>NC_044329.1:79858157-80229824 GCF_007399415.2 Gopherus evgoodei | reverse complement strand
AAATTAAGGAATCACAGATTAGAGGCTACTTCAGAAAATTTGGGCCTACTAGCCTTATTGTTGAGAGGTCACCAGTGCCCTCAGCTCCCATTGAAACCCAGAGGTGTTCAAGACCTTCATTAACTCTGGGAATTATTAGTCTACATTTATACTGTATTAGCACCTAAAGGTCTCAGCCAGGATCAGAACCTGATTGTACATTATTTTAGAGTAAGGACCTGGCACAATCTAATTACAGACCAGACCAAAGAAAATTGGTGTGACAGAAAATGGGAGAAAAGTAGGCAGGGAAAGTAGGTTAACAATATGATTTTAGATTATATAGACTCAAACTGTGTACAGTTTGATGGGTCTGAATCATTTAAATAAGGGTAAAATGACATGAAATAAATACAAACTTTTAACAGTGAGGATGATTAACCACTGGAACAAACTACCAAGGCAAGTGGTGGACTCTCCATTTCTTAAAGTCTTCAACACAGGATGCCTTTCTGGAAAATATGCTTTAGTTAAACACAACCAGCTGGGCTCAATATAGGAGAAATTGGAAGAAATGCTATGATATACAGGAGATTTCAGGCTAGATGATCTAATGGTCCATTCTGGCTTTAAAATCTATGAAATCCCTTTCTGTTTCTCTGTGTTGGGTTTGTTTCTAGCCCTACTGATCACCAGGTGGCCGATTGCTTGGAGTCAGATGATGTGGCACTTGAAGAGAGATTTGAAGGAGGAGAGGACCATGACTTTACGGATCTGTTCAGAAAGGGTGCTCCATACTTAGAGAGAGGCATGAAAGAAATCACTCTACAGTTATTGGAGGAGCAGACAAAGGGACTTTTTATCTCTGTGCTTTGTTTCTGAATTAACTCTGAGGAAATGATCCCTAAAATCTCCTAAACAATTAAGATTGTGGCAGACGATTATGCTAAATCCAGTGAGAACAGCAGACTCCTTTAGTTTTGGGGATGGAGCAGTAATTGACAGCCAAAAAGAGAAATCTTCTCATGAAATTCTATGTCAACAGTGTCATCGGTCCTTTGCATGGAATCACATCTAAGGACAATACAACTCCTTACATCACTTCATCAGAGATGGGCCATTGGGAAATGTGGCATCATCTAGTTTTTTCCACAATGTTTTTTGAAGAAAAAGTAAAGTCATGGCCTTGGTATTACTTTTTTAAATGAATAATCGGAAATGCAATGTTCCCCCCGTCCTCTTCTTTGTAATATCCCTCCAACCCCTATAAAAATACCAAATAATTCTATTCACACATCAATCATACAAAATCATCTAGTTCAAAGTGATCTCTTAACTGTAGAGGCTCTGGGCTGGACATCCTGCTGCCATTACACAGGCAAAATTTCCATTGACTTCACTGGACTTCAGTTGATTTCAGAGAGAGGTTTAACTGCCTAGGAAGTGCAGGATCAGAGCTTGCAGCAGTGTTTCTTGAATTCCTTAAGATTACTTTTGTACAATATTTAAAAAAAAACTGTTCAGGATTTCTCTAATAAGTAATGCATTGCAGTGTAACTGTCTGCCCTCTGCTTTTAATAGCATTAACTACAGCTTCTGAATTTTATTAATCCCAGTTTGGTTTTCTTTGCATACAAAAAAAGAGGGGTTTGACAATAATCTTAAAACATAAATATAAATTTATTTCTTAAGTGGTTTTTAATTACCCTTTAAAATACACATTGAAATGCTGATACACAGATATTGCTTTTACAATGTTTGTGTTATATGAAAGTGACATTCAGATTTTCTCTTAAACTGAAAAGCTTCCTGCATATGAAAGCGACCATAATGAAATTGTGAAGCTCATCTTATATTCTTTCCACAATATAGGAGGGATATCCCCTGTAAAATTAAAGTCAAGGATAAAACAAGACCATTAGGATATTAAATATGCCAAGATACATTCACTGTCTCTAAATCAACGTTGCTTACTTAGAGAACAGAAACCCTTTTTGCACAATGTCAAAGTGCAATTATTCTTTATACAATAACAATTTAGGATGCATTACTTAATTTGGATTGAATTACAAAGAAAATAATAGAAATGTTCATAACTTAAATTTTAATGCCAATTGAGTTAATTGGAGCCACTGCTGTTCCAAGAAACATTCAGTTCAATAAGCCACTAAGCACTATATAGTGTCAAACATAACCTATTTCCCAGTGTACTGCTGAAAGAAAAAAAATCATATCTACATACCTGGAACACCTAGGAGGTGAGGTAAAATCTTGATATGAACCAAAGCTATGCCCTAGTTGTGGGGCCCAATTCTGCATTCACTGTTCAACCCAGCCTCCTCTTTATGTCAATGAGGGTGCTGGCTGCACAAAATAGTGAGTGCTGGGTTCTAAGTAGGTTAAGCACTTTTATTATGAAAATCTATTTACAGACATTTCTGGAAAAAATGACATGCTTGTTCCCAGCCCAAAGATATGTGTGTGTGTATAGAGAGATCAATTCAAATTCTATTTTGCTCTTTTTAAAAATTGACTTAGTGACATGGTTTGAATGGTAGCTCTGGATGTAAAGTGCTTGTAGGGTTGGGCCCTGGGAATGTGGAAAAAAAAAAGGTGTTTTCACATTTTAACACTTCCTGACTTTTTTTTGTTTGTTTTGGCAATTCAAATAACAGGTTTATTTTTAATATCAGATTTGCCAGTGACTCTGGCCTGATCCTGCACTCTTTATTCAAGCAAATGTCCAGCTGAGTTGTGCCTAAGTAATAAGCCTTTGGCTGGTCCAATAAAATTTGATTTAGAAATAGCCAAGTTACAAGTGTGTGAATATAATGAATAGAGAATTAGTACATGATTGTCCCACGTTTCCTGTTAAAATTCCATTGAAGTCAACGTAAAGAGAATGAAGGATCTGGCCCAAATGTTTACAACACACCACATTGGAGAGCTTTAGATAGACACATAACAAGCATGACGTGTACTGCAAAGTGTAGTCCACTGTGAAAACAGTCTAATAAATGCATTAAGTTGCAAATTCAAACAGCAGCTAAACAAACAAATGTAAGGCCCAATTCTGGCCTCAGAGGTGCACCCAGTGAAAGCCAATGCACATACAACTCAGGACAGAATTTGGCCCTAAATTGGTTCATTTTAATCTTACAGCGTACGATTGAACAGACAAAAATAACTGAGGGTCCAACATGATTCCTCCAATCTTCTTCCTCTCATTGAGTTCGCTGGAAGGGGGATTAGGCCCACACTTCACTTATTTCCATGGGGTTTTTCTTTTTCACTTCTCCTTTCCACATTTTCACTAAATGTTGTTGCCTGAATAATGTGTACTGAAAATAGCAATCACACCAGCATAGCTCCTGCTCCCTTGACTTCAGTGGGGGCAGAATTGGCCTTTCTGGATTCAACACTGAGGTAAGGGGACTATCACAAGTGTGTCAATACCCTTTCATAGCACAGGTGCTTCCTTCATGCCAAATACTACTAGATTAAAACTCTTTTTGGAAATCTCTTAAAATTTAAAATCTATGTTAATACAAATATTCCTATCCTCCTATTGCGGAGGGCAGGTTGTGCTAGACAATTATGGTTACTGGTGGAAAGAAACATTTTAATTAGTTTTAAAACTTTTAAAAGCTCTAAAAGTGATTTAAAGGACCCTCTCTGTAAACAGTGATAGTCACAGTTTTGGGATCCAATATCATGTTACCTGCCAAGACAAGTTAAGTTGCAGTATCTATATCACTAGAAGGCCCAGAATCCTAGCCTTCTAATAAAATTTAGCAAGTGGTTTTTTTCCCTTAGCAGTTTAATTAATCAAATCTGATGCTGACTCAGAACCGAATAATGCCAATCCTGGACTTTGCATCAGTATGATTCTAAATCCCACTGGTTCTTTTTCGGTGGGGAGAGGGAGGAAGGAGAAATGAATGTTTATGTCAGGTTCTTTTGGAAAAAATGTCTGCTATCTCAAAGTTGCTCAGAGGTGTAGATCATTAGAAGTGGTCTTGGCTAAGGTAGATCAGAGGGCAGAATGCAGGTGAGATGATCAAAGATGTTAAATAAATGCAATGTGTTCTATGGTTCTCCAATGCTTGCAAAAATAAAGAAAATGGAGTGTTTACAGCTTTTCTACATAAAGGTGTAAATATGTTTATCTAGCCTTAGGTGTTCACTATATGATGGATTTAAGTGTTTAACTTCTTTCAGGACTGATGGTAGTTAGGAGTGCAAATCTCCATCTATTAGGAGATCAGAAGACCCCATAGTTGCTCAATAGCTATCTTGTAGTGTAAAGATACTATTCAATGGCGGGAAATGCAGTACACTTTTTACATTATATAGATTAGTGATGACCATGCACACATCATTTCTGGCTTAGTATAATTTAAGAACTGCATGATGATTTCCAGTATATTATACTGCCTACCATCATAGGTGCTCTATAGCTACCAGTCTTTCTCCTGAATCTTCCAAGGCAGAGGACAGCTTCCTGTAAGAAATACCAAGCAACATTGTAAACAATGAATGTTTCCCTACAATCCTGTGCATATGCTTATGTATCAATCAGTACACATCACAGCAGAAAATGTATTCATGTGCTCTGCGTATGTCTGTGATCACGTATAGATATAAACAAAAAGACACAGCTAGAGAGATAAACACATATCTCATGGTCCTTTTCACTGCTGTTTGGAATTTATGATAGCATTTCTATTTATGTCTTCATTAGCATTCTATGTAATACTGAAGAAAATAATGCTCTTTATACACAGAAATGCATATATTAAAATATGCATACATACCAAGGTTGAAAAGTAGTATCACCACCAGTAATAAAACCAAAATGGTTCTCACACAACAGCCAGGGTAGTTCATTAGACAGACACATTGTCATGGACTCTGGGTAAGTTTCCCAATTGCACCTGTAATTTTCATACGACATATATAATGTTACCTTAAGCATGAAGAGCAACAAAATTTAAAAAACTCCCCTTACTATTCTTTATTCAACACTTCCAGCAAGTGCAAAAGATTGGCTGGTTTAAAAATTGAATATTTACATTTCAAGCACTCTTACTTGAGGACCCTTTACAACAATAGCATGCAAAGACCGCTAAAGACATTTTCCCCCCATCTGCTTTCTAAATATACATGGCAACTTACTAAATATCACCCTTTGTGCTATAGGGATTGCTATCAAAAGCAAACCTGCAAAATAAAAAATCTGAAGATAAAAAATGACTCAAAAATTAAAATAATCAAATATTTAAAATCAGTGACTGCATTATAATTCAGAATGAACAAAACATTATAATCTTATTTTAAAATGCCATTTCCAGGGAGGCCATTGTTTATCCCTTAGTTGTGGGCCATAGATAGCCAATTAATACAACTTAATTCTGTAGTTGTTTCTGTTTAAAGAGTATTTGGAATGATTTTTTTCTGTTGTTTATGATCAAACAAACGAGCCCAGCTAATCTTATATTTTATCTCCCTAACATATGGAAAAGCTATTTATCCTAGCCAATCACAATAAAGTGAAGAAAACCCCATTTTATGGAAAGGTATATATCACAAGTTTGTTCATCATTAAAGATATGATTACCAGTGAAAACCCTCCGAAAGTGGCACATTTATGATTCCAGGAACAGATGGGGACATACATTTTCCTTGCAAATACTTTTGAAATTGCTCTACTGGTAGCAGTATAAAAATGATATACAGATGCCAGTGCCAACGAAGCCAGGACAAGAGGTCCAGATTTACACAGTAAAAGCTTCACATGCACTCTGTCAGCTTTGATTGATCTGTACTATACCTCAGAAACTTGTTGACTGGTAAAGGAAACAGTGCAAATAATTCACTGCAACAAGCCAGATAATTCACAGAGCCAATTGGTCTGCTTCACTTTTCCTCACCAAGATGCATCATTTTCCAGCATGAGCAGTATTCAGTGTCAGGGAGGGGGAGGGAAAAGGAAAGAAAGAAAAAAAGAAAGATAGGAGTAGCTCACACAAAAGAAAAGGCAAGACAAGAGAAGTTGTTTTGGGTAATGGGCCCAGCCATCTACCTTTTCCACTTTGAGCCCTAGCAGAGCCATTCAGCCCCAATTGTCATTATCATATTGATTAAGTTCATCAGAGTGCAATTTTAGGTTTAACGCCAATGGATTGGGAAAGGGGGCAGAGAATTATCTAAGAAAAGCACAACATTCTCACCGCAGGGACGTTTCCCTGTTCCAGTTCATTGATGGAGTTGATTAAGTTTAAATGAAGCAGACACTGGATAAAAGTAAGGGTATTGACCACTGGGCAGGGCGGGCTGTGCTTGAAAAGGTCTGATACATGCAGAAAAGCAAGATTTGCTAAATGCTCTAATCTTCAATCAAATCTAACATCAATACAGACAAAGTTTGGTAATGAGAGATTCAATGAAGCATGCCGGAGAAAGAATTAATCCTCTTGGTCTAAACTGGGTTCAACTTTGAAGCCTGCTCCGAAGGAAAGACAGTTATCTAAATGCTAAATAAGAAACTTATTGTACTTTTCATGGCATGCTAATCTTTTGTCTATTTCATCTCTATTATTTGTACGCTCATAGATTGCAGTTGTCATGGTGATTATATCAAACCACTTGGAGCGGATGGCTGCGAGGACTCAGGGCCTCTATATAACCTTCAACCACACACACAAAAACAAAAAAACAAGGCATAGCAATTAAGCCCCTTCTGTCCGGCCAGCCAGACCCCCAATATTGCCCTGCGGGTACACGTCAGGAAATTCTTTACGCTACCAGCCGGGTAGCTAGCAGTCAGCCGGGCCCTGGCCACTAGCTTTCTTCAGTACAGCGATTTAATCTGCTGTGGCAGTCATACCCTTTTAAGCACCCCTGCTACCCCACCCCTTGGGAAGGGAGACCATCCAAACCAGCGAGATCGCTCCCCTCCACGCTCAGCCCAGCCTACGCTAGGTGCTTTCTGTAGGCTTGTCTTGATAAGCTTTTGATGTCACAAATCAAACACTCGCCAGGAGGTAGATAATGGGGAGTGTGATCTCCTCGATTTGTACATAGCTAGCGCTTTGCATCGGCTCTGCCTTGAACTTTTGGAAGGGAGAGTAAAACAAAGGAGCGGAATTTGACAATTGCCACTGAAAGTGGGGAAAGCGCCCGGACCAGCGGGGGCTGCAGGGCCGGTCAGTCGCATGGAGCACCACCTGGAGGGACGCAGGCTCCAGGCTCTCTAGGCCGGGCAGCCATGGACAAGAGGAATTAGGATTCATATATGCAAATACCTAGGGGCCGGCAGACACTTTAATTGAGAAAGATTGGAAGGCAGGGGGAGGAGGAAGCGGTGCGAGCAGGAAAGGGAGCTCGGTGAACGGCACTTGGTTCTCATCTGCAGACAGGCTGCTCGGGACAGCCGCAGGAAGCGCCGCGTAGTTTGTTGGCAAACAGCAAGCTCGCCTCTTCCCTCCGATCGCCGGGCGGGGCCGCGGCCGTGACAGACAAGCAAGCGACACCTTGCTGCTGCTATTGCAACTCCTGCGTCTTGCGGGCCTGATACAGACCCCCCTCGGGGAGGGGACCTGACCCGCAGGCCCACAGCTGCCACTGGCCACATAGGTGAAACACTGGAGAGATAAAATAGACCAGGGAGGACAGATCCGCTACATAAAAGATTGGCTAGGTGGGCAGGCCAGACAGGAGCCAGGCAACCCTAATCAGTCAGTCTGCACAGACAGATCGCCGAGAGGGATACACAGACAGGCAGATGCCTGGAGAGAAAGACCAGCCCTTGTCCAGGGGCACCTGCTCCCTATCTGCCCAGAAAACTCCGAGTCCAATGTCTCCCTAGGAATTTGAGGGAGTAATCAGGATTTCACTGCCAATGGAGGGGCGGGAGTAGAGCGACCAGCAGAAGGGCACGAGTCGTCCAGGAACTTCCCTTTGGTTTGTTTCACTATTATATAACCATTTGAGCGCACAAAAGGTAGTACCCCAGCTTTTATGTGTTTTACAAAAGTTACCAAATTAAGGTCGGATTAGGGCTCCCTCCAGGATTGGAGGAAGCTTTGAGGCTGGGAGCGGCAGACATAGCCAGGATGTGTTTATGAAAAGCTTAAAAAGTAATAAAAGGGGGGGGAGAGATTCGGAGAGAAAGTAACATATATAACTCTTATTAAAAGGAGCAGCGAGCAGGGCTGTGAACTTGAATAACTGTTTGAACTTTAATTTGTTCATTAACAGGATTTACCCCTGACTGTGAATGTTATTACTTCTCTAAAGGCGAGGTGCAAATGCAAAGCCATAATGAAAGAGCCTGGCAAAAAGTTAAATGCCTAGTAATTACACGTGTCTCATTGAAAACTTAAAATAATACAAAAGTGATGAAAAATGGAAGCTGGCCTGATATTCTCCCACTGTCCCAACCTTTAAACAATAGAAACGGAAAGCTTAAGGCTTCCATTGAACTTCCTCTCAATTCGAGAGCAACACACTAAGCTTGTGCGAATATAACAAGAGACCCACTGATCCTGCTGAACTCTAGGTATATTTAAAACGGTTATGTTTAAAAAAGTAAAAAAACAAAACCTTGGTCTTGGATTTTTGTTTTATTTTCCTTTTCCTCAGTGGGGGAAGTCTGTTTTATTCCTCTGTTTTAAGTCTTGAGTGAAACATGGTGTCAGAAGTCTGATCTAATCTGCATGTTTGTATCCTAAACAGGGCACATTAGCTCCTCTCTCCCCCATCACACCGACAGTAGATAAAACTCTGGAGATCTGGAATAAAACAAACTACTGCTCCTCTCAGAAGGTATGTGACTTTGTACTGATGCCTTTGCCTGTTAGCTCCGCATTGACTGTCTTTTCATCTGTCAGTTCTCTCTTTCCTGTTTTTGTCAACTGTTTTTGATATATTCACTTGTCATCTGCATCCTTCCTCAACAGGAACATGCAGCCAGGTCGCAATTAAATATACAGATACACGAGGTGTTAGCAAGATTTCACCCTCCCATCCGAATCAGAAAGCAGCAAAGTTGGCGGAGGTGATTGCCATGTCACTTTTTCTTTACACTTAAAATGTCTTAAAACTCGCCGGCAGAGCGCTGTGTTTGTTCTTCAGACACTTTCTTTTGTTAGTGTCCCTTTCGCTACCGAAAATCTTTGAAGTATTGACTTAAACGGCTGCTTTTTGGTTTTTAAACTCCAATGTATACAAGAGAGAGGGAGCGTCCCCAAAGAGATTGTCTACCAGCTACTCTTACCCATTCGCTTCTTCACAATTTTCTCCTCATCACAATCACTATTTGGAGAAGAAATAGTGGAGTCAGGTGGGTTTGAGGCTCTGTTCTCCTGATATTCTCCCCCTGGATATTATCGCTTGTCTTTACGCGCGTTGGAGGGGGATCAGCCGACGTGCTTCTGTTGTGCCTGGGAAACATTCATACAAAGTGTCAGAGGGGAACCCGCGCTTGCCTGATCTTAGCCCTCTCCTGCCATCACCCCCTGCGGGACTGGGGGGGGGGGGGGCTCTGCAAAGGGAAACCCGACTCAATGGCCCGTAACGTCTCCCTGCCCCGGCCCTTGGAAAACCTCAGGCCCGCCCCCGCCCCCGCCCCCGCCGAGCGGGCGAGTTAACACAGCTGTGGGGCCCGGGTCCCATAGCTACGGGTGGGAGGAGACACCCTCGCCCCCCCAGCGGGGCAGTTGCAATGGCTGGGCCTGGCCTGCAGCTCGCAGCAGAGGCCTGGGAGGGATGCCCGGGAGTAGAGACGGAGCCTCAGCGGCAGGGCTGCGTCCTGCAGCAGCTCAGCTCCTCCCCGAGGCTGGCGAGCCGCCCAGTCTGACGGAGCTCGAGCCCGCAGGCTCCCCCCCGCCGGCCCCAGGAGAAAGGGAAGGGCCCCGCCCCGCCCTGACGGAGGCCGCTCCCGGCCAGCTGAGGGAGCGAGGGAGGAGCAGGCCCAGCTCTTGCACGCACGCCGCGCTGGCGGGGGGATTTGTTTACGCGGGAGCGGGGCGGGGAGAGAGGCCTGAATAATTGATGTGGCGGGGCCCGCGCGCCTCCCGAGCTCTTTTCAGGGGGCGGGGACTCGTGTTCCCACAACACGCACTGCACGGCCAAAAGGAAATGGTAATGGCGGGGCGGCCAATTACAGCAATTAGCTCCCACCAGCCTCTCTCCCCGCATCTCCGTTCAACTGGAAACGCTCAGAAAGCAGCTCCTCCCAGGGGCTCCCCTGCCAGCCCCACGCTGCACATGCTCCCTCAGGCGTGGGTGGGTGTCTGCTGTTCGCCTCCCCCTTCTCTGGGCATGGGCGCCAGCGGGCCAGGCAGAGCGAAGCCACCTCCACGTGCAATGGGGAGACTACGGGCCCCAGCCTTTCAGGAGCCGCGCTGAACTTAACAGGAGGGCCATTAGGCCACGCGATGGACCATTGCATGGTGGGACCTGTGGTCTCCCATCAACTCCATGTCAAAAACTAGGGTGCTGTGGGGGGGCTCCTGCCATGTGGGCTATTCTTTACACCTCCACCACCCCTTCCCTAGGTTGTAACCAGGTACCAGAGGACTCTGCTATGCAGCAGGTTTTTTCTCTTCACCCTCTTAGAGCTTTTTTTCTAAGTTGAATAATAAGCATCTAGATATTTTCAAGATGAGCTGTAAACACACCCAGAGTTTACCAAATTAAAGATGCTTTTGTGAGTGGATGTAAACTATTATTTCCAAAGAAATGCCATATGGGAAGTGATGTGTGACAACGGGAGAAACAGAGTCCTGTGCAGAGGGCCCCTAGGAAGCCAATGCACCTCTGTCAACAAGGCTCAGGTGGCTTTGAGCGATGCACTGCCCTGGTGGTGGTGGTCTGCACAGGTTAACTTCCTAAGGATGTCCTACCAGCCAGCTCAGGCCTTTTTCCTGAGAGGACATATAGTGTCCTGCAGGTTCTGCAGAGCTGTTTTTGGGGGAAGGAACAATTCTGGGTCTTCTGACAATCTGGCATCTCCACTGTTTGCATTTATTTAGAATCATCTACCACTGGGGGGCTACTTATATGTTTGTACTACCCAGTATGTCCTTCATGAGAGTGAAGATGAAGCACACTGGTGGTACAGGAGCAAGCAACTGTTTCAAAATAGCTTTAAGGGCCACAAGAAAAGCAAAATATGTGTCAGGTAGAGAGCAGTAAATATTCCTTTTCCTGTACAGGAACAGCTGTGCCCAACCTTTATACCCATATAACTGTCTACAGTAGGGTGATGGTAATGTATTAACTATACTGGTATAGCTTAAGTGGTACCACCTTGTGTAGAGAGGCCTTATTTTTGTATTTACAAAAAAGCAGCTCTAGGGCACCATTACAGTCATTAGAAGAACACTTTTTTGGGGGTCACTATCCAGAAAAAAAATCCTACCATCCACAAACAAATTCCTTTCCTTCAGCCCCTCTCTAATCCCCAGTCTGCCTGATCAACAATCCGGCCCCAGGGAAAGCCTGGATATATCGATAGGATTTGCCAGGTGAGCTGAATGGCAACAAATGCAGACTCTACTTGACCCTAGGGGAAAGGTGGGTACCATAGCTGAAGGCTCATCTATTGAAGCCACTGACAATCTCTGATTTAAATCAGGAGCTGTAAACTCCAGTGCTTTAGCTGATCATAACTGTTGCATTATCATATGAAAATAGAGGTAGTTTCTAAAATATCCAGAACACAAGACACTATGGGTGCTGGAAGTCAAAAAACACCTTACACTACACCAGGAAACTAAATGGAAGCCAGTGCAGATCACAGAGAATGGGTATAATTGGCTTTATGTGAGAAGTACCATGGAACTTATAGATGGCTACATTCTGCACCAGCTGAAATTTCTGAATGACCTCAGCTACTGTCTCACATATCAGTAACCCAGTCGTTAGGTGACCGGGATCGGTAACTAACAAGGTCCACATCCAAAAGAGAAAGTCCCAACATTTTTTCCAAGCAGAGATGAAAAATGTGTCCAGTCACACCAGTGCAACTATCTGGATAGCTAGAAACTGCTGGAGTCCAAGTTACATACTTGGCTGACAAATGGCAGGCAAGTGCCCACAAATGAGGGGTCAGACATAGGCCCCAATCTTGCAGTGAACTGTGCATGTGCTGCTCCTTGTGCCTGCATGGAGCCCCATTAATGTCATTGACTGCCTGCATAGAGCCTATTGTAAGTTCAAGGGGACAAACCATTCCTTCTGTTTTTTTTCACAGCCTATGAGCATTACTTAAATCTGATAAGGATTTAACTTTAGCCAGATAACCCTCATCCAAAGGATTGCCAAACATTGCACTGGCTGGATTGTTCAACTCCAGCACACAGGCTTATTAACTGGGTGTAACCTACTTATTGGAAGTAGATCAGCATAAAAAACCTCACTAACTGAGATCAGACATCCTGATATTATCGGGACCATCCCAACATAAGGGCAACTATACCACTCCCCCCAAAAGGGTCCCTGTTTTTCAGACTTGCTATCTGGTCACTTTAGGCAGACTAGAATGATCACAGTGGTCGCTTCTGGCCTTAGAATCTATGGACCAACTATCTCCCCCAGTAGTCTCATATATACATTGAACAGAAGTGACAAAATAGAAACTCATGAGAGAATATCTGGGGCAGAGGAGTACCGGAAGTCACTCAGAATAAAACACTCAAAAGCAAACTTCACCTGCTTCCATTTGAGGTATCAGCAACACCTCATGGGAAAAATGTTTGCAGCTGATGGGTTTAACTGGGAGCATTTGCCACTGAAAGAGGAAGAGTTCTGGCAGCCAAGTAAGGTGCTTGACAATGGAGTATGGGATTTGGTAGGATTCTGCACACTGAAAAGTGATTGGGCTCTGGGAGTCTTATGGGAGGGTATATGTGAGGGGCTTCTTACTGAGATGAAGGCTTCTCAGAGATTGCAGGAGAGGTGTCATTGAGAATGCACTCTCCAGTTTCTTCTCCTTTTATCTCTGCCAAACACCACATTTGATGGCAATGGGAGTTTTGCTTTAGTAATATTGCAGGATCAAGCCCTACATAGTCATAACCAATATATTTTAATCCTGAGATATGCTATATCATCTGTAAAATTTTAATAAATATGTACTTTATAGGATACATCAGATAAATCATATGCTGCATGGTAGGGCTACATCAGTTCATAAAACAGTCTTTGCCACAGCATCTCAATAAAGCATTTAAAGGTAGGATGTCAATCCATGGAGTTCTAATCTTAATCTAAATACAACTGGTAAACTACATTTTAAATGTTTATTTCACAAATATCCACATTTTTAAATATTGGTAACTTAGCAATAATAATTACATTTTTATACTAGAAATGGCCTACAGCATAGTGACAAATATTGGCCCCCACAGTTGTAATTGGAGTGAAATCTCCCCCAACCTTTTTTTAGTGAAAGTGCAATAAGTGCACAAAACTGAACAAAATAGTATTTACTTCTTCTGCAAATAAAAAGTAAATGATTTTATTAAAACTGTAAAAATACCTACAGCCAGATTTGTAAGTTGTTTCTGTTATTGCGGATATTATTTTTTGTATATAGCTACATAAAACTGATTGGTGCTTTACAGGCAAATAAAAACTGAAGTCCCTGCCCTGAAGATCTTACAATCTAGGTAAGGATCATCTCTGTTCAGCCTGACTTGTGTAATTGGAGAGGTATTTATGTACCTGGGCAATTGTTGTCACTTATTTACCTGACAGATGGTAAAAGCTCTTTTGAACCAGGTGTTAACACAAATAATGAAGTTAGTGCAGATTTTGTCTGAGTAAGAAATTCAAGAGTGGACCATAATATGGATTGCTTCTGTGTGCCATGTCAGAGATCCTATCTGTGCTTCCATTTATGTGCTAAGGATTGAAGGGAGATTCTGAGCACACTGTGAACTACATCCTGCAGTTCTCACTCAGGCAAAATTCTCAGGATGGGAGGCAAACTCCCACTGGTGCAAAGACGACAGGATCAGGCCCTTTGATCTTTGAAAGAGCTTTACTTAGAAGCAATTCTGAGGGAAGACGGAGGAGACGAGAGTCTTTCGGCGAGCCCTTTTTCTTATTTTTGTATTTTTCTTAAATCAAACTATTTCATTAGGCCAGAGCAAACCGGGGACAGAAATTCCCCTGCATCCTCACTGTGTATGAAACAGTCTCGTTCTAATATGTGGTCGAGCACGGAACATCAAATGTAACGTAATAAAGAAATGATGTATAAAATACAAATGGACAGATTTCAGCCTCTCTCACTGACAAGTGTCCCCACTTCACTCATGAGCTTGCCAGAACCGCTCAATTTCGCTCTTGATCAGCCCTGACCTTCTATAGTCTACCTCACCTACAGATGAGGGGATTGAAAAGAGTAGGTGAATTCCGGTACCATAAATACTGCAACATACAGATAGTGATTTACGAAGATAATTAAGAGCTCTTGAATTTCTGGGCTACTATGGGTTTACCTCAGGATTATTCACGGATTTTAGTGACTCTTTTGTATATTATGAGTTAGTTTATAGGATGATTTCTGCAACCTATAATCTATTAAAGGGCAAAAACTACAGAGAATAAAGGATACAGATACATGTAATCATACAAATAGTATCTGTAAGCATTTCCTGTGGGTATTTGATAGTGAATGTCAATACTTTAGTCCCTTCTTTTTTCCTTCTTCCTTTCCCTGCATTTGTGGTAACTTGAATCTTGGTCTTAAGTCATAAACTAATTAGTATAGCTTTTATTAATTTACAGCGGGGAGCGAGAGAAAAGACTGGAAGGGAAAAAATAAAACCAGTTTTTATCGAATAGTTTACGGTAGCCCAATGATAAGATCCACACACCCACTCTTATGATCAGACAATAAAGCTGTAATTCATAATGGGAGGGAAAAATCATGATCGTTCTCAAAAGTCTATGGCAAATATAAGTCCCTTTTAACTCTCGCTAACCTGGATGGTAGTAAAGGATATTCGGTACTTACTCTCTTGTAAGTCCAACTGGCCTTCTCCAAATGATTCAAAGCCTTTTAATTGTGAGGTTTCTGAGTCAAACCTTCTTACTCTTTGGCTGGTGTAAGCAGATCACGAGCCTAATCGTGGTAGAAGTATGCAAATAGAGCGGCCTCTAGTGTTCATTCTCAGATTTACATTTCTGACATGGAAACAGCTAGTAACAACAAAACAACACATGGGGCTAATGCAGCTACTGGGCAAAAGACGAACAAGAAGTGACACAGAAACCATTCTACCAAAATGAACCGTGATATCCTTTTGATGGCTATAATTTATTCCGCATAGTCCTGGACTGAAACGATCAATTAGCAGCCTGAAATGCACTGTGAAGTAAATTGTCACACTCCCTATTACAGAGTGGTTATCATATATTTATAAGGTGGGTTTTCTGCAATCAGAGCCAACAAGGTGTTGAGTGATCAGTCATAAACGTAATTCTTCAAAAAAAGAAAAGCCCAAGTATTGTGTACTGAAAAGAGAAATCTTTGTGACAGATATTACACCTTTCCTCCAAGAGTGTTAGATTTTATCTGCGGACTGCAACAATGCACTAAAAATGGGAACCATGCTATTGCTAAATTGGGAGATTTCTATACATGTATTTAAAGGGCAGCCTACTCTGGCCGATAGTAGGGAAGATCCGCTGTCTTCTCTAGGTTCATAAGAAGGAAGACTGAAATGGAGAGTTTAATCTGTTGACGTGCCTCTAGCTCGCCCAAACCGGGTGTGACAGCTCTCTCTCTCCCATGACATGTTCTGTGCTCGCCTTCTCCACTGGTTCCCTTTTCCAAGCAACTACTTAGTAATTTGTGCTTTTAATGAATTAGGCCACAGATTTCGCTCCTATTGTTTGTTTCCCTGTAGCACGATAGTTTCATTTGAAAATAAATTAGCTTTTAATTGGAGTTGACATCTCACATTGTGAGAGCCAGGGGCAGGAGTGAATGAGCTATCACTGCCTTTTAGGGACATTTTTCTTATTTGAAATAAGCCTCATAGAAACCAAAGAGACCCCTCTGATCCAGACGCTGGGTGTCCTGCCAGAAGATGGAACGCAGGCCTCTGTGCAGGGGGTTCTCTGGGCCGGGCGTCACCGGTGTGACGGGTTCAGTATTGCAGGAGTCAGTCTTTCAAATTTGGGATATAACCCGGCTACAGCGTCACCTTCTCTCCTGAGAGCTACAGGCCGGGTTTCTTCCCCCCTCCACTTCCCCATAATGCACCTTCCCTGGTGCTGCTGACCGCCTAGCGGCGCAGGAGGGCCTGAGAAAGGAGGTCAGATTGCGCCTGGAGGGATGAGGGGCAGCTGCTGGGTGACCAGCTCTCTGTCACACCTAGAGCTTTTTGTCTGGAGACGTTTTTAAGCGAGTGATCAGTGGGAAATAACGGCCTACCCAGAGGAGCCGCGAGCAGCCTCCCCCAGTGCTCTCCGACTGGGGAGCTGCACCGTATTAGCATATGTATACTTTTAAATAGCACTTCAGCCAGGGAAATTGGCTGCAGCCCACAGCAGCGCCGGCTTTGGCCGAGGAGGCAGGTTGCTGGGACCACTGGAGGGCAGAAGCAGCGGATACAGGAGGGGCTGGGTGGCAAAGGAGGAGGCCGCCCTCAGGAACGACATGCACCTGGGACAGCAGCTTCCCATGTTCAGTAGGACCCCAGCCCCACTCCCTTGCCGTGCAGAGCTGTGAACAGGGCACATCTCGCAGGTCTCCCAAGTCTAAGTCAGGCGAAGGAGGTGCAGACACGGAGGCAGAGGCCTTCTCAGCCCAGTGTGGCTCACCGGAGGTGGAATTTAGCTTCTTAATGGACTTCAGATTACCAGCATCGCTAAACTCTCCCCTAATAGACTCGTAAAGATCCTCACGCTACCTTTCCCCCTTGCATCTGGAATTCGTAATCAAGAGCCCAATTTTGTCATTTGGAAATACTAATTATCTAATCACGCCACGCGACAGAACGCACTTGTCTGCCCAATTAGCTAGGACAATTATTAAAATTCGGAGGCCTAATGATGTCTCAATTTAATGCTGGCAAACTCGCGTATGGAGCAGTAATTAAAAGCCGCTCTTTGCCTCTGCCTTTAGGGCAGTGGCTGATTAGGACCTGTCAGAGGCTGTACTGAACCAAACCAGTCAAGCGTATTGTGCAACATGACCCTGCATTGTTAAGTGTGTCAACATATTAACCTGAATTCCCTTCAGCCCCCATAATCACGTTTGGTAAGAGGAAGAAAGGAGGCTACAATATGAAGCATTTTATTAAAAACACATACATGCTTTTTAATTAATGCTACAAGAGATCTGACGCGTTTTGAGCTACCAAGTGCTGCAAGTCATAAGACCAGTTCTTCCTAATTACCAGTAAAGGAGGGTTTATTCTTTCCCTTTCCAAACGCCTCCCTTCTGCTCTCGTTTAAAGAAAATGATCGGTCTGATGGAGAGTGTATTTTTTAAAATCCAGCTAGTTGGCTCGCAGTGATAAGTTGATTGCCAGTTTTTCTGTTTGATGAGGGGAACGCAAGCGACTCTGGGCTTCTGCGCGAATCAAACGGAGGGCTGGAGGCACAAAGAAAGAGCGGTTGGAAATTAAAAATCCTAATATTGGGTTAATTGCTCGCTATTGATTTTCGTTCCGTTTCCCACTTCGGTGCCTGATCGGAATTCCGCCGGAACCCCGAGACCGCCAAGACCCGGGCTGAGCCCAGAGGCAGGCCAGGGACTCACTCCGCTGGCGTGGCTGGGGTTACACTGAGGCCGCGCTCCGGCAGGGAATCCGAATTGACAGGGGGGGAGCGTGGCTGCGCTCCACAGAGCCAGTGGCTGGGGAAGGCCCTGCAGTAGCGACGCACCCTCTGATCCAGGAAGTTGTCCAGGCTGTGTCTGTGCGCACAGTACCCTGAACGTCCAATGCCCTCCTGCTGAGGGAGCGGCGTTTGCCCTACATCTGGGAACAGGCCTTCCTCTGAGCCTCTCTAGACGGCAAGCCGAAGTGCAAAGCTGTGTTTCGACTTGTTCTAGTGGCTGTCAGCATGTCTGCCTCTTGTCAGCAGCAATTGACTGGTCAGGTTCACCCTTGCACAGCAATTGTCACAGCTCATTGACAGACCAGTGACCCAGCCGCACCCGATAATGGAAAACTATTGATTTTTTGTAGGCTCCACGAACCTAAAACAAACAAGCCCTGTAAAGTCATCAAGTGCCTTGGACCCTGGTAAAGAGACAAAGTTCCAAAGATCTGCTGCACATCATGACAATTCACGCGTAAAAAATTAGTGAATACAACAATGAAGTGGACCTTTATCAGCTTGTTTCCCAAATAAACAATGATCAATCAATCCCTCTTTAAACCCTAAGGCTGCACCACTACATGTGCTTGTAGGCCAGCTGCAGTGGGGATTCCAGCTACCTTTTAACTGAAGAGATCTGTGTCTGTCTCTTCGGCTGTTAACACTTGCAAAGGAAGAACAAGCATAAGGAGAATGATAATAAAAACTGCACCAACCCAGTCTAGAACAGAGACCAAGCAATGCCAGGGGAATGAACAAAGACAGCACAGTATCACCTCTGTAGCCAATACTATCAACTTATAGCTGTAATCAAGCAGAAAGCTAGAATAACCAGACCCAGCTGTGCAGACCACATCTCCTAGCTACGGAGTCTGGTAAGGCAACGTGAAACTTTTACTTATTAGGGAATTGGTTCAAATGTGACCCACCTCAGGTAAGGCTTGGTTTTCAGAAGAGATGAGCACCCACAGGTCCACCTGAAGTCAACGGGATATGTCTACACAGGGATAAAAGACCCTAGCACAGCCACTGGCTAGAGTTTGCCTTGAGAGGGTCTTCTGACAATTAGGCCCTTGGTGTCCAGCTGCTCTTTAATGAATTATTGTTCTTACTCCCTACTGGAGAAATACAGACTATACAAAACCTAGGAGCAGAGCTGACAGGAGTGAACAGTCAGGAACAAATTGCGGGGGCCTGGCAAAATTGTGCTAGCACATAGAACATTGTGTGATTACGTTATATCTTGCAGAGGTGGGGAAGTGGAAGACATAGATCTATGAAAAGTCTAGGGGGAAGGCAACTGCATCCCTATCGCATAACAAAAGGCATCCCTGCTTGTAGCCAGTCTCAGCAGAGAAGTCAAGGATTGACTGAGCATGGCAAGTGAGCTATTCTCAAACTTGTTCAGGGGCCCATCCCTCTTCCAGGTGACAGGAGAGACACCAATAGGGAAGCTCACACTGCTGTGGGACTGGAGCTTTGCTTTGACTGCTAGGTTCCATCCTGTAAGGCACTAACTAAATGACAGTTAAGGGTACTCAGCAGCTCGCAGAATTAAGCCATTAGGATCTGATCCTGCAAAACCATACTCATGTGAGTGCTCCTCCCTCAGAGGCAGGGAATATGTCTCACTCCTGCAAGCGCTGAAGATCAGGTGTAACTTTACTCAAGTGAGTAGCCCTATTGAGTAAATTAAGTGCTTGCTGAAGGGAATAGTGTCATATATAGCTATTAATAACAAAGGATTTCATTCATCAGTATTTTAGAGATAATCAATTTGGGGTTCTTTTTAGTTTCTTCCGTGATTCTATGAAGTCATTCATCAGTATTGTCCATCTAGCATCTTTCCTAAGAAATCATTACTTTGGGGAAAATCTGATAGTTTAACAATTATCTGGTTTAAGATTACCTTATTTTAAAATCACAGAAATCATAGTCTATTCCTTTATAAATGTTGAGTAAATCATTCCTTTTATGAAGGAATATAGAGTAATGAATCACCTTTAGTTTCTTGTAGGCAATTGGCTGAACACAGATCTTGCATACACTTGCATAAATCAGGAGTAAGTTAGTGGAGTTAAGACAGTGTAATGCATAGGGGAGATGAGAATCAGGCAGGTTCTGGCTGGAGGCTACTAAGTACATTTTTGCAGAAGGTGTTAAAAGGCCCTTGAAAGGAGATAGCCAGAACTCTACTTGTTTCTGCTAAATGAAGCTTCCTTTAAAAAGAGAGAGAGAGAGAGAAGGAAACAAATATTTATCTTGCAGATGACATGATAAACTTAATTCAACACCTAATAACAGTTGAGACTTGAATAGCTTTGTAATCCTGGTTAAAAAAAAGTTAAAGTACCTTTGCAGGAAGGAAGTTTCTTTTACACCTTAACTATTGACCAGCCCCTATCACCAACACAAAAATCCATTCTGCAATAATTTTTCACTCATCTACTGTAATTTCTCCTTGCTGGTGTCTCTCTCTCCTGCCTCGTTTCCATCCATGCAAAGGCAGCTCCGAATATCACCTTTATCTCCCACCTTTGTGACAATGGGCCTAACCCAGCAATCTGCGGACTGTCAGTCAAGCACAGTAAGTCAGCATCTTGCAGGAAGCACTCAGCCTCTCACAAGATGACTGTCTTGCCCCACTTTTGAATTCTTTCTTATCTTCTTTATATAGTATTAAAACTTCTTCTCACCTTCAGGCAACTCCATAACACTAGTTCTGCCAACACCTGAGCCCTGACTTCCCCCTTCATCTCCATCCTCTCCCTACATTCCTCTCAACCCTCTCTCCTTAGTGTTCCCTTTTGGGCCTGATACTGTGAGGGTAGGTATGCAGCACCTGAGAACTGCCGAGTGCCATCAACTCCCAATAAAGTCATTGAGAGTAGAGGGCATCCAGCCCCGCACATAAAGGTGCTCAGGACCACACCTTTTGTCATAGTCTCTTACTATGAATTCTGTCATACTGGTCCCCTAATCTTGCAACACCTTCCAATTAAATACTCAATGCCTCTTCCTTCTCCTTGCGTCTATTAAGCCAACCAGGGATCGCCTCTATTCACTGCTCTCTGTTTGACTGCAGCGTACCCACACAGGCCTTTAGATAGTAAGATTGTACATAAGAACATAAGAACAGCCGTACCGGGTCAGACCAAAGGTCCATCTAGCCCAGTATCTGTCTACCGACAGTGGCCAATGCCAGGTGCCCCAGAGGGAGTGAAGCTAACAGGCAATGATCAAGTGATCTCTCTCCTGCCATCCATCTCCATCTTCTGATGAACAGAGGCTAGGGACACCATTCTTTACCCTTCCTGGCTAATAGCCATTTATGGACTTAGCCACCATGAATTTATCCAGTTCCCTTTTAAACATTGTTATAGTCCCAGCCTTCACAACCTCCTCAGGTACCACAAGTTGACTGTGCGCTGTGTGAAGAACTTCCTTTAATTTGTTTTAAACCTGCTACCTATTAATTTCATTTGGTGACCCCTAGTTCTTGTATTATGGGAATAAGTAAATAACTTTTCCTTATCCACTTTCTCAACATCACTCATGATTTTATATACTTCTATCATATCCCCCCTTAGTCTCCTCTTTTCCAAGCTGAAGAGGCCTAGCCTCTTTAATCTTTCCTCATATGGGACCCTCCTCAAACCCCTAATCATTTTAGTTGCCCTTTTCTGAACCTTTTCTAGTGCTAGAATATCTTTTTTGAGGTGAGAAGACCACATCTGTACACAGTATTCGAGATGTGGGCGTACCGTGGATTTATATAAGGGCAATAATATATTCTCAGTCTTATTCTCTATCCCTTTTTTTAATGATTCCTAACATCCTGTTTGCTTTTTTGACCGCCTCTGCACACTGCATGGACATCTTCAGAGAACTATCCATGATGACGCCAAGATCTTTTTCCTGACTTCTTGTAGCTAAATTAGCCCCCATCATATTGTATGTATAGTTGGGGTTATTTTTTTCAATGTGCATCACTTTACATTTATCCACATTACATTTCATTTGCCATTTTGTTGCCCGATCACTTAGTTTTGTGAGATCTTTTTGAAGTTCTTCACAATCTGCTTTTGTCTTAACTATCTTGAGTAGTTTAGTATCAACTGCAAACTTTGCCACCTCACTGTTTACCCCTTTTCTCCAGATCATTTATGAATAAATTGAATAGGATTGGTCCTAGGACTGACCCTTGGGGAACACCACTAGTTACCCCTCTCCATTCTGAGAATTTACCATTAATTCCTACCCTTTGTTCCCTGTCTTTTAGCCAGTTCTCAGTCCATGAAAGGACCTTCCCTTTTATCCCATGACAGCTTAATTTACGTAAGAGCCTTTGGTGAAGGACCATGTCAAAGGCTTTCTGGAAATCTAAGTACACTATGTCCACTGGATCCCGCTTGTCCACATGTTTTTTGACCCCTTCAAAGAACTCTAATAGATTAGTAAGACACGATTTCCCTTTACAGAAACTATGTTGACTATTGCTCAACAGTTTATGTTTTTCTATGTGTCTGACAATTTTATTCTTAACTATTGTTTTGACTAATTTGCCTGGTACCGATGTTATTGCTGGGATCACCTCTAGAGCCCTTTTTAAATATTGGCGTTACATTAGGTAACCTCCAGTCACTGGGTACCGAAGCCGATTTAAAGGACAGGTTATAAACCTTAGTTAATAGGGCCATGGATTGTGGGCCATGGATATTGCTCATTATTACTGTTGTCATATTTTCCCTGCTGTAACGTTTTATGTACAATTATGGCACCTCATAAAAATATAATAAAGACATGTTGGAACACACATGGAAGCTGAAGAGAAAAATAAAAGTGGAGCAGCCATCTAAGTTTGTTATCTAAAACGATGATGTATCTGATGACATGTTGCCAACCACCAGATCTGAAAAGGAAATGAACTACAATTCTGCGTATTTCAAAATACAGCAAACTAAAAGGAGCCCAGGCCGTGATTCCCCTTCACTTAAATGGTGCATTCATTATGGTCTTCAGTAGTTCTTTGTCCCCTGGCTTTTGATCATCTCCTCCCTCAGCACACTTTTTCCTCATTCAAATGATTAAGTTTAATTTAGGCAGTAGTTTTTACTGCCACATGATAAATCCAGCAGCAATGAAAGTAACTAACCAACTAACTACAGTAATTATAAGAAGGAAAACATTGTGTATTCTTGTGTCCCATGTGTGTTCTTGTAGCATTTGACTTTTCCATGATGAAGCAAATCTTAACTCAAACAGTAATCTCTTTTCTAGTCACCTCACACACTATGGAGATAGAGAGAGGGAATTTAAAATGGCTCAGTTCAGAAACTGGCTGTAGCTGTCCCTCTGCAAACACCTGCTAAAATTAACCATTAAAAGGTTTGCTTCAAATCACCAGAACTTCTAAAGGCAAATCTGACTTGTAACTAAATCCCTCTCTGCAAAAGTTTTCAATATGAAATCAGTCACCTCCATCTTTTCCATAAGAAAGAAAGAAAATATAATACAATCATTCATTTGGCTTTAAATGAGTTTAAATAGATACCATACAGAATCCAATGTCTTGGGCAGTGGCTTGCCAAATCCAACATGACCTATACATTTGATAGACATAGGTCCCCACCGTGCAACTTCTCCCACGAAGACTCCTGTGCCTATGGAGAGCCCTACTGTAGTCAATGGGGATCCTTCCATTGGATACAATTGCAGGACTGAGGCCTAATTTGGGCTGTGATTTTTGTAGGGATCTTGCAAAGCCTAGAATTTTTCTTTGCAAGGGGCTACTAATACTACAAACCCAAATCCCACCCTATCTTTATAAGCACATTTTGCTGTTAATCTCAATTACTCCTCTGGCTAGTTGTTGTCTATCTAAACTTCCCAGGATTTTTAGTAGAATTTTCTAATGCTTAATAATTACATTATCTTTTCTATATGATATGTTACAAAAGACTAATTTACTTCATGATCAATTTATGTTAGATTTGGGACTAGCCTATTAATCTTAAATTCTACAGTGTTAAATATTAAACTAATATGATCTAATTCTATACTTTCTTTTTCAGTGGAAGGTAAACATGGTTTTCATTCCTGAATAGTAGAAGATCCAGAGGAAGGCCAGCTCATGTTATTTTGATTTCATAAATAGCTCTCTATGCCTATAAAGCTCATAAGTGTAAACACAGATTTAACAAAACCAGGTTTATTCAGGTTCCTGTGAATCCAAATGCACAGGTTTAGTTTCCACAAAGGCACAGTGGCTCAGAGAGGTTACGTGATTTATACACAGTCATCACAACTCAGTGGAAGAGCAAGAACCAAACTTAGAGGGACCGAAACCTCCCAACACTATGGCCTTTTTTGCACTACTCAGGCTGTGCAAAGTCCCATAAAGCTGGCTAAATCAGCCCCTTCAAGATTCTTCTTGAGCAAGGAGAAAACCCACATGATGAACAATCATGTGCCTCTGTACCAACACCCTTCTCAGTCCCTGGCATAGGTAGCATGGTTGGTGTGCCCCTGTCCTTTGGTAATTTCCAATTGCACAGCCCTTTGGTGCCGTTGGGCTCTGGACATAATTTAAAATAGCCTTGAGACTGCTTTAAGTTGCACCAGAGAACAAGCCTGGATGGGAAGGAAAGAGAAGGGTGTAAAGCTGACATTTTCCCCATCCAGAAACTTTCTGAATACAGCTCTGGCCTGGCTCAGGATCAGGGTCTAGGAGTCTAACTTCAAAACATGACACAATGAGTTACTGTGATCCGACTGGCATTCTTCTTTGAAGTGAAGTATAAAATACAAAAGCTTTCATTGGTTAGTTCAAATCCCTGCTAAGAACGCTCCTGTTTCTGACCCCTTATGGAGCACTCTTAATTTAGTCTCACTGGGAGCACCAGATGCTCTAATTACATCATCCTTGTCCTTTATAAGTTCTATTAGACAACAAATGGGAACATTTTAAATTTAACATTGACAAATATTTTTAAATCAGATCAGCAACATTTTTTATATTGCAGCTCAAGAATCCTCTCCAGTGGGACTATTTTATGTTTTAACACTACCCAAGAGCGTTAGTGAGGAATTTTTAGGATGCACACACTTGTATGTTTTGAAAAGACTCAGGCACATAAGGCCATGAATATATCTTGCCCATCTGCTCCATAACTTTTTCTGTAAGGCTTATTTGTAGAACACAGGAAATGAGTTTTCCTTGGTCAGCTGTTGCTTTCCATTTTTGCTGAAATCACTTAATATGTTGTAGATAAAGCTCATTTCTGCATCAGCCTGTTTGATTTCATTTAAATCTAAATTAAATGGTTAGGTTAAATCTGAATTACTGTTATCTTTATCATCTCTTAATTGCGTGGAAAGGACCCATGAAACCTTTACATGTTATTTTCCTATAATATTATACAAAAGTTTAGTTTCCCTCCAATCAGATGTCTCAAATACAGTATGGCAAAATTAAAAATCACAAGCAGTGTAGAATGATCATTGCATTCTTAACCAGAGTTTTCATCACTTATTGAAGCTGCCCTTCTTTTGTCTTCATGATTGAACGATGTTCTTTTCCTATTCCCTTCTACACCCTCTGAAGGTATGTGAGCAACTTTTGAAAGTTAGCCTTAAATAAGGATTTTGATTAAGTGTCATCAGGAATCGCAGACGACAGGATGCATGGCTGTTGTGAGATAAGCACACATCTCAGGTGTGTGCTAAAGTGTAAGACTGAATGCCAGGTACCTTCAGCATCTGAGAAGTGCAGATTTCTCACAACCATTGCAAATCATGGAATGTGGTTTTTTAGCTATGTGAAGAAATGTGTGTGTGTGTGTGGGGGGGGAGAGTGCTAAGCCCTAGTTCCAAGAAGTGCGGCTGTTGTCCCATATCACGTGGGCTGAGAGCTTAGCTAGCCAACCTAATGTCTCTCTTGGTCCTGCCCATTTTATAGTGTTCATTATGCTGGGGAACGGATATGAAAAACAATGAAATACACTGGGAGAACAGTGAAAGTATAACCTAAAGTCCAGGGAGCTAACTTGGGGGTCAGAATGGAGTCAGCACTTCCAGCCATCCCCTCACCATCATACGTGCAGACACCTACACTGAACAAAACATTTTATAAACTGGATTTGCGCAAATAAAAGGAAGAAGAAGGTCGTATGCCTTCTGCTCTACAAACATTGCCATCCTCTGAGGACTACGCCGCACTTGAGTGCTAAGTTGGAAAACCCTTCCTGTTATAGCATAGTCAGGATAGAAGAGGATCTCCTAGTGCTCTCTTCCCCCAGTAATTCATTTGCACAGCAGAAGATCTAGCCCTTACTGTATTTCTCTTAGCCTTTCTGCCAGAGATTTTTTTTTTGTTAATTTAAATGATTAATTTACTCTGAGTATCTTGCTCTGACCATTACTTGTAACCAATGCTCACCACTGTCATCAGGAAATTCATATGGTAAATCCTTTGCCCAACTGGGATCAGAAACATCTCTTTCTGCTAGGAGTAAGTGAAGGAAAACTCATAAAAAATTGAAAAATACTTGGCTTGTGCAAGCACTCTGAATTTTGGCTAGTATACAGGGTGAAGGATCATTTAAGTCTACTCTGGTGTCATGTTTTGGCATTTATCTTTCTGTTTAATTATTTCTGAAATGTTAATTTTCTGTAATTCACTGGTTTTACTCTTAAATTCTCCTTTCACTTCACTCCTGCACCAATGGTCAATCAGTGCAATCTTACTTATTGAAGACAAGGCTGCCAGAATCTAGCTATTTCTTTAATAATTTTCATAAAATATGTAGGGTTAAAGGGTCCAAATATTCACAGAATGGCTTTGGTTAAGGCATTTTGCAACTACTAAAAACAGTATGACAAAATGAGTAATGAAAAGAAGTCCAGATCCTGGGAGACTGGAGTTCAAGTCCAGGTTTTGCCACAGATATTCTGCATCAATGATTCTCAATCGGTATGTGTACCCCGGTGGTACACAGAGGTCTTCCAGAGGGTACATCAACTTATTTAGATATTTGCCTAGTTTTACAACGAGCGACAGAAAGAGCACTAGCAAAGTCAGTGTGAACTAAAATTTCATACAATGACTTGTTTAGACTGCTCTATATACTATACACTGTAGTATAAGTACACTATTTATATTGCACATGATTTATTTTATAATTACATGGCAAATATGAGAAAGTAAAGCAATTTTTCAGTACTGTGCTGTGACACTTTTATATTTTTATATCTGATTTTGTGAGCAAGTAGTTTTTAAGTGATGGTAAACTTGGGGGTATGCAAGATAAATCAGACTCCTGAAAGTTACCATAGTCTGGAAAGGTTGAGTCACTGTCTTATGTTACCTTGAGTAAGTCATTTGGTCTCTCTATGCCTTAGTTCCCCATCTGTAAAATGGGGATCTTTCTTTACCTCACAGGGGTGATGTGAGGATAAATACATTAAAGATTGTGAAGCACTCAGATATTACAGTAATGGGGCCAGATCAGTATCTTAGAAAGATAGCAAGAAAAGAATGTCAACTACAGGCTTGATCCAAACAACTGTGGCACACTCACTTTCTTGGAATTAAGCATAGGTAGTTGGGGTGAGATTTCTGAGAGAGGAGATTGCTGTTTGGGATCATCTCTGTTCAAGGACTGGTGTACAGTATGTAAATAAACCCATTGTGCGCACGCGTGCACACACACACACACACACACACACACACACACCCTCCCTCCCCCCTGCCCTCTTCCACACAAAATACCCAGACTCCGCATTTGAAAGGCATTCAGATGGATGGTGGGTGAGGTTAAGATTGAACACAACTAAAACACCTCTGCAACCCATTAATGAATTAATAGTTTGGGTAGTGGGGATGGTCAGAACCTGAGGAATTACCCTTAATTTGATTTTATTCAACATGTGGTATACAGGGAAATCTTGAGTTTATGAAGCTATTGATATCTTTTCAAAAAGCTAGACTGGAAGTTACCTTTCTAAAAGAAATCAGTGCAGAAATAGAACATTTGATCTATGCCCTCTTTTTGTGTTTAAGCCCTATGAAGCCTGAATTCATAACATACCTTTACCAACTTCCTCATAAGAGCAAAACCCTTCTATGTGATCTACATAATCTAGTAAATGTTTTGTTCTCAATTATATCTGTAAACAAGTAAGTTTTAAAAAGCATGCATCCAAGATACTTTCTTTTGTTTTTATTTTTTTCACGACGTATTCCCACATAATATAAAATTAGGGCCATATTCAAGCTTTTGTTATGAGAAGATGATGAGCCTATGTTTAAGCAAATTTGGTAAGTCCCCTTGGGTTGTGTGTCATTCACCGAGCTGTGCTTACAGTCTGAGCCAGATGGCTGATGCAGAAGTCTTTTGGAAGAACACATCTCTACAGAGGATGATGTCGCACTGTACATGGTGGCCAGGCTGTCACTGAATGCAACTCCGTCACGGTATTTAAATCACATTAAAGCTTTCTTTTATTTATACACCCCCATGTGATTTTGTCTGGCTACATTCTAATTGCTAGCCTCACTGCAGTGCATTGATGTGCCACAACTAGCTATCTCTTTTTATTCTAGGGAATATGACCTCCATCTTCTGCATAGAGTATTCACAATCCTGTTGAAAATACTGTGACGAAGTAACTCACTCTTCTGTAGAGAGGTCAAGGTTTCAAAAACAAATGCACTATCTATTCTCCCTCAGCAATGGAAAATATAATGTATTAACTAGAAGAATTGTTGAAAATAAGATGTTTCACTGACTTCTGATGACTGATTTTATAAGAAAAAAAAGTCCAGCAAAAGTTAAAGGTGATAAGTAGTGTAGCGCTCTTCCATCTATTACCCACTCGCCTGCAGTCTGGATAGGGAAGGACTCACTGGAGTTTAAAAGAAAAGTAGAGAATGTAATAATCATGAAAGCAAAGGATGTAAATCAGTAGTCCAGTCCTTCATACATCTCTGCCATTGCTCTTCAATCATAGCCTGGAACAACCCTTGCCATTCCAGGCTCAGATCTCTCTTGAGTAATATCTCAACTATATTAAACTGTGTGTCAGTTCCATAATCTGTCCACCATTCCATAGCTGCCTATTTGAATGATACTCAAACTCATTTCAACTGGTAACCAAAGCAAAACTCCAGTGTGGTGAAAGGTCAAGTGTGTACTTACTTTCTCCTAGATTTTTCCTGTAAGAACAAAATTGTGGACAATGAGAATGAACCACAGCATAGGGCAAGTTCAGTCTAAAAAGTGAAAAGTTCAGACCTACATAGAGAAAAAGGGGAGCACATGTAGAGATCTCAGCTAAACAGTTATATCTGCCCCAAACCTAGACCTTTCATGAGAACCATCTTCATTAAAATCCACACAACTAATAGCTCTCTTGAGAGCAAGGTGCTAAAGAAGAAAATTCTAGCTACATGGGGACAGTTCCATAGTGGTGGCAAATAGAGATCTTTGTGAGATAGTAATCAATACAAGGCATTGACTGTATACAGACAGCACATGCCAATGATCCCAGGCAGCTGCCACATGGAACAGTTGAAGCTCTGAATACACCCACTTTAATGTTCACTAGGTTCACAATTTCATTTTGATTCTGGGGGGCTCAAACTATTCTATCTATGCATAGTAATAACAGTAACATCACTGGAGGTTTGTAAAATTAGGCCAAATTATTCAGATGTTGGGAGTCTGAAATGAGAGACCTAAATAAGTTGCCTGATTTTCAGAGATGCTAAGCCCTCACAGGCCATTTATGGGTTTCTGAGAAATCAGGACACTTTTGAGGTGGCTAACACTAGACATCCGAGTTTGAAAATTTTGGTCCAAGAATTTGTGTAGAAGTAAAATAAGTTGTAGATAAACTTGTGAAATCTGAGACAGCAGTGTAAGAAAACTTACTGCTTCAAATTGAGACAAGTAAAGAATCTGCCTTTTGTAGGCATAGCTGCTTTGGCAGTAGATATTCTATACATTTATCTAGAGATATAAATACCCTCCTTCACAATATGCGAACTACTTTACATTTCTAAGGCAACAC
This sequence comes from Gopherus evgoodei, assembly GCF_007399415.2. NCBI lineage: Eukaryota > Metazoa > Chordata > Testudines > Testudinidae > Gopherus > Gopherus evgoodei. The sequence continues at coordinate 80,199,917 of NC_044329.1, read as the reverse complement.
AAAGTGCATTTCCTTCACATCTTATCTCACCATTCATAAACCAATCCAATGCCCAACACGTTAGAGCAAGTGTAGACTTCAAGCCAGTGCCCGCCCCTATTAAATTATGTGCCAGCTGTTATGTACTGCAAAGAAATTATGTTAAACTGCAGGTTGTTAGTTTTGTTTGCTGCTAGCAGTGGGGGGGTTCAGGTACTTCTGACACATTTCCAGATAAAATCTGAAATCACAGTTTAATTTTGTATGGATATTTTCCTGACATCTATTGTATTCATTTTTAACAGGTATATGTGCCATGATTCAGGCTCTTCAATATGTTTGTACACAACATATTTTCTTTTAAGTCTCTCTGTGAAGTTATCAATACTACCTTGCTTAAAAAGCTCGCCGGCTGCTTGCTCACAAATAATCATTCAAGTCAAATACTTCATTTCCCAGTTTTCCCATTTTAAATTGGACTTGTCAGCAAAGCATTTTGCTGTTACATTAGGAAACCAGAAACATGGGACAGGGAAAAGAGTATTCCATTCATGTGGCTTCAGCTCATTCTATGTAAAATAATTCAGCAGAAAAGATATTTCAATCATGAAACCAAATAGAAACACAAGTGCATTTTGACCATCAAGATTTGGGAGGAATTGTTACAGCTCTGGCCTTACTATTTCTGGTTTCTCTCATCTGCTCAAAAACATATTTAAACATTAACAAAGACACCGAGGATCTATTTATAGGGGAGACACCAACAAAAGACGGTTACCTTTTCCGTAACTGGTGTTCTTTGAGATATATTGCTCATGTCTATTCCACAGTAGGTGTGCGTGCTCGCTATGTGCATCAGTGCCGGAAGTTTTCCCCCTAGGACAGCGGTTCTCAAACGAGGGGTTGGGACCCCTCAGTGGGTCGCAAGGTAATTACATGGGGGGTTGCGAGCTGTCAACCTCCACCCAAATATCCTGCTTTGCCTCCAGCATTTATAATGGCTTTAAATATATAAAAAAGTGTTTTTAATTTATGGGGGGGGTCACACTCAGAGGCTTGCAATGTGAAAAGAGTCACCAGTACAAAAGTTTGAGACTCACTGCTCTAGCAGTACCCATAGGGAGGAGCGCTTCCCACGACCCGTGGGGTGGCGCCTCCATGGCATGGTATAAGGGACGCTGCGCTCTCCCCCCATTCCTCAGTTCCTTCTTGCCAGACAACTCCGACAGCAGGAAAGGGGGACGGGATGTGGAATAGACTTGAGCAACACATCTCGAAGAATGCCAGTTACGGAACAGGTAAGTGTCTTTTCTTCTTCGAGTGACTGCTCATGTGTATTCCACGATAAGTGATTCCAAGCTATATCTGTGGGAGGTGGGAAAGAGTTCACAAATTCTCAGGACGGAGAATGGCGCTGCCGAACCCAGCATCTTCCCTGGTCTGAGAAACAATTGCATAATGCGTGGTGAACGTGTGAACTGAAGACCATGTGGCAGCCCTACAAATGTCCTGAAAGGGGACATGGGCCAAAAAGGCAGCTGATGAGGCCTGCGCCCTCGTCGAGTGTGCCTTCACAATAGGTGGCGGAGGGATTTCTGCCAGGTCATAACAGGAACAGATGCACAAGGTGATCCAATTGGAGAGCTGCTGAGTGGAGACTGGCTGACCTTTCATGCACTCAGCCGAGGCAATGAACAGTTGCAAGGACTTTCTGAATGGCTTAGTCTGCTCCAGGTAAAAAGCCAGAGCCCATCTCACATCCAGCTCTTCACTGAATGCATTGGGACTTGGGGCAGAGGACCGGCAGAAAAATGTCCTGACCCATGTGATAAGTGGAGGCCATCTTCGGGAGGAACAAAGGATGTGGGCGGAGCTGGACTTTATCTTTATGAAACACCGTGTACAGGGACTTGGAGGTCACGGCCCTGAGTTCTGAGGCCCACCTAGCTGACCCTGATCGCAACCAGGAAGGCCACCTTCCACGAGAGGTGTGACCAGGAGCACGTGGCTAGCGGCTCAAATGTGGGCCCCGTGAGACGGGTCAACACCAGGTTTAAGTCTCACTGCGGGACTGGGGGCCTAACATACAAGAAGAGATGATCCAACCCCTTAAGGAATCAGCAAGTCATAGCATGGGAGGATATCATGTGGCCCTGCACTGGCAGATGGAAGGCCAATATGGCTGCCAGGTGCACCTTGACTGATGAGGGCACCATGCCCTGGGCTCTAAGGTGGAGGAGGTAGTCCAGAATGAGCTGGATCGGGCAGCCACCAAGGAAACGCCCCACTCCATCCTCCCATCTGGAAAATTGAGAACACTTTGCCAAGTAGGCTCGGCATGTGGAGGGCCATCTGCTTTCTAAGAGGATGCGCTGAACCCCTTCCGAGCATGTCCTTTCCTCCCTACCTAACCATTGAGCTGCCACACCATGAGGTGGAGTGCTACTAGGTTGGGGTGGAGGAGGCAGCCCTGGTCCTGGGAGAGCAGGTCTGGGCACAATGGCAATGGCCACAGCAGGGCGACCGCCAGGCCTGTGAGGGTCCTGTACCAATGCTGCCAGGGCCATGCCGGGGCAATCAGAAGGACCCAGGCTTTGTCCAGCTTTATCTTTTCCAGGACCTTGCCAATTAGCAGGGTCAGGGGAAAGGCACAGAGAAACTGGCTTGACCAGGACAGGAGGAAGGCATCGGAGATAGTGCCCCATCCCTGCCCCCCAAACAGAACTGGAGACAGCGACGGTCCTGGCGAGTCATGAACAGGTCCACCTGGCGAGTTCCCCACACTTGGAATAGTCTGTGCACCATCTCTGGGTGAAGAGACCACTCATGCTGAGAGGAGAAGTCTCTGCTCAAGCGATCTGCTTGCGTGTACTGGGCAGATGGGAGGCCTGTAGGCAGATGTCATAGGTTATACAAAAGTCCCACAGCCTGAGGGCTTCGCGGCAGAGGATCGGGCCTCGCCTTGCCTGTTGATGTAGAACATCAAGGCTGTGTTGTCCGTGAGAACCCTGATCACTCTGCCCTCCAAGTGCGAGCGGAAGGCTGTGCACGCCAACCATACCACTCTGAGCTCCTTGATGTTTATGTGGAGGGTCAGATCCTGAGCTGACCACAGACCTTGGGTCTGAATGTTTCCCACACAGGCCCACCATCCCAGGCCTGACGCGTCGAACACCAGTTCCCAGTGACGAGGCCCTGCCCTGAACAGGACCCCTGGGAGCATGTTTCTCATGGAGGACCACCACCGTAGGGAGGTGATCCCTGTCTTGGGCACCATGATGACTTTGTCCCTCCTGTCTCTGGCCTGGGAGAACTCCAAGGCCAACCAGAGCTGGAGGGGCCTCATTCTGAGTCTGGCGTGATGGACCATATACGTGCACGCCAACATGTGACCCAAGAGCTGGAGGCACGCTCTGGCTACTGTCACCGGAAACCTTGTGACCGTGTTGATGAGCCCCTTCAGGGTCTTGAACCTGTCCAGTGGGAGGGAGGCTCTGGCTGATGAGGTGTCCAGGACTACCTTGATAAACTCTATGCGTTGTACCAGGACTAACGTGGACTTCGTGTGTTTACTAACAGGCCCAAAGTGGTACATGTGGACAGAAGGAGCATCATGTGATCCTGCACCTGCGACTGGGAGCTGCCTTTGACCAACCAGTCGTCCGGATAGGGGAAGATCTAGACCCCATGGTGCCTGAGGTGGGCTGCCACCACTGACATACATTTCGTGAATACTCTGGGGGTCGCAGACAGGCCAAACGGGAGGACCGTAAATTGGTAGAGTTCCTGCTCCACCATGAAATGGAGGAAACATCTGTGCCCCTTGAATATATGAATGTGGAAGTACGTGTCCTGCAGACTGAGGGCAGTGTACCAGTTCCCAGGATCCAGGGAGGGGATGATGGAGCCCAGGGAGACCATGTGGAACTTGAGCTTCACTATGTATTGGCTCAGGCTTCGCAGGTCCAAGATGGGCCTGAGCCCCCCTTTGGCCTTCGGGATAAGGAAATAGCGGGATTAGTACCCCTTGCCTGTGAACTCCCCTGGTACCACTTTCACTGCTCCTAGGCCCAGGAGCCATCCCACCTCCTGCTCTAGCAGAGCCTCGTGTGAGGGGTCCCCCAGGAGGGACAGAGGCGGAGTGGTTGGGTGGGGAGGAAGTAAACTGGAGGGTGTAGCTCCGGGAGATGGTGTTGAGGACCCACTGGTCTGAGGTAGCGGCGACCACTCCAGGAGGAAAGCATACAACCAATTGGAGAAGGGAAGTTTTATTGACGGGGGATCCCTGATGAGAACTGGCAGGGTGCCTCGGGCGTCCTGTCAAAACCACCTTCTCCCCGCTTGCTTGCCCTTGGATGACCCAGGCTGGGGGGGCAGGCCGAGACTGCCTCTGTGGGCACCTCTTTTAGTCCCGCAACTTCTTATAAGCTGTCTCATATTTTGAATGGGTGGCCTGAGCGGGAGTCTCCTGTGGCTTGAACATATGTTTAGCCAGAGCTGGAACATAGAGACCCAGAGTCCGGAGAGTCATGTGGGAGACTTTCAGGCCATGCATCTTTGTATCTGTTCCGCAAACAGAGTTTTGCCATCAAATGGGAGGTCCTGCAGGGAGTTCTGTGCCTCACTGGACAGCCCAGAGAGCAGGAGCCATGACACCCTTCTCATGGACACCACGGAGGCAATGGACCACATGGCTGTGTCTGCTGCATCCGAAGCAGCCTGCAGGGTTGCCCTGGCAGCTGCTGTGCCCTCCTCCACCAGCACTTTGAACTCCTTCCTGTCGCACTCCTGGAGGGAGTCCTTTAACTTGGTCAAGGAGCCTCACAGATTGAACTCATACTGGCCCAGGAGAGCCTGGTGGTTCGCCACCCATAACTGGAAGCTCGAGGATGAATAAATTTTTCTTCCAAATGAATCCAGCCTCCTTGAATCTTTATTGTTCAGGGTAGGGGCTGGTTGGCCCTGCCGTTCCCTGTGGTTTACCGACTCGACCACCAGGGAGTTAGGAGCATGGTGGGCGTATAAGTATTCATGCCCGTTGGTGGGAACAAAAAACTTGCGTTCCACTCTCTTAGAGATGGGGGTCAATGAGGCCGAGGTTTGCCACAGGGCATTTGAAATTTTCGCCACCATTTTGTGGAGAGGCAAGGGCACCTTGCCTGGCGCCAAGGAGGACAGTACATTAACCAGGGAGTCCGAGGACTCTTCCAGCTCCTCTGCTTGGAGGTGGAGGCTTGATGCCCCCTTTATAAGAGTTCTTGGTGGGCCCTAAAGTCCTCCTGCGGGATGGAGGGAGGAGAGGCTGTAATTGCCTCATCCGGGGAGGGTGAAGAGGCTGGTGCGGTACTTTGCATGTCCACTGGCACTGGAAGGTCCACCACCTGGCCAGTTTCTGTGCACGGTGCCGAGGACGTACGTCCCACCGACTCCCTCCTCAGAGGTCTGGAGAGGGAGGCCAATGGTCCTTCTGAGGCTCTGGCAACTGAGCGAGCCCCTATTGGGGGCTGCGTCAGGGGCTATGGTGCCCCCTGGTACCATTGGGCCAGCCACGGGACCCAGTGACACTGCACCTGCTGTGGCTCTGGCAGAGCCGGCTGTTCAGCCTGGCTGGGGCCTGGCCAATTGATAGATGACTACGAAGGGAGGCCAAGCTGACATACGACCTGCTGCTGTCCCTGGACCGGGAGGAGCGGCGGCGCCAGGAGCGTTGCCAACATGGAGGACTGGTACCATTGATAACAGCTGCTCTGTGATCGGCTTTGGCAGGTGGACTTGCGCTGGCGATCGACGCCCGAGGCTGCGGAGGCAGTGTCATGGCAGGATCCTGGAGCAGAATGACCAATGGGAATGATGTCAATGTTAATGCCGTGACTGGGTGCAATAGCCTCACTGAGATGAGGACCTTTGGCGTCGACTGCCTCAGTCCCATCAGCGTTCGCTCCTCGAGGCGGAATGGTCCCGAGAGTCTTGTTCAGACAGAACCCAACCAGAAAGCCTGGTGGGCGTCGAGGGCAATCCACGTGGACTTTGCCCTGATGGTCACTGGGTGGCGAACGGAATCAGGAACATTCCCTCAACCGAGACTGGTACTGAGCCAGGGGTGACTGCAGAGATCCCATTTGTGGCTTGCTTCTGGACCGTGGGGTTGACATCAGCAGTGCTCCTGGTACTGGCATGGACATAACATCCCAGGCCGCCTGCAGGGCGTCTGGTGTGGAGGGCACCCGGACATCAGAGAGGCCTGCTCTGAATGGGCTGGGCTATTCCGCTTGACTTGAGTCGGATGCCTAGAAGCTGGTGGGGATCAAGGACTGCCCAACATGGGTATAGCCTCTGTCGTGGGTTTACTCCAGTGCTACGGCAAAGAAGGCCTCTTCCTAGCCTTCTTGGCATGCTCCGTGGATGGGGAGCAGTGCCAATTAGTCGATGGTGCCGAAGGGTCACTGCACACCGATACCGTAGTGCCAACTCAGAGCAGCACGCCGGAGCTGGGGTCAGCACCGACTCCATCAGAATAGCCCAGAGCCTAATGTCCCTTTCTCTCTTGGTCCGAGGCTTAAACAACTTGCAAATCTTGCAGCCATCGCTGAGATGGGTTTCCCCCAAACAGTCCACGTGCGAATCACTCACTTGCCTAGATTGCCTACAAGTGTTGCATGACTTAAAACCTGGGGCACAGGGCATGCCCCGGCCCAGGCGCTCTTGCTAAACTAAACTAATTACAGGTACCATACACTGAAAGAACAAGCAGTTTTGGGGATGAACGACAGCAAAGCTGGAGCAGAGTAGTTCCGAAGCATCGTCACTGGTGGCAAGAAGGAACTGAGGGCTGGGGTGGGGGGCAGCGTCCCTTATACCATGCGCGCCATGGAGGTGCGACTCCAGGGGTCAACTAGGGTGCTCCCCTACGGGTACTGCTAGGAGAAAAACTTCTGGCACAAGTGCACGTGGCGAGTATGCACACCTATTGTGGAATACACATGAGCAATCATTTGAAGAACAACTTTGGCTTTTAGCAACAAAGCACAATGAGATAGTGAAAACAGGTACTTACTATTAAGTTACAGGTGTTCAAACTACATATATCCTGTCAGCCTCTCTCAATATAACTAGGAAACAAACCTTTAGCTCTGAGGTGGCAGAGGTAAAATAAGACACAATAGAACAGGAAGAGAAGAGCACCAGGCCCCCTGCTACCCTCCCAGGCTGCTCTGGACCCAGAGCCATCCCATCCATAGGATGGACTGGGGCAACTGCCCCGGGCCCTCCGCTTTGTGGGCCCTGCGCTTCGGGGGGATGTGGGGTTCAGCGCAGCCAGGGGAGGGGTTAGCAGGGAGGCCTGGCGCTGGCAGCAGTGAGTGACCTGGCCCGCAGCGCACCCCTGTTCCACCCCTTCCCCCGAACCCCCACCCCGCCTCTTTCTGGCTTCCGGTCCCTCCCCCGAGCAATGCCGGGGCAGGGCAGAGCAAGGTGGGCTGGGGCCAGGTCACTCACTGCTGCTGACACCAGGCCCCCCTCTAGCCCCTGCATCCCCATGAAGTATGGGAACCCCCCCACCCCCGCAAAGCACAATAAGCTGAAACATTGGTGGAGCCAGGCGCACGTTCCTAAATATTGGTGAGCACGGGCACCATGGATCCATATAATTCGCTGCCTATGCCACCTTGTCTTTTATAGAGAGGGCTGCTTCCTACCGTTCAGTTGGAGAAAAGGACAAAATGGCAGATGTGTAAGAGAGAGACCTTTAAGAAGGAAAACAATACACCCAATAGGAAGAGGAGTTAGAAAGTTATCAGTAAGGGATCTGTGACTGAGGCTAAATACAATGAAGGGTTCCCACTAATTTGTTGTGACTAATCATTCACAGATTGAACCATAAATTTAAAAAATTTACAGTAACATTAATTCAGATGGCAAAGTAGAACAAATAGCTTCTATGATAATTTGGATTTAAAACCTGTATTTGTTCCTGGCACAAGCCTATTTCTTTATATATTTTATCTGGACAATCCAGGGCCACATTAGTGATCTTTGCCCTGTAAAGGCACTTGGAGAATATTTGAAGAGTCTGGGAAATTCAGCAATTTCATGGAACACAACAAAATAATCAGCAACTTTATCTTCTGCTGTTTCTCTCTCAGAAGCTGGGGAAAACCTAGCAAAAATTGTCTATGTCCAAAAAAGGACAAAGTTATTTTACATTCTGTAACTGGTTTTTTTAGAAAAGAGGTAGATGAAAGTCTGATTTCTAGTGAGTAGGGTTTATACCTGGTTGACATGCACTTCTTCATTCAATTAAAATGTAGCTTAATCTTGTTAACTCATACTCTGTCAGTCATATCTCTTACACTGAACAAGTGCAAGAAATCATTACTTTGGCATTCATTACTGCAGTGACTTAAGTTATTAAGTTGAATTTGAATGTTTCACAACGACATACATGAACATGATTTGTATTTGTAGCTGTCTAAAGGATCCATCACCAATACTACCTTGTGTAGATAACCCAAACATCGGAAGAACAATCACTGGCAATGAAATTCCAAAAAGCACAGATCATTACAATAATATACAAGTACAAAGATCAGTATACAGCACTTTCCCTAAAAAGTCACTGGGGGGGGAGGTGAGGCTATGTTGCAGGTCTCTCCCGTACAAAATGCCGCATTCAATAAGTAAAGATACAATTGTCTGTTAACTTTTGTCAAAAGACCCAGTTTTGAGAAGTTAAAAACATAGCTTTTTACTGGGATACAGGATGCTGAAATACACAATGCTACACATGCTATGGGATTGATTCAAACATTTTTGGAAGCGTAAGGGACGGGGGTCCAGCATTTTGCTAGCCCTTTAAGTCTCACTCGTAACAAAGTTGTTCACATAGGGGCAATTCCAAGGTGGATCAATCTCTCATAACTACCAGGAATACTTGTTTGTGATGTCGTATATATTAGGGAAATTTACCATGACCCTGTGTGTGGTCTCCCTAGCACACTTGTACCCTTGCCTCCATACTAGCGCTCCCAGTGATGTGTATCCATACCAAACAGCTTTGAATTGGACACTTTTCCAGCCAGGTTAACCACTGTCAGTCTCCACTGCCAGTGTGGGCACAAAGTCTGCTGCTGTAACACCTCAAATGCTGCATATAGTCCTCTTCCATCCCAGAGCATTCTGGTGGCCTGTTTGGTCTAGGTTCTGTGCTCCGGTGACTAGAAGTCAAGATGGTCAGACACCACTTACCTGTTCAAAGTTGCACACACATGGGCTGCAGATGCAAACTACTTAGACTTCAAATATCTTCTGCTTCAAGCACTTGAATATTACCTGCATGTCATAGAGGAAGCCTTCTCATAAATGGGCTGACAGCTGGCAGGCCCTGTTCTCAAGTCTGGGGAGAGGTGGAGATGCAAGGTAAGCTAGGCAACATAATTAGAAATACCCTGTTTTATGGCCAGGTGGTGGCAGAGTTTAGGATAACCAAGACTAGCATCCAATGCCAGGGGATTAAGGGCCTTAAACTACAATATAACAAGGCCAAGAGAAAATAGCAGTTAGTGAAAAACATGCTCATTTTATGATGAACTTGATTGGATCCTGGGCATTTGCTCCCGCAGTGAGCCTTAAGTGCTGTGAGTCTGCAATGAATCACTTTGTGGTATGGTTGTGAGGGCTCAGGACTGCCAGCAGGGAGGATCAAGAGGCTAAGGAAATGCACTGAGAGATACCTGATATACTGCTAGGATTACAGGATCTTTTTGGGGTGGACTCAGGATCCAAATGTGACTGGTGACCCAATGGGCAAGCCAGTTCTGTGATGGAGGAGTTGTGGAATCTGGGACCCTCTACGGGAGATAGGTAGCTCTTTATGATAAAGGTACCAGTGAGGGTGGATTTGGCAGGCTCAGTGGAAAAGTTCTCCAGATTCTTATGAATAGTGCCATTATTATTTGTGAAAGGATGGATATAGCCTCCTATCAGGGCAGAAGCGCCCACACTCTCTGCTCCATCAGTCTCCATTCTCCACCTGCACCACTGTAGCACAAGTAACAGCTGGCTGGATCCTTCCTAGCTCCCCCAATTCAGGCCCCTCAGAATTTCCTAGGTCTTGTAATTCTCTTGGCCACCATTTTAGCTGCATAGGGCATTGTTCCAGGTGGAAGCAGAAGGGCCTGGTTTGGCATATATGGCAGCTCACTGAACCAAGTCAGATGGCTGAACTTGGAAAGGACCAGTTGGGAAAAAAATTCAAGAAGTCACACAAACTGCAGTGTTAAAAGGCAAAACATAGGAACATTTTATTGCAAGAAGTTACATATTGTGCACTATGGCCAAAATGTTTCCATTACATTGACTCTGCTAGCCCACGTGCCAGGCACTGGCATCCACATCACATGCTGAGCTTACACACCTGAAATCACATGAAATTAGTCTGACTTTCTATGAAACACTTTCCTAAGCAGATTCTTTCTAGCTGTTTAGGTAATACCTTTAAAACTGTATAAAGCACAATTCTGGAATGTAACCAATGTGCAAGTAACAGTCCACTGATTAGTGGGGTACAAACTATAGTTTAGCAGAGAATTCTGTTAACTATAGCCCTTATTTCTTCCCAGTTTCTAATTACTGTTTCCAAAAACCATTCATAAGAGCAAACGCTTGCTATTCACCATCACATTCTACTCAGTGTAAAGCTGAATTTTCTTCTATATATGTTTGCATACTCAGGAAAAGGCTTAACCTATGAACAAGCCTCGGAAGATAACACCATTAATGTAAAAATAGTTTGGTGAATTCCACACTGCTCACTCTTCAGAAGTTCTAAGTTTTGAAAATCCTGGAATTATGCATGTTTCAAGGCTCCAACGGCTTCATGAACTTTTCATAAAGATCCACGAAGGCCACCATGGAGAAGCAACCCTTTCAGTTAACTGTATTCCTGAGCTTGTTTGGGAAGATGGTGGGACACAGAATGGATATTTGGATTCTTCCATAACAACTCACAAAATCCAACAGTTTAAATACCTTGATAAACTTAGGCACATTAGCAGCTTGATCACACACTCCTGCAATACACTAGGTTTTGTCTTGCACACTTTCACCAGAACAGCAACTTCCCTGGACTTTCTGATTCCAGACTGACTCTCTCCAGATGACTGGTAATGAATCTGGAGTGGCCAGATTCAACAGGATGATGACTACTCTTTTCCACAGAAGTCTAGCACTGCAGTATTGGGCCCTGGTCAGCATAAGAGTTCCAGAACAGTTTCTTTTTTCATCCCAAGGTTCTGTAGGTAGAGCTGGCCATCCCAAGTCACCAGAACAACTCTGTCCCACAAGCCTGTGATCGTGGTTCACTGGGTGCAATTCATCCAAGAGTTAACACACACAGCTATGCATGTGGCAAGCAGCAGTAAGTGCCTGATGTGTGTGTGTGTGTCTCTAGCTGTCTGCAGATATTGTCTGAACCATTTTGTCACTCTGCAGCAGCTCACTCAGATGCCTCCTAAGGGCTTGTCAAAAATTTGACTTTTCCCATAATTCTCCTGTGCTTCCCAGGATATTCTAGAAGTCCTTCCACAATCTGCCAGAAACAACTGCTTGCGAGAGCTGTACTAGAAACTAGGATAGTTATTGGGAGGTCAGTGCAACTACATTGCAGTAGAAGAGCATAATATAAGGAGACAAAGCAAAACTGCAACTGTCTTTAGCCTGAAACATGGCTAGTGTGGACACACTATCACTGGTGCTTACATGAGTGCAATTCAAATGGTTCAACTCCCTAGTGAAGACTCTGTCTAAAGCCTCCTAGGCACAGCAAACATGCAAAGATTCAACATCCCTATGCTCAGAGGACTGGACTTATGAATTTTGTCATTTAGCAGCCTCAGAAAAGGTGGCTAACAAAAGACAAACATTTTGGAAAATGTGTGTGGCCTGATTTTCAGAGGTTTTGAGTACCTGTAACTCCCATGGAAGTCCATGAAACCTAAAAGGTGGCACCTCTGAAAAATGAGACCAATCATCCTTATTGCCTGACATCCATGATAAACGATCCACTATAAAAATGTCTTGCACTTCACAAACACCCTATGCATCACCCCTCCCTTTGCTTTTCCTGTCAGTTCTTTCCAACTTTTTGAAAAGCTGTAATCCCTCTTCTACAAATCATATATTTTACCTAAGAAATCCAATAAATGCTTTTAACTGGAAAAAAAATCAGCCTGATCAGTTCAGGCTGAACATGGTCATAACACAAAAACAGTCCTTCACAAATGGCACCCTTCCTGGTGATCTCATCGGAGAGACAAGGCATGGGAACCCAGCTGGTTACCAATAAATATATTAAAGTACAGTAACCAGTAATGGCTATAAACAAAAGAAAAGGACAAACACTAGACCAAAATTCTCGAATTGGATGCCCAGCACGAAGAATCCATATTTTGGAACCCACATGATGTGGGCTGTGATATACCGAGCAACTTACTGAGTCAATGGAGGCACTGAAGTCAGTGGGAGCTGAATAGGCTGTGAATGCTAAGCACTTCTGAAAGTCAGACCACTTATTCAGATGCCTAAATATGGAATTAGGTGCACAAGTTTGAAAATTTTAGACTTCTCTGTGAAATGAAAAACGATGATCGATTTAACTAAGCCTGTTCTATCAGATTTTTCATTACCTCCATAGTACTGGAAATTGGGATTTATGGAATCTGACAGCAAATACTGATGGGGACCAAGACTCCCAGCAACAGTTACACTAGGACAGTAGAGAAGTCCTAACATCTTGGGTCAATAGGGTTATTTGAAAAAGACCTAAGGATAGATAATTTAATAAGCCACTTTTAGATAATTCATTTTAAATCCAAAGTAGATCCCAAGTGCAATGAATTTAACTATTCAAAGAGTGCTAAGATCTGCCTATACACCTCTACGCCGATATAACGCGACCCGATATAACACAAATTCGGATATAACGTGGTAAAGCAGTGCTCTGGGGGGGGGGGAAGGGCTGCACGCTCCAGCAGATCAAAGCAAGTTCGATATAACATGGTAAGATTTTTTGGCTCTCGAGGACAGTGTTATATCAGGATAGATGTGTATTTTTTAAAAAAATATATTAGTAGGAGTCCAAGATAAGCACAGCGGGATGCCAAATTTTGAGACAGATCTGGATTAGCAGTGAGGGTATAGCTGAAGAATTGTGCAGCTCTGGCTCACACTATGCAAAATTGTAGCCATTACAAACAATCATTTTCTCAAAATTTAAGGGCCTGATCCTGGAAGTTGCACAGCTCCTCCTTCAAGGATTATAGGACTTGACCCATATGCTCTTCAAACTTAACTTTAAAAATGAAGATGTTACATTAAGTGATTCACACAGTGATATTACATATTGCCTGAATGAACTAAATTAAATTCAAGTTATTTATCTTGTTGAAAACCTAGTTAGATTTTCTACTACTGCTACATTCTGCATGGTACGGTTTTACTCTATCAGCATATTTAGCAATGATAATTATCAGTGTAGCTTCACCGAATTTTTCATAAAGTTAACCAGCCACAAATTATGCTTAACATCTTTTTGTGAAAAGAATAAACAAATATTCTAATAAAACATTCTGAACTTTCAAGGCAATTTCATTGTCTTATCTAATTTACATTCATTTCTTATGAATATTTTTTCTAATCCACCACCTTACAAAGCAACTTTTCCACCACAAGAGCTCAAAATCCCACAGGTTGCTTGCAAACACCTACTTATTTTTCAGTATCCACAACTAAACCAGCTCCCATGCAGACAGAGACTAAGGCCCTGATCCCACATTGTCTAGTGTGTGGGTGTACTACTGCACTGAAGCAAAGCCCAACTGATGTAGATGGAGCTTTGCATGGGCACAGCAGTTCACCTGTGCGCTACACAATGCAGGATCAGTTCCTAACGGATAACAGACACTCAGTTTTACGATGAGATATAAAAAAAAATCAAGATTAAATGCAGTTTTAGTATATCAAACCAAAACACATGTAAGGAAATGCTCAGGAGTACTGCTATGAGATTTTCCTCTCATCCTAAAAATATCAGGAGGCAGCACTCTTTTTAAATAACAAGAAAAGCCCTACAACATTATAGTAGGATGTTTTTGTACCATACATCAACATATGTCAGTTATCCTATTTTAAAAAATATTCCCACCGCCAAAAATCCTTTGAATATTTTGAGGTATATTTTTGATTCAGAAAGGTAACAATATAATGGACATGTTAAAGCTTCTACTTATCCACAGGAAGGTTACACTAAGGCCATGGCTACACTGGTGCTTTACAGCGCTGCAAATTTCTCGCTCAGGGGTGTGAAAAAACATCCCCCTGAGCGCAGCAAGTTACAGCGCTGCAAAGCACCAGTGTAAACAGTGCCCCAGCGCTGGAAGCGTGGCTCCCAGCGCTGCAAGCTAATTCCCACGGGGAGGTGGAGTACGTGCAGCGCTGAGAGAGCTCTCTCCCAGCGCTGGCGCTGTGACCACACTCGCACTTCAAAGCGCTCCCGCGGCAGCGCTTTGGAGTTTCGAGTGTAGCCAAGCCCTAAGACAGTGGCTCTCAAACTTTTTTTTTTTACTGGTGACCCCTTTCACGTAGGAAGCCTCTGAGTGCGACCCCCCCCTTATAAATTAAAAACACTTTTTTATATATTTCACACCATTATAAATGCTGGAGCGGAGCCAAAGCGGGATTTGGGGTGGAGGTTAACAGCTCGTAACCCCCCATGTAATAACCTTGTGACCCCCTGAGGGGTCCCGACCCCCAATTTGAGAACCCCTGCACTAAGAATACATTACAATACCTCTCTAACAACTTAAGCCTAGATATATAGAGAGCTACTTTTGCAAGATATTAGCAAGTCCTAGTATGGAGTTTATTTCAACTTTATAAAAAAAAAAATCATCCTGACATTTACACCAATCAAATGTAATGAATCTGTGAAGAGATCATATTATGTTGTGAGTAAACGTATTCTACTCTGGATTACTAATGAGGAGAGTCTAATCTCAAGCAAGACAAATCAACTTCTCATGAACTGTTACTTCATACATAACACAAATAAGAAATGCTTCACATTATAGACACTTATATTTTGTTTAAACCTTTTTATTTAGAGATTTTTCTGGTAAGGAGATATACCATAGGAAAGCAATTTCATTGGCAGTGAGGTATGTATATACTCTACCAAAATACTCCTTGCTTTAACTGCTTTTAACTTTATTTACATATAAAGAAAATATCAATGCATATTCTTGATTTAACTACAGTTTTAGTTACCCTACATGAATAAAATGAAATGTTACTTGCATACAAAACTGATTTGTAGAGGAATCTGATTTACTGATTAAAAAATTAAATCACGTTTTGATGACAATTTAAATGAACAAACACAATTTATCATGACCAAGACACCTGCACCATATTGTCCATCCTCACAGCACATTTATTCAATAATTCCGCAAGTAGGTCCTCAGCATGAGCATAGTGTTACACAGTTTTCATACATAGAATCACATCCAAAACAAGTTCTAAAATTTAAATTGTAAACATTCTCTTCATATGTAGAAACATTTCAATGTGTTCAAATTTGTTAAAATGATCAAAAAAATTTAAACAGAATTATAAATGAAAAGTCTAGTCCTAAACCGTGTAGTGAGCAGTTCTTATTAGTACATTTCTACAGTGTTAAATAAAGTAGTACAGAGGCAAACTGTTCTGTAAGCAAGTCAGACTTTAAGTAAAACATCATAAGGAAACAAACTTTAAAAAAAATGCTTTGCAATAAAGAAAGTTGGATTTGAATCTACTATGATACAAAAACAAAGGGTAAATGACATCTTTGTTGACAAAGTAGGAGGTAGCATGGATGCACCACTTTATTGTCAGTGAGAAATGCAACTGAAGTAAAGAATACTTCCTTACCACAAATAATTTCCAGTACTATGTACATATTTCTCTTAGAAATATTTGTTTAAACAAGTTTCCCTCCACTTTTTAGTACAAAAAAGCCTCATATGATTTAAAAAAAACACTTACACACCTAGATGGAATAGTACTAATTGCCCTATTTGAATGAAACAGTCTCTTGAACTATGAAGTACATGATATTTAATGCCCTAAGTTGAGTAAGTTGTATTAGCGGTTCTTGGTATTATACAAAACACTACATACATACAAACAAAATATATCATTTTATTTTACTATGCAAGTGTGTTTTTTTTGTGTGTGTTTTTTTGTTTTTGAATAAACAGAGCCTTGATTCTGGTAACACTGCAGAGGGCATGGTTTGTTTTTATTAAAATCTGTCTATAAGTACCCATGTGCCACAATTTAAAAATGGCTGCTTACATGTAATGATCTTGTATTGATAGTGAACACAGTAACTGACAAAAACATAGTAAACCTTAAAAACACATCTGCCACCCTATATAAAATATAAAGACTACTTACTGTAACTGTTAAGTACTCAATTTGTTTTGATGTTACTGTAATTCACTTTCCCTACTTCTCTGGCTTTAGGATTTATAAACATAATTTAGTGTAGCAATATTTTTTTAAAAATGACAAAGTATTTCAAATTTACATCCAATTCAAATTTAAAAGGTTTCCTTGTTCTATGATGCTGCTTCTGCCATCAGTAAAGAAAATGAAGTTTCAGTAATTGCAGCAGGCTTTTTAAGTAGCGATGTGACCTCAACCATGCCAGCCCCAGTCCGTGGAAGATTTGCATTGACGATGTGTCTCTGCAAGTGCTTTATCCAGTCTTCCTGAACAGACAATGGTCCTCGAAAGACCAGACCACAAAACCTGTGCAAATTTTAAAATCATTCCATCAAGAAGATATATTAGCATTAAACAAAGTACAGGTCAGCAGACATTGCTAAGGATTAAGAATCATACAGAAAGTAAATTTTCTCCTAAAAGCTCATTTTAATATATTTTTTAGATTAAAACCCTAATAGTTTCATAGTTAATTAGACAATACTTAACTGTTTCAACTGACTACGAAGATATAAACACAAGATTGAAGTTTATACTATAAATTATACCTTCACATTTGTAATGCTATAGTTAATGACCCATTTCCATTAATAGGCTTCTGTTTGTTTTGTGCAGGGGAAGAACACTGCCCAAATATGAAATATGGAAAACACATTTTCAGGCAGGAGAGGGAAAAAAATCTGTTCCAAAATGTAAGACTATTTCAGGTTCTTTTTTGTTTAGGTTAATGTAATATTCAACTTAGTTGTTTGTTTTGCTCAATATTGACTTTTTAAATCAAATGCAGTTAAAATATATTTCTGAATATTCTTACGTAAAAGCAACAATATATAACCTCTCCCAGATACTGTAATTTCAGTTAACCAGTTATAAAAATCCTGTATATACCTGCATCGGAGTATGTAAACTTCATCAGCACTATGAGGTAATGGCAGCATTTTTTTCTTGCTTCCAGATCTTGATCTTGACTTTTTTTGCTTACAATCTAAGGCTAAGAAGGAAGGAGAACATTTTCCATATATAAAAAAGTTAACAATTAAAAGTTAGTCCTAAACCAAATAGAAATATTCAACAAACCTTCATTTATAACCATGCTGAAAAACCCATTTATTTTCTCTTATTGTGCCCTGTTAAATTGCCATCTAAATTCCAAAACTTTCAATTACCTTTCAAACTCAGAGAATGATTCACAAAGAAGCAAAGATAGTCTTTTCCTATCTTTGTTTATCTTAGTGTTTGTTCTCCTCTAAAAACCATAGGACAATCATGAAGCTAGATACATTTTAGTTCCAGCAAGCACTAGTAACTGTTATTGTGGAATTACCTGGAATTACCCAATGACAGTTTGAACTTCCCTTTCATTCTTGAAACTTTTTCGGTCATGGAAGATCTGTTGATAACTATAGTTCAAATTATGTTATAAAAATACAGTTACAGCTTCAAAATGTTAACACAGTCAAGCTAATTTGATTTAAATCCAAAACATGAATGAGAACTTCTGTCTGCAAGGAGGTCTTGTTTACATCTGCTACAACAGTGAGGAATGCACAGTCATCTGCTCACATCATTCAAGCGCCAAACCAAAGCAAAAGTTTTGGTCCTGTCCTGTCTCTGGGACTCTCAGCTGAAGCTTTCTTACCATTTGTCTATTCAATGGTTAAAAGGAATAACAAGAAAACAGGGATTATGAACCTCTGTGATAAAGTCTGTCAACCTATTACAAATGTATAGAGATGAAAGAGCCACTTGCTGTATCACTGTCTTATCAGGTGTTTGAACTATGCATGAAGGTACAGCATAAATACTGCTGAAGCATACCAGCATGTGGATTTAGAATTAAGAGGGGCTGAGCCCTCTAGGGGCAGAGGAAATAGAAGTTTGCAACAGAGGCCTTGCAAGGAAAAAAACTACATCAGCCATGGTTGGGAAATAACTTTAAACTGTACTTGACATTGTGTAATGATTTACACTTACCATGAAGCTAAACTCAAGGGAGAGTCTGGAGGCATGTGGAAACATTAACTACTCCTAAACATGAACACGAAACACTAATGACATAGAACTACCAAAGTAACAGTAATGGAAACGGCATCAGCAGCACCACGGACAGTCACTCTAGACCAGAGGTTCTCAGACAATGAGGCACAGGCACCAGTTGTCTGCCTTTTGGCCAGCAGTTAAGTGCTCCCAGAGCAGACCCAGAGCTCTGTCCTGCCTAGGGGCAGGGCAGAAGGGGCCAGAGCTCTGTCCAGAGGACAGTGCTGGGACAGTGGACAGCCAGGGATCTGTGGGGGAAGCAGCTTGCAGGGGCTCCCCTGCTCCACCCCCCCAACTTATCTCTGCCTACAGCAGCACAGGGATTCTCCTGATTCCCCATCTTTTCTCCAGTAACACAAGGCCTGCCACCCCTGCCATCTTCCCCATGTGCTCTGCTCACCAGCTCAGCTGGGGCTCGGAGATCCCCGGGGGCTCTCCTCTTTGGCTGAAGCTCCTCCGCAATATCCCAGGGGCTCCCTTCCATCCCCTTCCACCCAGCCCAGCCACATACCTGGGGCTCCCCTCCACTCCTGCCTCAGCCCGGCCCTGCAATATCCCCTCCATTTGCTACTGAGCTGCTGTTCATCCCTGGGCTGCAGGGCTGGATGAATTGGGCTTAGCAGAAGGGTTCTCTTTCCCCAGCTGCTGCAGCTGTTCATTTCCAGCTGGTGCCCCTATCATGACAGCAGCCCTTATGCAAAGCCGGCTCTTTGCTCTGCAGAGGCTATTGGCACTGCCTTCCTCTCCATCCCTGGTGCTGGAGATTGGCTGCTTGCGACAGGGAGAAGCCACTATGGGGGTTCCTGTGGCAGTGGGGAGCCATGGACCCTGCATGGTTCCTGCTCAGCGTGACACACCACCTCTCCTGTAGCACCAGTGCAGCTAGACAGTAACCAGCTGGTCCTGGCCAGCAGCAGCCCAGCTCAGTCCCAGCTGCCAGCTTAGTACCCTGATGGACTCCCTGCTTCACCAGACTTATGCAGAACTCACAGTGCTGGCGAACCTCTGACCTGCCCCCCACCTCCCACCTGCACTAAATGGGGGGCCCTGTTCCCTGCCTGTAAGCCCAGGACAGCTGGGGCGGTGTCACGCAGTCAATGGTGTTACAATTTCCTAAAATGTTAGTGCAGTTTTATTTTAGTTGCTACAGTTTGTATTTTTTGGAACATAACTGTGAGATAGCACGATAAATAATTTCTGCAATAAAATTAGTACTTTTGATACTCATATCCTTATTTTAACTATACTGATCACACCCTGCTACATTATTATTCATATTCTTGCAAAGTATAGGATTTTCAGTTTTGTGTTGTCACTGTAAACGATGGGGGGCTGGGAGGTGCAATTTTCTCTCTCTCTCTCTCTCTCTCTAAGCTTAGGGAGGCTCACTGTGACAAAGTTTGAGAATCTCTGTTTTATGCTGGTGTTTCTCAGGTGCAGAAACATTAAGATGTAAAATCCTAATGTTTGCATTCTCTGATATACCAGTCAAAGATAATGACACAAAGACAATAGCACTCAAAGCCGCCTCTGCTTACGCATTCATACCAATTAAGAGAAAAGAGAGAGCATCACACTGCACCTTTGCATTTTTTTCCTACCATGGGTGAATATTCTGGGGAGCAGGGGATCCCTTTAGATGGACACTTGATCTATAGGTTTTAATCCAGTGGGCCAAACTTATTTTTAGAGGCCTTGTCTTCATCCCTGATTCTGTCCAACAGAATAACTATTTAAAGATTTCTGTTCCGCTAATTCTTTCCAGATAGAACCTCAAGGCCATAGTGTTCAGAAGCTGCCACAGAAACTAGCTACTGACTAAGTACCAAGATGTTCCCTCTCCCTCTATCATCTTATTGTTGTGGAAAGAGAGTAAGGGAGAAGAGATAAAGAGACAGCTGCCAAGTTGCTGATCCCTTTTCTGGAAACAATATTATCTAGAAAAAAGACTAAAAAGCCAATAGAAAATTCACTGACACTTCTGAGTCTTGAAGGTAGGAGAGAATTAAATTCAGACTCCAAATGGGTACAAAACAGGTATCCAGATAGGCTTATTTACACAAAGTTGAAGGAAGCCTTCTATTAGTAGATGAGGCCCAATGGTGTTCTCTTTGACAGCGGCAAGCAAAGGGCTCTGGACACAAAAGGTGCTGACAGCAAGGACTTTATCAAGACCCTCTTGGAGAAAGTGAAGGATGTGATCAAGGGAACAGAAATTGGCCCTAATGCTTTATGGTAACATACAAGAACATATTCCATTTTCTATAATGGAGAGAAGACCATATCTTCCAAGCTTTAGGAAAGTATGAATTACACAGGAGAAGAAACCATTAAATTGGTGGCTTTGCCTTTACCAGACCACTGGCACCTTATCTTTGGGGAGGATCATAGGACTGGAAGGGAACTCGTGGATCATTAAGTACAGTCTTTGGCTATTGCAGGCAACACCATTCACAAATTTAAAACTAGTTGGGATGCTCAACCTCTCTGCTCCGCTAAGGAGTTTTGAGATCTTCAGGTGAAAGGTGCTCTCAGTACAAGGTACTAATTTTAATCACTTTGTGTCCTCTCATAGGTATCAAAGATCCTTTTCAGCCTCATCTATATAAATACATAAGTTTTTATGTAACCCTCAAAAATGCAGCATCTGAGCACCTTCCGCAAGAGATATAATCACCTGCACAGAGATATAATCTCTCCTCCCAGTCAGGAGGAACTGGGCTTAATTCATTCTGTATTTTTCCCCTTTTAAATCTAGTATTACTGATGGACATCTTGCTCAAAAAAGCAAGGTTTGCATTTTGCCTGGAAGGTACTGAAATTTATGGCCATCCTTCTCTCTGAGAAGGATGACAGGATACTTCTCAGAGAGGAGACAGGATACCTGAGGCCTGGATACCAGTGTGCCAGTAGAGAACAATTAGCATAAAAGGAGATCCATCTGGCAAGGTGAAAATAGTTCTACAACAATGGCTTTGCCTCTGTGGATTTTGCAGAACACCCCAGAGAGGAAAACTGGAGGAAACAGAGACCACAGCTCCATTAGATTGCCAAAGCATTGATGTGAGATCCTTCTGAGGTCAGTTAGCAGTTACAAAATCAATGACATTAAAGAACGTGAAAAAGGTCTACAAAGTGGCAGCACTATACGTGTAGCAGGCTCTAAAAACCAGAAGGAGGTCGCTCTTGTGAGAGAAATGCTTTGTGGCTCAGAGTCTCTTAGATCGGATTTCTCTGGATACAGACAGACTTCAAGGCTAGATTCCCTCATTCCCATCAAAAAATTGGACTCTTCTCACTCAGGCAAATACTCTAGTGTTTCAGCGAGGCTATACCATTCACTTGTGTCCTAATCCTAGCTTTTCTTACAAAGGGTTCCTGAAGGCTAGCAATTCTAGGACAGGGATGTGCAATCTTCTGAGAAAAACCTCCCTGACCATCCCACACTCAATTGGGCCCTAACATAGGAAAATGGAGTCTGGCATAATGCACCAAGAGAGGTGACTTTGCAATAGCCAGACAGGGATTTTACAGTGTGTAGAGGGAAGGAAGGAGAGAATGGGCAAGTAATTTTTTGCTGTGTCTAGTACACAGGCTCTAGATAGAATAACTCTAAAACACAGGACTGAAGAACTCAGCGAAGACTTCCAGTGAATGCAGCCCCTCTCACATAGAGTAAAAGGAGTAAGGTTGGAACATAAGGATCAGTCCACATGAAACAATAGTAACAATAGACTTAGAAAACAAATTTACAAGCAATTCAAATGTTAAAACTGGCCATGAGTTGAAGTAGCATTCCACACAACACATTTGTCCCCTTTTCTTGTGGTTTTTGACTTTGAGTACGTTTCTTTACTTTTAACAGCACAAACTAGCATGAATATGCTTTCGGGTCACTGTAGGAGAGAAGGTAAGACCAAAACTTTTGGTAAAATTTGACTGATGCTTCTGATCAACATTCAGATGATTCATTCTCCAAACAGACTGGTATATGAGTAACTGTAAAACTGTCATCAATTGCTAAAACTCAGGAGTAGTAAACTCACTTAAATTAAAGCCATGTGTGCACAAACACTTTTGATGCTCACATACTGTACTGACAGGATACTAAAACAAGCAGCACCAACTTAAGAATAACACAGTCTCACCCCTAGGTCACTTCTTCCAACCCAGTCCATGTTATGACCAAAACCGGTTATTTAACAACATCTGTCTGGTGCTTTCAATCCAGTTCCTAGTGGACAGTTTCCACATGACAAAGTAAAACTCCCACAAACAGCAGGCTCACTAACACTCAGCAAAGAGATAAAGAAATCTGAACCCAACCAGCCTCATGGAAATTCCTTAAGATTAGGGTGAGGCACATTGTCAAAGTGTATGGAAGCTCTGACTGCCACTACCTATGCCCATGTTGTGGACAGAGGGTATCAGTCTCCACAGCTGTCAACTATCACCTTTCATGAACACCATATTCAGTACAACAGTCTCTCTGAAAGAAGGCTTTTCCCTTCAACCTTGACTACCTGTTGTCTGCTTAGTTGCTGCTTCTGAAAGCTGTGTGTGACTGACTGGATTCACTGCTCACCAAAAGCTCCAATTCAGCATGGCAGAGTAGAGGAACAACCAATTTAAAATTGAAGATAATTGAACATCTTTGGAAAGATCACTTGGAGGAGCTCCAGTTCTGTTGAGAACACACTATTTAAAAAAGCATACACACATTAGGTAAACAGGCTGCATATACTCAATTTCACAGCACAGTGTCAGCATGGCAGGAAAGACTCAGTCTCACGGAGGTGGCAGATTAAAATGTATGCCCAATATGAGTGGGCAGCAGCATGGATTATGTTGGAAATTGTAACTAGTGGTTCTTCGTTGCACATCTTTAGATCCAATGAAATTCTCAGGCTGTGAAATAAGTGTGCAACTACACAACGACTTAAATTTGTGCTTCCTGCTAATCCACAGTCTCCAAAACAGGAACATTCTTTACTTCAAGTGCTGAAGCAAGGTCCGTTCTTACTAGGACTTCATTATTTTTGCTACAGAACATTTACTAGTATACTAAACTCAGGCAAGACTACAATTAAGTGATATATGTTATCATTTAATTGTATTTGTTTGCTTACTTGCTAATTGGCCACATTCAAATCATTTGCAATGTCTCTCCCAGTCATTAGGGCAAATTTGTAGGGTTTAACTATACATCAAAATATTTTTATCTACAGTAATTTTTATGCCAGGGAACTTTATTGTGTATTCCTCAAGATATTAATACATTTTCTTAAGTACTGCTTGATCAATTATGGATGTAAGACTGCAGAATAAAGACTTCCATTGTATTTCTTGCTCCTCCTCCTAGCTCCAAGGCCACTTCCCTTGTTACGTGCCTCACTGCAGCAGCACAGCAGAGAGCAGTAGCAGAGAAAGCATGCGTTATTTTCAGGGGAGCCAAAGGAACGGTAGGTCGGTAAAGATAAAAGAAAGGTGGAAATGTCAGGGTGCAAGAGAGATCAAAGAATCTTAGGGGACAAAGAGAAATTTGGGGAGGTCAAGGAGAGAGAAATGGGGGACTCTGGAAGATAAGACCTTAATAGGGAAAAACCAAGTGGAGAAAGATGTATTTTGAAGATGGTGAAGAGGTATGTCCTTAAAGTGATAGCGTGAAAGAGAAAACCTCTCATCTGCTCTGCAAAACACCAGAAGTAGACAGCAGTCCACTAACCCTTTCACCAAAATAGGTAGGAGGAAGAAAACTAGCATCTGTTGGGCATGGGGGATTAAACCAATGGTGCAAACTTGTGTTGTACAGCCTGAAAACTTGCACTAACTTCTGGAACCAGTCCAAAGTTAAATGTAGAATTTCACAAGCAAACTGGGTAACTGTGCACACAAATGCACCTAGGTCCTTTATGCACATAATTACAGTGAACAGTGGACCCATATTGCATAAATTAAGTTTGCAATTACACACTAAACTTAGCATAGCCAATGGCCTAACAAATCTTGGCCTTGCTTGAAGATTTGTTCCTTGAACTATTTTTCAAATATTGGCAGCCATATTTCATATTTTTTCTTGTTAAATCATAACATGTGGCGGCATAATACTCCTGTATTTTCTCAGCATGCAAAATTTGGTTACATACCCTGTAAGTTACTGGTTGTGAAACAGCATGGAATCTACTAGAAAAGTGATGTTGTAATAGTTAATATTGAAAATACGCATAGTCAAAGTAGTGAGAAAAACATTAATTGCCTAAAAGAAGGGTACTTAAACTAATGCAGCCCTAGGAAAGCTTTCATTTCTGCTTCAATGACTTGCATAGATGATTCTATTCTTTTATCCAATACCAAAGTATAAACAGTTCCCATAATAACTGCCACATCATATAAGAATTACAGCAATCATGTATGCATACAATTATGTAATTAGAGCAAGGACCTGGGACAAGTACTGAACTAATAAAGAATTTCTCTGATTAATATTTCTTTACAAAGATGTAAGGAAGTAAAAGAGTAAGTTCAGGGCTTTTTTAATATAGGAAAAATTACTAGATGGCTTTACACAGTTTAGAAGCTGAGGTCAATGAATTTCAGGGCTGAAGACCCCATATAATAATTTCTCTAAAACATAGTCATCTTCATCTAACAAGACAAGAAGAACTGGGATCTTCCCAATATAGGAGATGCTCAGTAATATCTGCACTCACACAGAGCCATCTCTTCTCACTTCTCAGAAAAACAGTAAGAGCACAGTGCTTGTAGTGTGTTATTATATCACTAAGACCTCATCCTATACAATGTACAACAGTGTAGATGATTTACTGGTACACTATGAATTGTCAGTTAATTAAAACCACAATTTTCAAAGTACATTTTGTGATCCATTATCCTTGCTTCGTTTATTCGCTTACCAATTGACAAAAGTCACTAATTTGCAAAGGTCTCCCAGTCACTAGTGAAAACTAGCAGCATTCTAGTATCAGTTACTGGGGATAAAAGTAATACTAAATACTGATTATGTATTCTAACATAATTCAATCTTCCTATACATCATTTTTGAGACATCCAACCCATGGATTTCCTCTAGCTGGTTTAATGTATCTCCTCTCTGTGACCAGATTCAAATTCTGCACTTAAAAATTAAGTTTCTAGCTCTTCCAGATGAGAAGAAAAACTTTCAAATGGGCAAATATAAATGAAGAACTACTCATACAGAGTTATCACTGTAAGTTTGCAGACAGCCTGAAACAGCTCTAAAAAACATGAACTGCCCTCCATCTCACAGGTGTTATATAATAAATCATAAGAATAATACACCTAGCTTTTATATAGAATTTTTCATAAGTAATCTCAAAGGACTTCATTAAGTTAGTACCATCTCCGTTTTATAGATTGGGAAACGGAGGCACAGAATGACCTGCTCAGTGTTACCAAACCAGTGACTCCTGTTAACTTTTAAAAATATTTAATATTTAATAAAAATATTTTAAAAGCAATAATTTCCAGCAACTTACATATGCAGTTGTACACCTATCTTGCACAATTATCATAATTTTATGCATAAACTGAATAAAAGCAGTAGCAAAGAGTCCAAAATCTCAAAAACAGCAGTGATGGTAAAGCCCGGTGCATCATCTTTTCCCCACTGAGTGACATGGCAAACAGTAACCTTAACAACAAAGTTAATTATTATGTAAGAGCTAGATTCTACCATGCAGTCTTCGATCAAACCTCCCATTGTTATCAGTGGGAGATCCACTGTGAATCACGGGTAGCACACAACTCAACCTTCATAGACTCTGCCTACAGACTAGAATTAAAAACATATCTTGGCCCTCTTCACAGAAAGTTTGACATCCCTGCTTTACATATGACTTGTACTTCATATAAATAGCAAGATCTATGGCTAAGAAAATGGAACACTACTTTTACCAAAGTTTACTTTTTCCTGTGCTTGTTTCTTCTTTATGGAGTGACAGACAGCTGCCTTCCCCAGTTACTTAGTATTTCTATTTCATGCTCTCCACCTCCCAATTTCCTTGATATCTTCCCCTTCTGCTCCGCAACCCTCATTCTGCCTCCTACTGTAGACCATACAGATTCAGATCACACTGACTTCAGTGATATTTCATGTAGCCACAAGGGGGTTACCTGCAGAAAGCCAGCTGCAGAACTAGGCCCCCGGATAATATTCCGGATCACAACATAAAATGGTAAGGGACACCAACCTGAAATCTAGTTTATTTTAATATGAATGATTTAAAAGTAGTGTCAGGACAGTACTACACTCACCCCATAGTACCACTACCAAATTATTTTCGCTTTGTGAACCACCAACACCAACAGAGAAAATTGTGAAACTGACTATAGACAAAGTGCTGTCAGATGCTAGACTGAAAAATTAGTTATTTTTCGCTCATCTATTTCAACTGTAGTACTCTTAAGGGCTATTTGTAATAGTAAGTAGGTAAAAAGTGTTTGGACAGGCATGATTTTTTAAAGCTGTCATATCCCTTTCATAAAAAAACAAATAGCTATTTTGATTTTGGGGTGAAGAATGAAAGTTGCTCAGCTTGCAGCTTTGTTTACATACCTGAAATGCTGGACCAAAATGAGTGAGTAAGAATGAAAAACAAACATGAAAAATGGACAACAGCAACGCCTATATGTTTACAAGTTGCTGAAGTTCAATTGTTAATTAAACTTGTTTACCAGAGAAAGCGTCAAAATTCATTTGGATTAACATATAAGTTTGTGCAGTCTGATGAGGAAAATGCATCATACACAAACTTGCTTTTACATCTGTAACAAAACATACCTGTCCCAGTCAAAAGTCCAGCACTCTTCTTTCGTGCATAAGCGCGTAAGTGGTTGGACAGACTAACAGCACTTGTAAACGTCGTATTGCAATGCACACACGTTCTAAGCTTCACAGGCATACCTATCATTCAAAAGAAAACTATAATCCAGTTCTCTCTTCAAAAAATGAAATTCTCAAAGCGTTGTAAAAAGTTTTCTGTAATAAAGATGTTTAAAATATATTCACTGCATTGATGCAATCGTTTAGTATATTAGAAGGATCCAAATTAACCATTATTAGTTTTGCATGTAGCGTTTAGAGCCAAACCATGTTATTTTGAAAGAAAAGAGGGGTAAACCTTGAACCCCCAAGCTTCTCTGGATTTAACACCTATTATCACTTTCCTGCAGATCTCCACAGTATGCAGATCACTTCCTAACCCCAAAACACAATCCTGTGATTTGAATAGCACAAATCTGTTGAGAAGTTTCAAAGCCTGCAACATTCCCAATAAAGAGAATTAAAAAGTCTAGTTGACAAAGTGGTAATTAAAGTGTTTTACCCACAAGACTGTAAAAGGCTCACTACTAAATTAGGCTGCTGATGAAGGCTGGGAGAAAAGGTGGTAAAACACACCACTGAACAGCTGTTAGACAAAACATTTTATTCAGTGCATTTTATGTTCATTACTTTGGATGCGCAATCAATAATGAAAGTTAATGATTTGAAGTTTTTTGCTAAAATCTTTGTGCTAAATAAATGATCAACAAACTAACATCTTATTTATCACAGGAAAGAAAACATAGTGAAACAATACTAAACTCCTCACTAACCAGACAAAGAAACCATTATAATTGGTTTCTTCTCAAATTTACTGTGATACCACATCAAAGTGCTTCCCTTCCCTTTGTCAAAAATACATTATCTTGGTCAATGATGTCAACTAATATTATAGAAAACTTAAAATATGTTAGTTTAAAAATGTCTAGAGCTATTATGTTGGAAAACTTCTGTTTGCAGGATAGAAAGAATCCTATAATCCAGCAGCCCACAGAAGAAAGACTGCTTTTCAGGCAAATCACAGAACGAGAATACCTGGTTGGTAGACAATTTTTTAAATTGGAGTTGTATTAAAGATATTTGAAATAACTTAATTTTTGCTTGATAAGCAACTTATGGTTATAGAGATTTTATTTTCTGTTTAACTCAACAGTCACAGGGAGTTAGTTGTCAAATTCTATTATCTTAGCCACAGCTAGCTCAAGGGCTTTGTTTATAACTATTAGTATTATGCAAATATATGTTCATTTTCACTTAATTTTTCAGTACAGCCAAATAGATACCATCTAACATTCAGAAGTGAATGTATTAAATTTGGCAAGCTATACTTCAGTATGTTTTTCCAAATATAGTGAAATCTGTCAAAGAGACAATTCCCTTATTAGGCAACTTCCTGTTTGAAGAGACCACTAAAAATACCCAAATGTACTGAATATAATTCTGTTCCACCTTTGTTAGGCCAAATTAGAAAGTCACCTTTGTTAAGAAACTGATTTTTGTCAGACAATTGTGTGGTCACTTAAGACAGATTTTACTGCACAGGCAAGTTATTTTTTAAAAAGGCAAACACACAGGTGAACAAGCATTGAGCACTGCCAGATAAGCTATACTGTACTGGAATACTGGCAAGAGAACCAGCAAAACAAAAAACTGTTAAGGAAATAAAATAAGAACCGATACTTCAGTATCTAGGATATTGCAGTACCAGAAAGCGGTGTCCAAACTAGGAGCAGAAACAGACTAGCTAGAAATTCTGTTTACACAAAGGCATTATCAAAGGATACTAGTAGAGTTTCCCTAATCAATGGAAACAGATTTTATTGCAAGAGCTACGTTAAGAACATTGTTCTAAAATGGGGCTAGAGACTATTGAGCAAGTAGTCAAAAATTACACAATTGTTTTATTAGCACAGTTCTCAGGGAAAAAAAAATCTTTGCCCACAACAGTCAGGGATTATGCATTAGAACCCTGCTGGCAATCACTGTGTTCAAACAGAGCTGTAACTAGCACAGTTCTTCTCCCAGGGTAGACAGGGCTAAAAGGAGAACAGCAGTTTCCCACATCAGCCACAATTATACAACAAACATGCATTACTTTATGCTGAAGAAGCATGTTTGCCTAAAATGTTGAAATTTTTCAATAATTGTTCATAGTTTTGAAATATTATGCCTTTGTAACACTGAGAATAGTTCTGTCAGCTTGGGTAAATCCTGTTTCTGTACAAGTTAGATTATTCTCTGGGAGGTCTAAGGGTTGCACCCAGCTACTTCAACTATTTTTGTTGAGGAGCAGCATATTTTGCTATCAAAGAGTGTACTTTTGTCTAACCTTTTCCTTAATTTCTGGCTCCTTTTAAATCACACCCCAACCACATGCCAAAAAAGAACTATTTTTTGTGCAAGAGAATTCACTAACGTTGGGCAAGTTACACTAGAAGTTTATTGCACTCTCTTTCCCCACTCAGTACTTTGCAAAGGAAACAAGAGTTAAATGAACTGTGTTCTAGGAAAAATATTCTACACCACAATAGCTTTGCTAATAAATGAAATAACTCTTTGGAAGCATAGTTAGACAGCTATAAACAGCCTCTTACCTGACTGCATAGTCAAGTCCATTCGTTGCGGCTGATACATCAATGGACTGTCTTCATTTAATGGAAGAACACATTTCTGAACAAACCTCTTCCGTGCAGTTTGATTATGGATCTTTTGAGAAGAGATATCAGGATTCCTTTCTTCTCCTAACCTTTTATTTTTCAGAAGTTCTATCAGTGTAAGTGACTGATTTTTTTTTTCATCATGTAGTACTGTTTTTGTTTCATCACATTCATTTAGGAAACTCAGACCTTCTTCCTCCGATGCAGACACTGAAATATCTTCAGTCTTTAGGCCATTACGGTATGCTTCAAGAGGTATAACATTTTGAGATAAAAAGTCATCATTTGAAGCAAGTTTCTGAGCGACAAATGGTCTGGGAATAATACGGCGACTGTTCAATGCCTTTAGGATTTTTTCATATTTTTCTTCATTTTGCATCATCTCATTTAGAACACAGATTGGAGACTTGTGTGCATCCCACTTGGTTTTGCCAAGCCTTTTCAGATGTCCTCGCACATGATTAGACAATCCAATTTTTGTATCAAACCAACCTCCACAGAGCTGGCATGTGTGTTCAGAAGAAGTTTCAGATTTCTCAATAGCTAAAGAGAGAAAATAATGATTTATCAATTTTTCCAAACATTTTTGAACACCTTAACTGTACTTAATGCTATAAACTTTTAATCATGAATACAAAAAACCCCTTTTTTAAAGGAAAGAAAACAATTCATCTTCTTTTATGATTAGCAGACCATTATATCCTCCTCTACCCCCCACTGCACACCCAAATTAAAAAATCATACCTTTTCTAACTCGTTTAACAGGGGTTCCTGTTCCAGTTCTTTTGAAATGCTGCATTTTGTCACTTGTCGCTATCTGCTCCGGTGAAACAACATGGCGGGCTTCATAGCTTAATCCAGCTCTGTGAAGGTGCCCACGAACATGATTAGACAATCCAACTCCTGTTTCAAATGTTGCTGGACAGTATGGACAGGACTTCTTCTCAAGTGATAAATCAGTCCAATGGAAAACTGAGTTATGCTTTGGCAATGCTGTTCCTACGTTTTCTAAATTTTGAGGATCATGTAATTCATGCAGAAAGTTACTACTCTCTGCATCTTCATAATACTCAAAATAAAAACCATCATTCTGCTCATAATGAAGAGAGGATTTATCACCAGCTTCTTGATCCTCCATTTTACCTTTGAATAAAGGGAATAGGTTTACATGATCCTGATTAATATCACTGTAAGATTCATCCTCCATAGACTGTGCAGTGTAATCACATAGTTCAACATTATCCCATGAACTTTCATCCTCCGTTTCATAGCTGTCTTTTTTTTCAGCAGAGTTAAGTTTCTGTAAAACAACAACAGTCATTTTATGTAGAAAATCTGGATAGCAATCCAAATCATCTCCTGTAACAGAGCCTTCCCTCTTAGACTCTTTAACCACTCTTTTTACAGCTACTCGCCTACGATCTTTATAGCCTTCTGGGCTTTTGGAATCAAGATTATGAGAATCCATCATAAAACAATTATTATGGGGACTATTTGATGATGAAAATAAATGTAAAGAACTAACAGAGCTGGACTCTTCCTTTTTAAAATGTAAAGGATAAGGATCACTAGATTTTTTAATCATCCTGTAGTTTTCATATTTGTGCCTATATAAATAATTACTGCTTGTTTTGACACTAGCTTTTTGTTTTGCTGCTTGATGGAAATATTTAGGTTTTTGGTCAATGCTATTTTTAATCAAAATAGTCTTGTTTGTAGAGTTTTGATTGCACACACTTACAGCTGACTGTGAAACGCTTTTCCGAGCCTTCTGTATCCTGTGGGGTCTCCTGTGAAGTTTCGCAAAGTTACTGGATTGTGAAGCTGAGCCAAATGATCTTTTTACATCTTGCTTTAGAACAGAATTCTTTGGAAATGTAGATGATTGTTTGATCAAATGTTTAGTTCTGCTACCAAAATCTAAAGGTTCTTCAATTATGCTGCTTTTCCTTTTTTCTAATCTAAGATGGCTACCAAATGGATCAATGCACGATGCTGGATGCAAGTATTCCATGTGTTTTTTTAAAATGCTTCTGGCTGATGTAGTAAATGGACACATTTTGCACATATATGTGGTTGACTTTTTTGATGAGCCTACATATGGATCTTTCCCTGAAGTCTTTTTCTGTGTTTTTCTCTGGGAGATATCACTACTGATAATTGAACACTTCACTACTGCTCCATGAGCAATCCCTCTATGGCATTCCAGTTCATTTTCTGTCACAGCCATGAAATTGCATTCCTCACAACAGTAATATCTTTTATCCTTTTCATGGGTTTTAGCATGTTGCACAAATGTTTTGGGACAATTGGTACCAAATACACATTGTGGACACTGTAATCGTGCACTTCTACCCTCATCCTGGAGTTCTTTCAACTCCCGGATTTCTTCCATCAGTTTCTGCCTTCTTTCCTGGTGAATTATCATGTGCTTAAGAAGTGAATTACGATCTCGAAATGTCCGTCCACATTCCCTACATGCATAGGGTCTTGGAACATTGAGATGACGGAAGTGACTGTTCCCATCCAAATGATACATCATATGCCTATGCAGGTGTTTCTTCTCCCTAAAATTCACATTGCACTTTGTACAAGGATAAAACGATGGCTCATCAGTACTGAAAGTAGATGGTGATTCTGAATCATTCTGTTCACATTTGTTTTTTAAAGTACTAGAAAGAAAAGTGCTAGTGTGAACTGGAGAAGTATCTTCTGCACATTTGTTAGTAGGACTATAAATCAATTGTTGGATAGCATCAACAGCTTCTAACTCCTCATCTGTTGATTCAGGCTTCACTTTTGTTAATGCATATTTCTGTGGTTCTACTACTTCTAGATCCTCACTCTGCTCTAAATAGTCAACATTTAGTAATTTTGATTTACTGGGAATATAATCTGTATCATCAAAACAGTCCTCTGTATAACGTGTTATCTTGCTAACATCCATTTTTCTTTTTCTCTTTTTCTCTAGACTTACTTTACAGTGAACTGGAGACTTCTCTATTGTTTCTTCATTTGTCATAAGAAACTGTATAAACTCTTTTTGTGGATCCCAGTTTGTATCATTTCCTGATCTGAAACCACCTGTACCTGAGGAAATTCCTGTTAATGTATTGACACAATCATCGTCTACTAGTAAACTTTTGCTATCCTCACACACTTCTACTTGGCTTATTAAAGTGCTATCTGATTTCACACTATTTCCTATAGATTTCTGGGTATCACAACCAACTGAAGCAGAGGTAGGTAGATTTTTAATGGAATGAGTCAGGTTCTTAGCCTGTGCTACATCAGGTAACAAAAATAACACTTGGTGTTGACTTGATTTCTGTGTTGTACTCTTTGCAGGCAACTGGAGATCATGTACCACTGGCAAAGTTAAGCAGGAATCTGTATGACCCACAGGTTGTCCAGTGGTTAATGAAACACTGCCTTTATTCATAATGGAAGTTTTAGTTAAGGTGGAGTGTGAAACTGGTCCATTAACAGCAGTTCCTTTAGGCAAGATAAAGTTTTCAGTAGAAACAGTAGGAGCACCAGTATGTATAAAGAGAGACTTCTGGCCTCCACTTAAGGCTTTTTCAGATCTGTCCCTTGACAGCTCTTCCGGCAGAGTCAATATATTGTTTTTCTGAAATGATGTTTCACTCTCTTGTGGTTTAGGAATGCCACTTTCTCCCTTGGAGATGAAATTGCTGTCATCTAGGAGTCCTTCTTTAGCACCAGTAATCTCAGTATTTATCTTTGAATCATCCATATTGCTGGTCTGTCTACTAAGCACATTTATACTAAAAATAAAAAGAAATACAGTAGTTAGACATGCACAGAAATAGCTGATAAAAACAGTTTTAAATTGATATTATTTCTGAAGCAATGTGCTGTATTATGATTGGCTGTTTGAAGCTGAAAAATCATTTTGACTGTGTTAAAAACAGTTCAGTCTTTTCATTTAGGAGATTCAGTGCAGACTGTTTTCTATATTAACTTGAAAAACAAAGTGAATCTAATGCTCCTCTCCCCCTAATTTGTGCAACGTTAAAGTTGCAAGATAAAGCATTAAAAACAAACTGAAAGTTCAAAAAGTTAAGTTTGAGATAACAAGATTAACATAGCCACATTACACAGCCTGTATACTTTATGATATATTAACATTAACATTTTCTAAGGAAAAGAAATAGTATTTCCTACGTATTTGCAATGGGCAGGCAGTAACCTTAATTTGTGGAATTTCCAAAAGTGCTTACAACCTGATCTTGCAGCCTTAACATCATTTCCCCCTTCTAATGTCCTACAGTTTGTATTTGTTTAAAAGGGGAAATATGGTGGAAACTGGAAGTAATTGGCTTTTGCAGCTTAACACCAGCAGAACTTTTAAGGCCCCCAATCCTGCAAACACACATTCTTAACTTTACTATGGGGAGTAGTTCCAGTGATTCCAGTGGAACTATTCAGAGTAGTAAAGTGGTTGTAGAATCAGGGCCTAAATACCTTGTTCCATATCTGTTGGGTGTGCACACCGTACAAACTTCACTGGCTTTGCACTTGTCAATTCACAGAAATTTTCTATTATATTCAGCGTGTAGTTTTTAATGGTTAGATCTTAATTACTGTATATACTCGTTCATAAGCTGAATATTTTTGGTAAAAAAGTGAGGCATCAAAGAGCGGGGGTTGGCTTATAAACAGGTCTACATGTGGCCATGGTTTGCCATTTCCAGCCAATGGAAGCTGCAGGAAGTGGCGCCACTTCCCACAGCTCCTATTGACTGGGAACAGCGAACCGCAGCCAAGGGAGCTGAGGGGCTCCAGGCCTGCAGTTGCTCCAGGTAAACAAAACATCCCGACCCGAAAGCGGCTTACCCTGTTGGGCCGGGAGACAAAGTTTTCCAACCCCTGAAATATAGGGTCGGCTTATGAAAGGGTCATACAGTTTTTGCTATTTTTACCTATCCATTGGGGGGGGAGGGGGGGTTATAAACGAACAGGCTAATGAACAAGTATATACGGTAAATCAAAACTAACTTTACAACAAAGTAAGAGCAATAGTGCTTAATGAGGATATTTGCAGGTAATTATTTTAAAAAAAACAGAAAAAAGGATCTTCACTAGTTTGATGTCTCCCTCTCCCCCAAATTGTCCGTTAGTCATCTATTTATACAATATTTAATCTCCTGATTAAAAAATGAACTAGTACATGCAGGTAAAAAAGGGTAGGAAAGTATTAACAACACAAAACTACTGAAAGTACAATTTATAAGTACATTAATGTGGATTACAAAGTCAACGGAAAGTTCATTTTTAGCTGTTTACTATAAAACATTCTAATCTACACATTAGTGGTTACAGATGTAAAACTACAGTTGGAAAAGAATAAAGGCTTCCAAGATCACGATGTTAGAATTATTTCAATGAATTTGCATCATCAGAAAATCAAAAGCTCCCTTTAGCATCTGCAGAGTTAATCAAGAGAACTTGTTCTGTATCTGAAAGCATCACCCACTTCAAGGTGTTTGTCGCAACAGACCTGACACTTACTATGGAACAATTTATTAAAACCTTTGTTCTGGTGGTCAAGGAACTCCCAAGTACCAGAAAGAAGAAAACAAAAACCTAATTCTAGTCTATGAGCATTGATATAAAACATGGAAAAGCACACTGAGTATATAGACAGACCTGGGTTATCTGAATCAGTTAATGAATTTAAATATGTCTTGCAAGAAAGAGGAGAAGTTGGGTGTCCGTCTTTCACTATTTCCTTATGCTACATAAAGTTCACCTGAAAGATTTTTCTCTCCTTCCTCCACATCCTTCCTCCTCAACTCCAAAAATATTTTTTCTTTTACTTGGTTTAACATTAGGATTTCCAACCCCATTTAGAATAGAACACTGTGGCAACTGGAGAGCAAGTGTAATATGACATCTCAAGGGTACAAAAAGTGAAAGTTAAGCAACAGAAAGGGAGAGTGAATTTTAAAGGTGTATCAAACAGGGCACCCAAAACTTGAGGCAGCCAAATTACCAAGAACTTTTGAAAATGTTGATCTTTGTTATCTGTTTGTTGTTAAACACCTATTTAACTTCAATTACTAATTAACATTTTGAATAAAGAAAGCCTCTATTAAAGTCATCACCTACACTCCTTCAATTAAAGCACCACAACAAACATTCCTGGCTCCTCCCAATGGTCCTTCAACAAAACCCAGGAAGACCACACCTGACATCCCTTTTTCTTAAAATTAAAATTAAAAATAGAAATCAAGCAGTAAGACAAAGAAAGCACACTTTTGTCTTATTAACAAATCAAAAACTAGTAAAATGGCCCCAGTGTCTTTTTTAAAAAAAATCCTTTATAGTTCACTCTAAAGACAATCTCCTTCTCCTAACACAAAGCCAGCCAATGCCAGGCCTCATGGAAATGCAGCTGCTATACTGCTTATATTGGAGCCAATTTATAGAGAAGGAAAACCACAGATTTACCAAGCCACACTTAATTTTCTCCCTCTCCCCCCCACAACACTTTTTTACTATCTTATTTTCCTGGCGCAGTTATTCTTCTAAAAACTAAACTGGGCTAAAGAGTGTGAAGAAGAAATGATAATACAAGTACTGCTGTATAATGAAAATAGCTTTAATTACATGCAATATATATCAAAAGCTTCTCTTCACTGTATCAATATTCAGAACAATTCCATTTAAGTAATACTCATATCAGTGTGCAGTCACAAATACATGAAGTATACATTAATGACAGAACATTGTTTAAACGGATTTATGCCATATCCTTAAGTAAACCTAACTAGATAAAACATCAATTTTTAATCCTTCTATTTCTCCAATTTTCAAAACTCTATTAAATGTTGAGATTAGCAAATTTCCACAGTAATTAAAAGACTTATAATAAGATCATATTCAATGTTATCACCCTAAAATGGCGATAATGCAGCACCCAGCAGGAGTCTTTACATCACATACACAAGTTAAAAATGGGTAGCACAAACATGCACTAAAAAGCAATAGTGCAAATGTCAGTTAAAAGAAAAGCAAACTCTAAGGATGCTCCACAGTTTCCCTGTCAAATTTCTCATGGAATAAGTATAAAATATTGAACTCTCAATCATATCATGTTATTCAATCATTCTGAAATAGAGTTTAGAGATTTCATCTTTTTTAGTTATTTATTCTGAAAAGATTTGTATTTTTTTCATCTTATATTCACAGAGGTAGACAAACGTATGTTCAGTCAATTTGAGAGCCTATATTAGTTTTTCTCAACAGGAAGCAATGTTGCTAACGAAGTGGTAAATTCAGTGTTAATGAGTGGCTTCACTGTTACCACCTCTTGAAGTAAAACCTTCCATGTTCCATGTTCTACCCATCTGTTCTGGTGTTAGGGGTTCAGAGAAAGAACAGACGCTTCCCATTTAAAGCTACTTCATTGGTACCCCCTGAACAGCAGGGTGGC
Source organism: Gopherus evgoodei (assembly GCF_007399415.2). Taxonomy (NCBI): domain Eukaryota; kingdom Metazoa; phylum Chordata; order Testudines; family Testudinidae; genus Gopherus; species Gopherus evgoodei. The sequence continues at coordinate 80,162,377 of NC_044329.1, read as the reverse complement.
AAACTGAGAATATCATGTCTGCTTGGAGATTGCAATCCTCATTATCAAAATGGTTTCCTGAAAACTTTCCACAAGTTTAGATGAAGACAAAACCATACTGTTGCACACATGAAATTGTAAATGCATAAAGACTTTAGTAATGCATAGAGAGCATTTAATTTTATTAAAATTATGGAACATGGAAATATTACAATCCAACCACCTCCAGCTAGAAATTTATTTTAATGGTATGATGAACAACAGTTTAATTATATCAGATATTTTTATTTTTCATAAATTACTTCAGGTGTTATACGTTTATGAAGATTGACAATGAGTCAGAAGAGGCTCGATGAAGACTATCAAAACTGACAAGAGTCTTTCCACAGACTTCAGCAGGCTTTGGATTAGGCCCACAATGCATATTACTCCAACAATAAGATGTATCAGATCATTTTAAGTTAGTTGTAGCATTTTTCCACCTATGAACTAAGTATTGGTGCCAATTAGCTGGCACCAAAGGATGAAGTAACTTTATGTTTGCAATGATTTTAAATGTCTTTTTGTGAGTGCATTGGGAGGCGGAGATTTGAGGCTGAAATTCAATACTTAAACCTATTGGATTATACTTGAATACTACAACATACAATCGCTTAGGATCACCAGATGTCCTGATTTTAGAAGGACAGTCCCGATTTTTGGGTCTTTTTCTTATATAGGCTCCTATTACCCCCCACCTCCTGTCGTGATTTTTCACAAGTGCTGTCTGGTCACCCTACAATCGTCCACTCTGATATCCTGAAACAGATGCAATAAAACAATACGCAGGGTTAGACGGTTTTAATAGTGTTCTATCCTGAGCTTTCAATGTCCTTATTTTTAAGAGAATGTTTATGTTTGAACCTCAAGAATAGTGACCTACTGAAGTGTAATCTGATCCAAAGCACTTTCAAAATTAGGTGCATCAATAGAGCAATTAAGATTTAGCCAAGATTGTATATTATTCTTAACATGCAGTCATAGCACACATCTTAAAAAACTTCATGCTGTACACTGTACCATGAAAGCATAAAACAATACAAACTGATCCAAATGCACAGTAGTAACTTTTAAATATACTTACTGTACTTGCACAGCACTAGCCACTTCAATATGTCAGGATTTAAACAATCTATTTCTTTGTAAATGCTGAATGTATATAGTATCCCTCCTCTCCCCCCATGTTAAGCATTGTCTCTTTTTTTCTAAGATAGAGAGCTGAGCTAGTTCAACTTTTTAAAAAAAGGTACGACTTCTGGCTAAAATCTTGTATAACAAGTCATTTAGATTGCAGCAATGCCTAAAATATGCTATGATTTTACAAACACAGAATGACACAGTCCCTGCCTTGAAGAGCTTACACAATATATACCTGCAATATCTGGCTAATAAAGACTGATAAATTACTAGAGCAGTGCTATCATCCAACTGTATATAAGTACTGTGCCAAATTCAGTTACATTAGCAGAAGTCTGGAATAACTCTGCTGCTCCTAGCAATCTTACTCCAGATTTACACCAGCACAACTATTTATTGTATTGAGTTACTCAAGATTTGTCCTAGCGTAGCCAAGAGCAGAATATGATCCATTGCTCAGCTAACCGAAACAGTTTGTCCCCCCTACTTTATTTATAAATGGAAATTTAAAAAAATAAAACCACTAATTCTTCTTAAATATCTTGTTTCAATATTTAGCATAAAACATCTCATTTTCTGAAAAATTCTAAAGAGTTCTGCAGCTATAACTGCCTGTAGCTAGATACTACAAGTCTTTTTAAAAAAAAAGTGCAAAGGTCAGATCTGTCTTCAAGATGACAGATCATCACTTAAATGCCTCAAGCTAATCTTATTGTCTCAGAAATCTCAAACATCAGTATTTTTGCAAACTATCAGCACTTGCTATAACACTCTTACTACACTACATCTTGAGGTTACCACAGAAGAAATGAGGTGATAATTGCATATTAACATAATTATTCTGTAATCCCTCTGAGCAAGCTTCCTAGGTCACTCAGTGATTCAGATTAGATGCAACCTTCTTGTCATCAAATCTATGCTGTCCACTTTCTGTTCATTAATAATTCTTTTTGATAGAAAATGTACTTAATTCCATTCTTTTATGTACATTATTAACTGTATTTATTACAAGTAGGTTAATATTTCTTGAGTACTTATTTCATAACAATAACCTTTGCCATGTAATACTGTCACACACCAAATTATAATATTGCTCTCATTCAAGGCTAGTTCACTACAGAGCTAAATATATTATACTGTTGCCTGCTAGCACCATTATAGTTAGAGGCTTGTCGATTTCTGTTATAACCCCTCTATTTTGTAGGCATTTGCAGCATACTAAAAAAAACACTGGAAATGAAAGAACAGGATTTAACCAAATTTGTAAAGAGCATAAAATGCTTTTCCACAGCTAATATAAATTTTCATGCAAAAGCTACAAGTAAAACATAAATGAGCTAAAACCATGGATCTTAAAGTCACATTAACATTAGACATTTTTAATAAGGCCATAGGGTTTGTTTGTTATTTTCTGAAACTCTGATTAAAAGGAACACTGGAAAGTAAGTGGCCCAAAAAATTGAGCCAATTTAAAGGTGAGCTAATTTTATTCATCCTGTTTATACAACATCAAAGAGAGAAAACAAGCCTTTCAGCATAGTTTTAACTCTATATAAGCCCAGCACACTGTTTTTTTTAAACAGATGTGCACAATCTTTTCACAGGAAATATGGATCCAACATTTAGCAACAGGAAAGACATTTAAAATTCTGCACCAAGTTTTCACTTGTGCCTCTGTCGTCACCCAAGAGTGAAGTCTTGAAGAGAGAAGACTGCTGCCTAACGTGTATCAACTGACTATTTTGAATGTACTTACTAAAATGCATAATTTTACATACAGAAGCTTTCATAGAGTAATGGTCTCACACACACACAACCCCATATGACTGGGAGACAAAATGGTAGAGCCAAAGCACAGCTTTTCATGAAATGAAGGGCAGAAATGGAAATTTTAGACTGCTGGCTCCTTGGTTCTGGGATCAGACAGGACCACAATCAGGCTAGTGGACGGGTTCAGTAGCCATGCTGAAGAGGGGCCATTTGCAGCCAGAAAGCATAAGCCTGAAGACTATCATTGAAGACAGAAAAGTAAAGGTAATGGGTGAGAGAAGAGAAAAAATGACCGAGATGAGGAGACACTGTTCTAGTCTGGAAGCTATTTTTGCCTAAAGAAAAAAGCATACAGGACAACTGGGGAGGAGGGAAGAGTCACAGCAGGCAAGAACTCATTACTTAGAGAATGAAATTAAAAAGATAGATAGGAAAAATAAAAAAATACAGGAGAGAAGAGAAGAATAAAAGATGCCCAGTTTTTGGGTTAATATTTTGTGTTTTATATTTTCTCTCTATATACCATCTTGATCAAAGTAAACTTTGAGATGACAGGGAAAAAGAACGTTAACCTTATGCGAACACGAGTCATTACTTCATATTGTTATAGCTGAGCATGTAAGAACTCATATTGTTTGAGGTGGGGTTGTTTCAATGAAGCTAATTGCCACGTCATGTTCAAGCACTGGTTTGGAACATGACTGAAAGTTTAAGACCTTTTAAAAAATGAAAGGGCACAAAAAGAAACAGTTATGACGAGAAATTGGTATTAACTGGCCAACAGTCAGCCTGGAGGGAGACAGCCTGCTCCACCATCACTAACAATGCTAGCAGAAGCCAGCCAATCACCCAGCAAAACCCAAATGGTGTAAAGCAAGAACAAAATCACTTGACTTTAAGTGGATTTTTGTCTAATAATTCTGGATATTCATATTGTTGGATATATAATAGACTATAAGTTTTAACTTGTGCTTCTGCAGGAACAGTTTAGCAGTTTCTGGTTCTCTGCCTTTTAGAGCAATTCTGACCGCTCCCTGAGAGAAATTTACTGTTCCTTATGTAAGGCTTCACAGTGCTCTCTCCCCTTTTCTGCTTGTACTTGCAAAGCAGATTGTTGAGAGTGTGCTCCCATACTCACGGCATAGCACTATGGATCATACCATCTCCACTGTTTGAGGGCTTGCCTTGTTTTAGAAACCCACATTTTACAGAATTCCAGTAAACGCATATGTGACTTTGTTTAGCACATGGTCTGATCCTCTTCTCCCTTGGCTACTAATGCTGAATTTAATCAAACACACACAGAGCATTCTACAACATTTAATAAAGGAGTAATGGAGAAAGGCTCCTTTAAGCTCTGAACAAAATGCTCTCTTTTTAAAAAGAAAGAAAAAAACAGAGCACCAATGGTTCTTCCTGATATTTACATGGATCGATTGTTTTGAGTATAGTTACTAAAATGCATCGTCTCCAGGGTGACCAGATAGCAACTGTGAAAAAACAGGACAGGGGGTGGGGGTAATAGGCGCCTATATAAGAAAAAGACCCAAAAAACAGGACTGTCTCTATAAACATGGGACATAGACTCATAGACTCTAGGACTGGAAGGGACCTGGAGAGGTCATCGAGTCCAGTCCCCTACCCTCATGGTAGGACCAAATACTGTCTAGACCATCCCTAATAGACATTTATCTAACCTACTCTTAAATATCTCCAGAGATGGAGATTCCACAACTTCCCTAGGCAATCTATTCCAGTGTTTAACTACCTGACAGTTAGGAACTTTTTCCTAATGTCCAACCTAAATCTCCCTTGCTGCAGTTTAAACCCATTGCGTCTTGTTCTATCATTGGAGGCTAAGATGAACAAGTTTTCTCCCTCCTCCTGATGCCACCCTTTTAGATACCTGAAAACTGCTATCATGTCCCCCTCAGTCTTCTCTTTTCCAAACTAAACAAACCCAGTTCCTTCAGCCTTCCTTCATAGGTCATGTTCTCAAGACCTTTAATCATTCTTGTTGCTCTTCTCTGGACCCTCTCCAATTTCTCCACATCTTCCTTGAAATGCGGTGCCCAGAACTGGACACAATACTCCAGTTCAGGCCTAACCAGCACAGAGTAAAGTGGAAGAATGGCTTCTCGTGTCTTGCTTACAACACACCTGTTAATGCATCCCAGAATCACGTTTGCTTTTTTTGCAACAGTATCACACTGTTGACTCATATTAAGCTTGTGGTCCACTATGACCCCTAGATCTCTTTCTGCCATACTCCTTCCTAGACAGTCTCTTCCCATTCTGTATGTGTGAATCTGATTGTTCCTTCCTAAGTGGAGCACTTTGCACTTATCTTTATTGAACTTCATCCTGTTTACCTCAGGCCATTTCTCCAATTTGTCCAGATCATTCTGAATTTTGACCCTGTCCTCCAAAGCAGTTGAAATCCCTCCCAGTTTGGTATCATCTGCAAACTTAATAAGCATACTTTCTATGTCAACATCTAAATCGTTGATGAAGATATTGAACAGAGCCGGTCCCAAAACAGACCCCTGCGGAACCCCACTTGTTATACCTTTCCAGCAGGATTGGGAGCCATTAATAACTACTCTCCGAGTACGGTTATCCAGCCAGTTATGCACCCACCTTATAGTAGCCCCATCTAATTTGTACTTTCCTAGTTTATCTATAAGAATATCATGTGAGACCGTATCAAATGCCTTACTAAAGTCTAGGTATATCACATCCACCGCTTCTCCCTTATCCACAAGGCTCGTTATCCTATCAAAGAATGCTATCAGATTAGTTTGACATGATTTGTTCTTTACAAATCCATGCTGGCTATTCCCTATCACCTTACCTCCTTCCAAGTGTTTGCAGATGATTTCTTTAATTACTTGCTCCATTTTCTTCCCTGGCACAGAAGTTAAACTAACTGGTCTGTAGTTTCCTGGGTTGTTTTTATTTCCCTTTTTATAGATGGGCATTATATTTGCCCTTTTCCAGTCTTCTGGAATCTCCCCCGTCTCCCATGATTTCCCAAAGATAATAGCCAGAGGCTCAGCTACCTCCTCTATTAACTCCTTGAGAATTCTAGGATGCATTTCATCAGGCCCTGGTGACTTGCAGGCATCTAACTTTTCTAAATGATTTTTTACTTGCTCTTTTTTATTTTATCTTCTAAACCTACCCTCTTCCTGTAAGCATTCACTATATTAGACATTCCTTCAGACTTCTCAGTGAAGACCGAAACAAAGAAGTCATTAAGCATCTCTGCCATTTCCAAGTCTCCCGTTACTGTTTCCCCCTCCTCACTGAGCAGTGGGCCTACCCTGTCCTTGGTCTTTCTCTTGCTTCTAATGTATTGATAAAGTCTTCTTGTTTCCCTTTATTCCCATAGCTAGTTTGAGCTCATTTTGTGCCTTTGCCTTTCTAATCTTGCCTCTGCATTCCTGTGTTATTTGCCTATATTCGTCCTTTGTGATCTGACCTAGTTTCCATTTTTTTATATGACGCCTTTTTATTTTGTAGGTCACGCAAGATCTCGTGGTTAAGCCAAGGTGGTCTTTTGCCACATTTTCTATCTTTCCTAACCATCGAAATAGCTTGCTTTTGGGCCCTTAATAGTGTCCCTTTGAAAAACTGCCAACTCTCCTCAGTTGTTTTTCCCCTCAGTCTTGATTCCCATGGGACCTTACCTATCAGCTCTCTGAGCTTACCAAAATCCGCCTTCCTGAAATCCATTGTCTCTATTTTGCTGTACTCCCTTCTACCCTTCCTTAGAATTGCAAACTCTATGATTTCATGATCACTTTCACCCAAGCTTCCTTCTACTTTCAAATTCTCAACGAGTTCCTCCCCATTTGTTAAAATCAAGTCTAGAACAGCTTCCCCCCAGTAGCTTTTTCAACTTTCTGAAATAAAAAGTTGTCTGCAATGCAGTCCAGGAACTTATTGGATAGTCTGTGCCCCGCGGTGTTATTTTCCCAATATATCTGGATAGTTGAAGTCCCCCATCACCACCAAATCTTGGGCTTTGGATGATTTTGTTAGCTGTTTGAAAAAAGCCTCATCCACCTCTTCCACCTGATTAGGTGGCCTGTAGTAGACTCCCAGCATGACATCACCCGTGTTTTTTACCCCTTTTAGCCTAACCCAGAGACTCTCAACACTTCCATCTCCTATGTCCATCTCCATCTCAGTCCAAGTGTGTACATTTTTAATATATAAGGCAACACCTCCTCCCTTTTTCCTGTCTATCCTTCCTGAGCAAACTATACCCATCCACACCAACATTCCAGTCATGTGTATTATCCCACCAAGTTTCAGTAATGCCAACAATGTCATCGTTGTATTTATTTATTAGCACTTCCAGTTCTTCCTGCTTATTACCCATACTTCTTGCATTTGTATATAGGCATCTAAGATACTGGTTTGATCTTGCCTCCCAGCTTTGCCCTGACCCTCCTTTCTCTCTGCCATTATAGCCCGTGCTCCCTCCTGTTTCCGACCCATCTCCCAGGTCTTGTTCCCCACTTACCTGTGGGGTTTGCTCACCTGTCCCCATCGAACCTAGTTTAAAGCCCTCCTTACTAGGTTAGACAGTCTGTGCGCAAATAAGGCCTTTCCCCTCCTTGAAAGGTGAACGCCATCTCTGCCTAGCAGTCCTTCCTCGAATAGCATCCCGTGGTCGAGGAAGCCAAAGCCCCCCTGGGGACACCATCTTCGCAGCCAGGCATTCACCTCCACGATGCATCTGTCTCTGCCCGGGCCCCTACCTTCGACAGGAAGAATCGAAGAAAATACCACCTGTGCTCCAAACTCCTTAACCCGTACTCCCAGAGCCCTGTAGTCACTCTTGATCTGCTCAGTGTCACACCTCACAGTATCATTTGTGCCCACATGGATGAGTAGCATGGGGTAGTAGTCAGAAGGCCGGATAATCCTCGACAATGCCTCTGTAACATCTCGGATACGGGCCCCTGGCAGGCAGCATATCTCCCGGGATGAACGGTCAGGGCGACAAATGGGTGTCTCCGTCCCCCTCAGCAGAGAGTCTCCAACCACCACTACCCTACGTTTCTTATTATCAGTGGTGGCAGCAGACCTCCCAGCCTTAGGGGTACGAGGCTTCCCCTCCTTAACTGTTGGGGGTGATTCCTTCTCTCTTGTATCAAGAGCAGCATAACGGTTATCTATTACCACAGCAGGAGGGTTCGCAGCAGGGGTGGAGCACTGCCTGCTGCCAGAAGTAACCAGCTGCCAGTGTCCACCCTGAGCCATCTCCTCCTCCACTGGTGTGTCAGTAGTCCTGTGAACTGGGACAGCTACGTCAGCTGTCTCCACATGGATACTGTCCAGGAATTGCTCATAGATACGGATGCTCCTTAACCTAGCCACCTCTTCCTGTAGCTCTCCCACCTGCTGCCTGAGAGATTCCACCAGTAGGCACCTTTCACATTGGATGCCACTCCCAGCCTGGATATCAGTAAGTGGAAATTGCAAGTTACAGTCTTTGCAAACCCACACCAGAATCTGGGTAAAAGCATCCATGCTTTGGTGCTCTGTCTGGCTACAGGCGCAGGTGGAAGAGACAGAAGCAGTGCTGCCACAGCTGTTGTGGGTCCTCCTAACCATCGTAAGCCTCCCTCTGTCAAACTCTCTCAAATTCCCGTCTGCAGCTCCCTGTCCGCTCTGCTCTGCTTTAAACAGAAAGGTTTTGGATGTGGCTTGGTTTATAGGTTCAGGGGACCAATGGGTCACAGATGAGACAGACAAGGGATCCCCACTCCCTTCCTACTCCCCTTCCAAACTCCCTTGTGAAACTCCCTGTTAACAGCTCCTGTTCACATCTGGTCACTCTAATCATCTGACACACAGAAGTGTTCCTAAAAAGATCATTCAGGCCTTCTCTAGATGTTTTTCATTTGTTTTGTTCATTGTAGAGTTTTGAAACAAGTATGATTACTTGTTTGGAAACAATTCCAACCTAACTATCACTATAATGAAGTGCTAAAATTAAGTTTTCCAGGTAGCGTGGTATGGCACTACTCAAGTCAGAGAGCAGAAACCAAGTCCTTGTATCTGGCTCCTTGAGTCAGCAAGGGTTGAAAGTGCTCAAGAAGCAACATAGTTGCAGAAAGAAGGAAAATGGATAATTGTTCAAGTCATTCAACTGGGACAATAGATCTATTAACACCGAGTGACTCTGAAATCTTGTAGTTGTTGTAACTTGGGTCCTTAAGACATATTCTGGCTTGCTGGAGGCAGTTTTCGCCGAGAGAAAGCTGTAGTGACGCAAAGTGTTCACACTATTCCTTCTGTTGGAGATATGCTGGGGGTGATCACAACCCACAAAGTGGGTAGTACAGTCATTGCAGGGGTTTTGGCACGGCAGCCAGGAAATGTGTCTATTCAGTACACTACCAGGACTGCGTCAATTAGCAGAATGTGAGAGATTAGACCCCAAGCACAAAATAAAACTGGCCCTGGTCAAACCATGACCAAAATTCAAACTGCTGGTGACCACTGGACTCCTCCCAAGGTGGAAATAATGTTTATCCTCACTAGGTGTTAATCCTTGCTGAAATGCAGTGGGCCTTGCTAGTGTGGAGAAGTGCAATTTACATCACCATCCAACAATCAGAATATATCCAGCCCACTTTTGGATGTGTGATCTCAGATTCAGAGAAGCATATCAAATGCATTTACTTGAATATGCACTCTTTCGTACCTGGGACATACAAATTATTACATTACATTTAAGTACAGCAGGGTCTTCAGAGTAATTAAGGCTAAAGATGACTGATCAGGCAAATTACTTTACACCATATTTGACTGCACGATGATCCAAATTTCTACCGAAACTATTTCTAGAGTATGTCACCTTTGCATCTAATTCTGCAACAAAAGCATCACATTTTGATGTATTAAGTTAATAGAAAATGATAATCTCAAAGCACTTTTCAGATAGACAATGCCTTAAGACAACACTCTTGTGAGGTACAGATATCATCCCCATCTTACAGAAAAGGAAACAGATTTTGCCTTGGCCAAAGAAGGGGGTTGGCAAAGGAGAGGAGACTGCAACTAGATGTGATTTGGTAACCAAAATCCTTTGAACAAGACAGAAGGCATTAAAAGTCAGATAGTTTAAGAAACACAGAAAAAGTGATGGAGTGCAAACCCCCAAAGTTTCTGAACTGGTAAAATATACCATATCCTCAGGCTCAGATCTTTCTGGAATGGCAAAATGGCTTTTCACTAACCAAACAACAAAAGAAATTCACCTTTCATTGAGGATATACATGTACAAATAAGAAGTCCCATGAATTTTTCTCCGTGCATCATTTTAAAATTAAAATATTTAAATAAGATAAACTAGTAATGAAAATGAAATCCCAGTTTCAAAAGTAGCACATCGATGCATATGGCAAAAATGTACTGTTAAAATATTGTTTCATGTATTATTCGTAGCAGTAGTCATGGATCAGGAACCATTGGGCTATTAAAAAAATCGTATGATTTCATTATTAACAGTAAGACTTTATAGTGAATTTAGTACCTATGAAAGATGCCTGATTGACAACACTGTAATCTGAATTCCTATTTTACTACAGCTTGGATGGCAACAGCGCAAGCTTCCCCAAGCCCCCAGAGTGTTCAATTCTGTTCTATCAGGGACCATCAGGTCTCCACATGTATTCAGTGCTTGATGACTCTACTGAGATTGCCAAAGAGTATCAATTGCAGGGGAATTTCACTAAAACTATGGCTGCACTAGAGAGCTTACAGCAGCGTAGCTATACCAGTACAGCTGTGCTGCTGTAAGTTCTCCAATGTAGCCACTCTAAGCTGACGGGAGAGAGCTCCCGTCAGCTTAGCTACTCCAGCCCCTGTGAGCGGTGGTAGCTCTGTCAGCAGGAGAAGCTCTCCAGCCAACATAGCATTGTCCATATGGCGCTTATGTCAGTGTAACTTATGTCGCTCATGGGGGTGATTTATTCACACCCCTGAGTGACATAAGTTAGGCTGACACAAGCGACAGTGTAGACATAGTCTAATTCTCACTAAGGACTGGGAGACCATATTTGAATCATTGAATTTTCTAAGCAGGCCATACATACAGCAATCAATGCAAGAGGAATTAGTGCTTCTATAAATGGCAAGATAGATGTCTGGAAATACTATTCTTGAAAGCATTTTTAATTAAAACATATAAAGAGTGGTTTCTTTAGAAAACTTGGAGTATTTTGTCTTACAAAGAAAATATTTACTTTTGGTCCTTATTCATTCGTAAGTAGTAAGAGACGTGGTATAACCATGAGTTTATAACACTAAGTCTCAGTATTTGGTGATTTTCTTAAAGCCTCAGTAGTTGGACTGCATGAAAATCTTGATATTTGAATGCTTAGGATTGGTAATATTGAAGAACATATCCCCATCCTCTTGGGACCATAAACTGGTAACCAAATTAGCTGTAACACAGAAAACTACTTCTAAAAGCCTGAAAAGAGAAAATCTAGCTGTTAAGTACAGCTAAAGCAGCTTTTTCAAAATAAGTACAATTGCTTTAAATTTTCTCCAGGAAACTCTCAACAAAGTCAGAGCCTTTAAAGTTTTACTGTAAAAAGAATGAATTCTTTTCAACTTAAGCATGTATTCTGTATGCCCCATTAAGAAAATCAAATTATTTGTAAAGGTAAGAGAGCCTCAAGCTAATCAACACTATGGATTCAGTTTGGAATAGTGAAACTCCAGAAACAGGAAATTTGCTCGTCTGCACTGAAACTTGTTTAGTATGCACCTTTGTCACATGACTATCTTCAAAATGAATATATTTTTGCAGTGGCAAATAACCAGCAGTTTCCTCTAGCTGTGATTCAACACTCATTAAAGCTGTTAAGTTTTTGCTTATTACATACTCAGTTTTAGCGTTTCATTTACTATTGTAGATACATCTGTTTAGTATAAATTTCAATAATTTAAAAGCCACATTAATAGATTACAGAACACGAACCCCATATGTTATACAAAGCTTCCATTTCTCAGATAATTTTTTTTTTTTTTTTTTTTTTTTTAATACCGAGAGCTGGATTTTTGTGGGGTATTTGTCAGCAACTGATCATCATCACAAACCAGCAAAAGAAATTAAGAACTCCAGTTCTCTCAAGAAAACAATATACCCCAAACAAGTATAATACAGTTTTCAAGACCATACAGACTATCTAAGGTCAGAGAGGTTATGTATATTTGGGGGAGAACTGGTAGAGAGGGGACACGCACATTTTAGTTTGATTTTTTTAGTCCTGAAATAAAGTGCTATTTTCCAGGACACAGTATATCCCAGCCATTCTTCCAGCTGCTTTGTGTCAGTGCTCTCTCCTTAATGTCTCTTCACTTAAGCCATGTCCACACTACCTCTTATGTTGGCAAAACTTATGTCACTCAGAGGTATGAAAAAAACCACCCTCTTGGGATGGAATCCTATGCACTGTAGACTTCTACCATCTCATAATTCTAATTCTTTCAGGTCTTACACTTAAAAAATGAGAGCATGGTGCAATGGAGACCAAACAATATGGATATCAAAGTGTCAGGGTGGCTGATTTATGTATCTCCTGCTTCAGTCCTCGCTATGGTGACCAGATATCCCAATTTTATAGGGACAGTCCTGATTTTTGGGTCTTTTTCTTATACTGGCTTCTATTACCGCCTCACTCCATCCCGATTTTTCACACTTGCTGTCTGGTCACCCTAGTCTTCTCATTCTGGTTTTTGTTTGTTTGTTTGTTTAATTACTTAATCTAAAAACAACATATTTGGGTTGACAGCTGCACAGCCCAGGATATTTTTTCTGAAGTTAGAAGAAAAAAAAGACCCCATTATTATGGGGTAACACTAATTAAGGTGAAAACAAGCTTTTTAAAGCATTTTCCTGTGTATTTCATTGCCACTGATACGCTGCAGAACCCACTCATTGACAAACTATGTTTCAAAATCTTAAGTTTTCATCTAAAAGGAGTTTTGTTCCTAGCCTTCATGATAGCAAAGGTAGCCTTTCAAAAGTGAAATGAATATAAATTATGTAGTGTTGTTGCCTTCCTCAGTTTGCAGGTGGTTTGAAGCAATGTCTTTAAGGTAGATAAGACCTGCCCCCCTGTTTGGCATTATGGCATATTATATTATAGTCATAGAAGTGTAAGGCTGGAAGGGACCTCAAGGAGCCATCACGTCCAGCCTCCTGTGTTGTGCCAGGGCCAAGTAAATCTAGACCATCCCTGCTTCTCTCACCTGTTCTTAAAAACCTCCAATGATTAAACCACCTCACTCAATTTCAGAATCAAAGGTCAACATTTTTTTAACTGTCACTGCTGATCATTTCAGTAGAAAGATCTAGCTAATATGTTTATCGCGGCAACTCAAACGACAGTGAATGCCAAAAGCCCCATTCGTCTCTATCCAGCTGCCAAAACATCTAGTTTCCCAATGATCCCTGATGAGACTACATGGAAACTCACAAATTTTCTTGTGTAGAGGATGTGTCATCCCACAGACAAATGAAGTGTTAATCATCAAATGGTTATCAGAGAAGTTGAAGGTTTTGAGGGTTATATTCTAATACTAAAATACAAAGATGTGTACAAAATACATCTAAGTACTGTTGAGACTAAGAATGTTAGAGAATTGTGAAAGCTGCCTCTTGCTTTCACGTGCATTCAAATGTTAATTAGTACTACTTTTAACAAAATTGACATTTGACTGGCAGAACAGAAACTTTATTTCTTCAGTATTTATAACGGGGCAGATTTTCAAGCATTTTCAGCACCTAGCAGTGCCCACTGAAAAAAAACAGGAATTGAACACTTCTGAAAAATCTGGCCACTTTGTTTGGGTGCCTAACCCTTCTCCTGAAATTCTGGTTCAAACTGCGGATGTGGAGTGCTTTTGAAAATCCAGTGGTTTTTTTATACAACACAACAGGTGGATATTTTAAAATATTGTAATTATTATTTGATTATGAAGCAGCTTCAAATGTTCTATGTCAATGGCACACAAAGAATAAAGGAGAATTATCTTCTATGTAGCAAAAATGTTTAGTCTATTCAAAATTTATTTTCCACCTCAACCCACCCCCCACCAAAAGCCTGACCATTCTCAAATGGTTTGGGGCTGGTTTGTGTTTAAGTTTAGTTCTCACCTCCATCAACTGTAACACTTTCTCAATATAAACTCTTGTTCTCTTCACTATTATTTCACAGACTTACAGATTTTTGAAGCCAAAAGGGACAATCATAATTTAGTCTGACCCCACCCCTCATCTAAACACAGACAGTAGAATTTTGCCCAATTATTCCTCTACTAAGCCCAATAACTTGTGGATGAACTAGTGCATAAATCCTAGAATGTCTTATTCAGTTTTTATTTAAATATTTCAAGGGATGGAGAATTTATCACAACCCTTAAACTGTTGGTTAATAATCCTTATTTAAAATTTATATCTTCTTTCCCGTTGGAATTTGTCCGACTTCCAACTTCATGCCACTGGACCTTGTTATGTCTGTCTATTAGAGCTCTCTCACATCAGAAATCTGCCCTCTTTTGATGTACTTGGCATGATCAAGTTGTCTCAAATATCTCTTCAATACCATAAACAGACGAAGCTTCTTAAGTCTCCCCTTGTAAGGTCTTCCAGACCATGAATCATTCTGGTCAATTTTGACTTCCATCCTTCATAACGCTTCTTTATTTGTACACTTGATTTCTCCTCCAAACCTCTCTCTTATGTTCCCCTCTGCCTAGATTAATTCCTTTCCTTCATGCTAATTTCAGATGCCGAAGCATCCTTTCTTTAAAAATCTAAAACCTTGATACCATATAATCTAGGTTTTCCTTTCCTCATTATCACCTGGCTCCTTTCATTCAGAATTCAAATATTTTTTATTTCACTTATGTCTAGAGTAACCTGCAGACTGATCAGTATTTTGGCTACAAGTAACTTTTTATCATTAAAATTCTATTTTATTAAGTATTTGCATTTCAAACCAAAATGTTTGGTGTAGACTTTTTTTTCTGCTGTCCATTCCTCCCTTCCAGTAAAATTCTCAACCTTTTCTTTCTTCCCTTTCTTCCCCCCAAATTGAAACTCCACATTTTATCAGTCCCTTGTCAAATTCTAGGTTTTAACATACATATATAGATATACCGGGGATTCATTCTGATCTCCATTACAACTCTACTTTAACGGATGTGCCCTGCAGGCTCAGATTTAATCTACAACTTTTACCCATTCTCAAATCTGGCATTATGCAAATTAAGGAATTTTACCCAAAAAATGTCCACTGATGCTACAACCAGATGCAGCCGCAGTTAAGTCTCCTGAGCAGGTTAAACCCTGTTTACTGAACACAATATTATAGGTGCATTTAGAAGATAATTATTTTACACAATGGCGCTATGAACATAATCACACCTAATATATTGCCCACCATCGCCTCTAGGTCTCTTTCACCATTAGTGTTTTCAAAGAGTGTCTCATTAAATTGCTCAGTTTGGGATTACTCCTCCACCACTGTATTAACTTGTATTTTTCCAACTCACAACTTGGTATTTTCTATTAATAATTCTAATATTCAAGGTATTTATTATTTCTCAATTTTATGCAATTTAAGATCTGTAAATTTCACTACTGCTCTGTGGATTATACCCTCCTCTAGGTCAGGACAGTTTACCTGGACTGCCTTCTTGATTTATCGTGTTTCAAAGGAGCCTAAGGGAATTAGACACCCAACCTATATCAGCTTCTAAGGTGATGCAAGAAAAGAATGCACTTTCTTCTGGCAGACTTATTTGTTTTTGTTTTGTTTATGGTTTTTTGATGGGGCGCACACAGCAACAGCCAATTCTAGTTCCTATTACAAGAGATGAGAATTGTCCCAACAGGAGGCACTTTTATAAGAGGGGGGGTTTCCTCCATCCCCTGCAGGTCCCAGCCCTCCAAACACACAGTCTTCATGAAACAAGCAATTCTGAAAGCAGTTTTCCTCCAAGCCAAGAAGTGCTGCAATCATTAAGGTATGAGGGACATCATTAGGAAAGGAACAGGTGAAAGTAGTCCGTGTCCCACTGTCTGGGGCCATCATCTCCAAAATATTAAATAAGTTATGCTATTTCAATTGAAGTAACTGAATGAAAACTTTTCCATTTAGGGAAATGTCATCATATTAGTAGTAAAATTACAGTAGGTTAGAATTCCTTTAAATACACTGTCCCCAATAAAAGTAAAACACTAAGGTAAATAATATGTTATTACACAATGAAGGGCACACCAGTTCTTTAGCTTTACAGTTAAACATTGCCCAAAGCTAACATTTAATAAAAACCACATCCCTTTAATTATACATTTTAAACATTCTAACTAACTTTTCTATAAAACGGTCTTTGGGACATAACAATTAAAAGCTTTTCTTTACGTTAAATAAAAGCCTCTTGCATTTCTGAACACATTGCCATTCTTTCCTATTTTAAAACAAAATTAATACAATTCCTGTATCCTCTAATCTGTAATTTTAAAGAGAATTAAGGCCATTTTCCTTTTGAAGCCAAGTACTGCCACCAAGTGGTGATCAGAATCTTTAACCAACAATTTGACGGAGTACACAAAAAACAGAGAACCGAAAACACTTATTTTTTCAAAATGAGCACAAAAAAATTATTAAAACTATGCAAGTAACTCAGGACAAAATGGATTTGAACATTTGCTTCATGTTCCAAAACTGAACTTTCCTTTCAGTCTGAATAATAAAGCTTTTTTATAATACTAAAGTAATCTTTTACATATAGTATTTTTTACTGTAGCCTTTAACCATTACTCCCATAGCTATGAACAAAAATAATTTAAAATCTTATATTTATACTGAAAGTTACTATTGTATGATAGAGCAGTTATATCCTGCAGAGTTACAGTAAATTTAATTTTAGTAGTTTGTTAAATTTTGATATCTATAAGAATTTAGATGTTAAGCTCCAGGAGACAGACAGTGTCTTCCTCTGATCTACCCACAGCAACAAGTATATTGTCAAAGTTTAAATGTCTATATCTTTCACTGGAATTAATGAAAGTCGAACAACTTTGAGAGGGGGAAATTGCCTTTTTTTATTATTATTTCTTACATTCCCTTACACACTTTCAAGAACATACTTTTCAAAGGACAATCCAGGCTTATATGTAAGGCTAGCACTCACCCAACCATTACTGAAACTTTTTAAAAATAGTCTTGAATTTCTGTATTATCCTCTTCTGCAACCTATACATCAAAGTAGTGTTTTATAGCTCTTTTCAGCAGATATTATTTCATGACTTCTCTTCAAGCTGTCTGATCATGCTGCTGCAACAACAGGCAGTCATATATAAGGCTTATTTTCACGGTAGTTACAGATTTTTATGGGTAGTGTGAAATTGAGTTCTCACAGCAGAAAACATTAATATTCAAAATTCCTTACAGCTTTTTGTTTACTGCAAAGTTGATTGAATAGAATCAAAATTATTTAATATTTATATTGTTATAGCGCCTATAGGTCACAACCAGGTTGGTCAGGAAATGCAAGAAATCAGCTCAATTTGATTCTTGACAAGAACATTTCCCAGATTTGTCAAACTTTGCAGTCAGCTTGTGCATTAGTCCAAAAGTACAAGTTCTAAAAGATTTTCATATAATGCACAGAAAGATGATAAAATCAGGAGCACAAAGACAGAGAATTTGCATGTCAACAGCATGCTGCCACAGAATGAACTTAAAGTACAGCTTCCCTACAGCCAACTTAAGAAATTTTTAATTCAATTTTACTGAAGTTTGTCATGGTTTTATAACAAGTTACACATCTTCTGATTTTTGGAATTTTTCAAAGTGAAGTTCCATCAAGCTAAAAAGTGAAAATTCTTTCTTCAATGTATACTGAAACATACCTAGCTACTTGTGATACTTTCTTTGGTTGATAGTGACCATTGCGATCATGAAAATTCATGACCAAATTTTGCCATTTTGCTCTTCGAAAGCAGATTTTTTCAAACTGAAAAAAATACAACCCTAGTCATATGTTCTGTTAAATATTTTATAGGTAACTGGATATTGTATTGGTATGACTGATAAACTTAAAAATACAATGAAGTAAAATTGATGATGTGAGGAAGCCATCCACCCTGCCTCATCAAGATCCATCTTCCCTAAATTAGGAATTCCTCAATGGGAGATGGAAATGACCAGCACTTTTATTTTCTTCTCTGGCCCCTAGCACACTACCAGCATGCTATCCTTTCCAATCTCATGATGTGCCTTTCAATAGGGAACCTTTTAAGGGCAAACCCTCCTTCCTCTATCCCACTCTACAGTACTGGACAATGACTGACATTTAGGGAAGTACTTTGCATCTGTCCTGGGGCCTGCTTCTTATGCTCCTAGCTCAACAGCTGTGCTCTTCAATGATCACGTGTATTTTTAATTTATAAACAAATGCCAATTCTAGGCAAGGCCAACAAAGTAAAGATTGGGAGCTAAGAATCTGGCAGTTTGGTGGGGGAGGGGAGGGTTCCCTTTCAGTATTATCCAACATACTGAATGATTAGGAAAGGAACCAAATATATTTTAGAAAAAAAATTGAGAACTATCAGATGTCCAATGTGCTAATTACAGTAAAAGAGGAATAGGATATAAGACAAAGGAGACAGTGATACATAAGAGCATCCAATGTGTCTCTTCATTGCCCAAGAGGGATTTGGACTATATTTAGTCTAAGGTAAAATAATTACATAAATCAGTTTGCTTGTAAAAATATTTCCAACTTACTAGACCAGATACTTCAGTTCTCATACACACACAATCTAGCTGGAATCTTCCAGAGGAAATAAAAACACATGTATTACTTTAAAGTGTTTTTTTATTGCTCAAGTAAATGAAAAGTTGGAAATTTGGAATTCTACAACTTCAAATTACAACGATCAAAACGTTAGGATACATGAACACACAGAACACTAATTGTTCACCAAGTCCATTCTCTGTTTTATAGTAAATATATCCTGCTATTTAACAAGTATACCAAGCTAAGTATTTTGATGTCATTACTGTACATTGTATTAGGTAAGCCAAATCTGAGACACAGACCTAGGAAAGAACAGTTAATAATCTTCAGTAGCAGTGGTTCTTCAAGAGGTGCTGTCCACATTAATTTCACCTCTGGTGCGCATGCACCATGCGCTAAAGAGCCAATTCTTTTTGGCTAGCAGTATCTGCTGGAGTCACACCTGTATTATGGATGTCCTCGCACTCTCCCCTCATCTCCCTCCAGGGCATAAAGAACAGAGCTGGCCCAGCTATTTCTCATTTCCTTTAAGGATACAGAATTCTGTAGCTAGAGACATGAAAAAAGCAGGGAAGAAGGGCAGGTGGTAGAAAACTCTGCAGAAACAGGGACTCAACAACAGGCTGTGAGCCACAGCCTGGTCCTGGCCATTTACAACCAACAGGGACTGCAATTGGGGAGCTCTGTCTATAGCAAGGGATCCTTCCCAGACAGCAGAGACCCATGCCAGTCCAGGAACGTATTTACAGGTCTTGTGTGTTTGGTTTGGGGATTTTTGCAGTCTTGTTCATCTGCCATTCAACCATGGCCCACACCACACCCCTCTTCTGCATGCTAGCCCCCATCCTCATACTCTTGCCTCTTCCCTTTCCCTCCCACCAGCTCCCTCTTCCTTTCCTGGTAACCTCCACCCCTCTACAATTCTTCCTACCACCTATACCTACTCTTTTCCTCTCCATCAAAATCTGCCCCCTCCTCCCGCCAGCACAAACCTAGGTCCAACATCCAATTTGTCCTCCTTATCTTTGATGACATTTGCCACAATCCTGACCTTCCCTCCACCCTCACCATCACCTCCACCCTTCTTGTACTACCATTCCTAACCTCACACCCATACCCCCCAACCACAGCCTTTTCTTGCTGTCATTTCTTAAAAGATCAGTCATTCAGGATCTCTTCCCTCTTTTGAATAAACCTGTATCCGACCCCTCTCCTCTCCCCCTCAGATTGCTGTCAGCTGCCATCCATTCAACTCCTCCGCATCAGCCTTCCCCTCTGATTTCAACTCCTGGCTCTTTCAATTCCTGGCTCTCTCACTTCCTCTCTTCTCAGTCTCCCACACTCATCTGCAGCAACTTCAGCTTTTGTGTTGATAACACATCTGACCCCTGAGCTGCTCATTTCCTTACCCTCACCTCTTCATTTGACCTACAGCCCTGATTCAGTTCTCCCATTCACCAAAAGGGCCATTCACTTGACATATCTCCAGACAGTGGCCTCTGCTGTTGAATTCTCCCTCCCTGACCATCACCTTCTCTCTTTCAGCACATCCAACAGCCCCCATGTCCTATCACTCTGCTTTTCCGTGATTTCTCTCCTCTCGCCACACCCTTCTGAATAACTCTATACACAAACACAAATTCAACTCTATGATGAGGTCTCACAGATCTACCTCTCCAGACCTGTCTCCTTCTGTCCAACCTAAAATCTTTGCCCATCTGTTTAGCTTCTCTTCTTTTATTGATATATTGTGCTCTCTGCACTGACAATATCGATGCACCAATCTATCAAAAAAGAAAAGAAAAATCTCCCCCCACATTTAAGCTATTAATACACTGTACCTGTATCTACCCTGTAAATCAGGAAGAAAGTGGTTAAGATAATCATTATCAGGCATGAAAATTAGAGGTAACAAGGGGCCCAAAAGATTTAAATACACACTATATGTGGCCCAACAAAAATCGTCTCCCCATTCATGGTTCTTCTATTATAAACTCAATCTGGAAAGTAAAGATGAAAATCTTTGTGGGCATAGTTTTGCAGAGTTCCGATTGTTCCACTTTTCGAATTCCGGCTTGAAATTGTCATCAGTCCCAGTGTTAAACATATTCACGCCACTATGATACACTCCTACCTCTATATAACGCTGTCCTCGGGAGCCAAAAAATCTTACCGCGTTATAGGTGAAACTGCCTTATAGCGAACTTACTTTGATCTGCTGGAGTGCACAGCCCTGCCCTCCGAGCGCAGCTTTACCGCGTTGTATCCAAATTCATGTTATATCGGGTCACGTTATATCAAGGCAGAGGTGTATTGGAAACATTCTTCTCTGCTAAATATTAACATGATACAATAACCCGTCTGTTTATACTGTTTCCTCCAAACAACAGAAGATCACACTATTCAGCCCAGAGTTGCTTACTTCAATACATAAACCTACACCAGTAGACAAATTGACATTTCAAATTTGTAGGACGTGTTCTCCTACAATCAGTGCTGTTAGGCCCATACCTGTGGCTCCTTCAGAATCTTCGGACAAAAGAGGTGAAGAGACAAAGCAGCTCAAGCCTATTTTAAAATGTACATTTCAACTTATTTTTAAAGCAATCTGAACTCATTTTAGGTCTATATATTAATCACAGATCAGAGAAACAAAGCAAGTTCAATATGTGTAAACCCATCCCATCCAAAATAGCAAGCTACCCATTATTTGGT
Source organism: Gopherus evgoodei (assembly GCF_007399415.2). Taxonomy (NCBI): domain Eukaryota; kingdom Metazoa; phylum Chordata; order Testudines; family Testudinidae; genus Gopherus; species Gopherus evgoodei. Next base: position 80,140,888 of record NC_044329.1, on the reverse strand, counting down.
TCAAAGATTACATTAGTTGAATAGCGAACAGAAAATGGGATGTAGAGCCTAAATAGTCAGATAAGTGAAGAAGCTTCTGTACATACAATGCCATCATGACCAGGTTTCAAGCACAGAAAGTTCCTTGAGAAATGGGTCCTTAACTAAAGCTGCCATGCTTTAATAGGCCAAGCAGTAATGCAAAAAGTAGGCCAAGTAGTATGCAGAGAGATTAAAATTACAGAGGCTCAAATTTAATTTCATTACCACAGAGAACATTTTCTATAATCTTGACTTTATAAATCTATGTTTGTAACAAATTGATCTCTAAAGACTGTAGGTATATTTAGGTCTAAAATGGAGTAATGTCTCTAATAACGAGGGACAGTTGAGTGCATGGGTAATTTTTGGTAATGGAACCTAGCTATTATTGACCAGTGACCCATGTTTCTTAAGTCACCAATATATGCAGATATCTTTCAAACAGCATAGATATCTACAAACGTTATTCTTGATACAACCCAAACTTTTTTGTACTCTGTCTTCTGTGGTGTTATCTACACCTGTCCCCCCAATTCCTCTCAAGCCACATCAATTTGTTCAAAATCATGCAGCACACTTGACTTGTTTGGCCCAGGAGTTATCTTTAGTTTAAAAAAAATAAATAAATAAAAAAAATCGACCTGATTGCATGCTTTATTTTACCATGGGATTTCCCACTTGCTGCACAGTCAGAAAGGATTTGCTCTGACACAGCATTCCATTCCAGCATGTTTCAGAATACATAAATGGCCCTGGTCATGCCCTAGAAAAGAAGCTTCTCTAACATGAGTCTTGGCCAAACTCCTAATACTCAACCCCACTGCCTTAGACACTCACCTGTTTGGTCCCTTAATTCCCACCGAGCAACCTCGCAAGAAGGTGAGGACACCTTTGATTGCAAACTCCTATACACCTAAAAATGTAAAAAGGAATGCCAACTGATAATCGAAAGAGGTTTTAAAAAGATTGACTATGTGAATCATTTGTTCTTCAAAGTTAAATTTGCTTAGCAAACTTTAATGGGGAATAGAGGGAGAGGTTTTCTGACCACAGAAATCCTCCACAAACAGAATGTCAAGCAATAAAGAGAGGCCCAGAATCCAGCTTTAGTTAGAATTTCCTTGATCTGAAAATATTTATTGTGAATTGTTCCTTTTTGGCAATGCTGCAGTGAAAAAAAAAAAGCTCCTTGAGAACATATATTTTGCAGTTATCTGAGAATGCCCATGTAATACTCTGAAGAATATCAATGCTTTATAGTAAAGTCCTTACTAGCTTGTCAGTCAGTCTCATGCCACCTGATACAGTCCCTGAGGACAGGAAAACCAAAGAATATAGGTAAACCTGATGTCCTCTGGTATTTCATTTTGTAAAACGTTAAATGTTCTGGTGGCCACTCAAATTTTTGATCTACCAGTTAAGAGAGCTATGAACTGAATTAAATCTGAAATACAAACCTAAACAATACTTCTGTAGCACAGCAAACTACACTGGCAGCATTTCAAATCATGTGAACAATTTGCAGATAGAAATCCACATGAATGAAGTCTTCATTGTTTTTGGTTCTCCACAGCTAACACAAGTGCAGGTTACTTTCTCGGCTATGGATCATTTGACAGATTTGTCATCATAATGTTAAATACACAGTCAACACAGAACAGCACAAGAATTTCATTTTTTTAGACCTCAGAAGAGGAAAAATAAGCTATTACAAACAAGTAAACATTCACTTTAACTTATTAATTTATTCCAATTTCTGTAAACCGGTGTTTCTGGCTATTTATAAGTAGGTATTAAGAGATAAAAGATTTGCTACATACCACTTTTATAAGCTGGTTTTCTACTTACCGTTGTCTGTTTTATTTGTATCAAGCTGTGAGGTCTGATTTAAAACAAACCTGCAAAATAATAAAAAAGTTAAAATCTTAGAGTCATCATACTGCTTAGGATCCTGTAAGCATTTGATGACAGATCAGCAGAGCACCAAGTGTGGAGTTTATACACATGGAAGTATTTTATCTTGCCCCAAGTTGTAAGGATCAAAATCCAAAGGCACTTTCCCTCTCACATGCACAGATATCAAGATGACTGGATAACTACTATAATTAAAAAGGTGAGGAGAGACCCTGAATATCTACAGACCTGACACTTGATACAGTAACAAAAATGTACACAAGATATTTCTTTGGTAAACTGTGTGTGCAGAGCAGGAAAATCACATTAAAAAGTCAGGGAAACCCCCTTGCCAACATCTTCAATGTCTGCTAAGCTATTTCCCTGGACTGCACCAAGCAGCAAACTGAAAGAATAAGTTCAATACCTGGATGTAAATGGAAAATGGGATGAAATGCAACATGGGTTTACCAAAGGCAGATCACGCCAAACTAACTTGATATCTTTCTTTGAAAAGATCTGACTTTTTAGATAGAAATGCAGTAGATCTAATCTATCTGGACTTCAGTAAAGCTTTTGATACAGTCCCACATGGGATATAATTACACCTCTACCCCGCTATAACGCGACCCGATATAATACGCGCTTTAAAGGGTCCAGGGCTCCAGCTGCTGCAGGGAGCCCAAGGCCCTTTAAATCATTGCCAGAGCCCTGCTGCTGCTACCTGGGGCTGCGGCAGCACAGCTCACCAGCAATTTAAAGGACCCGGGCTCCCCGCAGTGGCCAGAGCCCTGCCGCTGCTACCCTGGGACTGCGGCAATGGGGTACACCGGCAATTTAAAGGGCCTGGGACTCCGGCTGCTGCAGGGAGCCCCGGGCTCTTTAAATCACTGCTGGAGCCCTGCTGCTGCTACCACGAGGCTGCAGCAGCGGGGCTCCACCGGCGATTTAAAGGGCCTGGGGCTCCTCACAGCTGGAGCCCTGGGCTCTTTAAATCACCGCTGCAGCCCTGCCACCGCTACCCCGATATAACAGTGTTTCACTTATAACGCAGTAGGGATTTTTGGCTCCCCATGACCGTGTTGTATCGGGGTAGAGGTGTAGTTAAACTGGAGTAGATAAGGATTAGTACAAGAATTGTAAAAGACAAGTTGTGCCTAAAGGAGAACTATTGGGCTGGAGGGTGGTTACTAGTGGAGTTCCTCAAGAGCCAGTTTTGGGACTGATCTTATTTAACAGTTTTATTAATGAGGTTATTACAAATAGTGGAAGACTGTTAATGAAATTTGCTGATGACACAAAGTTGGGAGGCACTGTCAATACAGGAGGATCAGAATATTGCAAGAACAATTTGGATGACCTAGAATATCGGTGGGATTGTATAACTGAGTTGCCTATGATGGTGGGGGACCAGACTCAGTGGTCAAGGGAGTTCCAGTCCTGAGTCTTATACCCCTAAATCTAATGTTTAGAGCTTTAGCCAGTTACTTGCAAGGTCAGGAAAGAATCTGTCCCCTCTCCCCCATGCAAATGCATTCTAGGGGGGTTGTTCCCCCCCCCCTTTAAAACATCAAAGATGGTCACATCTGGAGATGGGACACCAGACAGGATAAGCTTGTGCTCTAAGACAGAAAAGAGAATTCTCTTTCAGATGCTCAGTCAAACTGATTGCCATATTTGGGATCAGAAAGAAATTTTTCATAAGGTCATATTGGCAGGGATCTTGGAGGATTTTTCACCTTCCTCTGCAGCATGGTGACCTGGATACTTGCTACAATCACCTCGGTATATCTCAACAAATCAATTCTGTCATTTCAGGGGCTTTTCAGTCCCTCCTGTTCTCTGCTGTGGCACACAATATTTTAGTCTATAATACTTTATTCTAATCCAGGTTATTGTGCTCAATACTGGGTGGGGGTTAGTAATATACAGGAGGTAAGACTAGTTGATCTGGTGGTCCCTTCTGGGACTATGACTCAGACTCTATTAGAGAAGACAAGGAAGCAAGTGGGGAAAGTGAGAATGATTTTTCTAAACCACTTCAGAAGAATCATCAACCTTTTTGAGACCAAGTGCTGAAGGACATCAGAGCTGGGCCAAACTAAGGCCTTGTCTTCACTAGGAAAAGTGTGTTTTTAAGGTGTTGGCTAACACCCCTTAGTTTTATTCTTGACCAGTTAACCTGTTAAAATCCTAGTATAGACCAAGCAAACTGTAGTCTTAACATGTGTTAGTTAACATGCTTTAGCTAACACATTAAAAATACACCTTCCCCCAAGTGTAGACATGGCTTCAAAGGGCTTTGGCTTCGCTGTTTTAGTTAAGGTGCTATAGATAAGTCACCTCTCTTCTCTGTTCATCCCCTCCAACCAGACTCCAGTCCCAAACTACCAAGTATAATTTTATGAACCCCTGTGATTTGAAACTGGGTCACATCTCCTTAAATCCCATTTTGGACTACATAGATGAAACAATTCTAACAAAAGAGCTGTAGACAGAGTTACCATACATCTGGGTTTTCCTGGACATTTCCTCTTTTTTGATCCTCCACCCTCTATCTGATCAGATTTTTCAAGTAAGAGGAAATGTCCAGGATTTTTGCAGAGCAGACATTGCAGCTTAGAAAGAGCTGGCTTCACATCTGGATTGGTCCCTGCATTGCAGCCACCCGCTCCCATTCCCCCCCACCCAAGCCCTGGCCCCTAGCCCTGAAAGTGGAAGAGGCAAGGAGGCACTGATGGACAACTAGAGCTGTGTCCGAGGCCTGCACCACTGCCCCCCACGTCGAGAGTGAGGCTGCAAGTACCCCTCCCAGTACACATCTCCTCCTGCATCCCCAATGACTCCCCAGTACTCCCAAATACTCCCTTCTGGTACCCATACCCTCCCACCCCCCAAATACTCATTCCTGTACCCTCCAAATCCCCTTCCAATACAGACACCTCCAGCACTCCCCAAATACCTCCTCCAGTACACACACCCCTCCAGCACCCCCCAAATGCATCTCCCAGTACACACATCCTTCCCATACCGCCCAAATACCACTTCCCAGTAGACACCCCTCCAACTGTACCTTTTCCTCCAGCTGCCCCTTCCCCCCCCCTCTCTCTGGCAGTGTCCTCTTTTTGGGAACCTGAAAGATGGTAATCCTAGATGTAGAGTAAATCAAGACAGTACTGAACTCAAAACATTCCAATGTCAATCCTATGGCTTGACATTGTTACGGCCTGTCTTCACTAAGAAGACAATTGAGTTTAAAGGTGACGAGCAATATTTTTAAAAATTGAAATTATAACTTTTGCTTCTTTTATGCTATATGGAGGAAGTCCAGAAGGCTCTCTCCCTTTTCCCCAGCTTTATATTCTACCTTTGAAATGCTGATGTCTTGTCAGATAATATACTCTGGTTTCGCTAGTGGGCCTTTGAGAAGACTCAAGGACATATGTGTGAGCTCTAACATCTTGACTGGAGAGCAAAGGTGTGAAATATTTAGGGATGACTTACCCAAAATTATAAAGTAAGTCACTGAAATTAAATAAAAACACAAAGCCAGAGTTTTAAGGATGTGTCTTTACTTTGACACTTTGGCTTTTCCTTGGGTGTTGCCCCTAATCTCACTCCCAGCCGCACAACTCTCTCACCTGAGTTTAGTTATGCTTTAAACCTAGGCTAGCTGGCCTGACTGGTGAAGATATAAGCTACAGCGCAGCTGCTGCTGCTTTCACTCAGGCTCGTAGCCCAGGCACTTTGCAGTGAGAACACAGGCTAAATCTCTCAATTGCTGAGAGTCCTCTAATGTCTTCCCCCGGTTCCCCCTGTATGCCCAGAAGGACAGAAAAATTCTCCCACAATTCACTGGAAAAAGAATAAAAAAGACAGGTTCAATTTACTATAGCACAAAAAAACATGGGCTGTGCCCCCAGAAGTCCTAGCAACACACACTGTTGAGGACACATTCACTTGGGTACAGCTTTGTAGTGTGGCTGCTCACACCAGGCTATGCTTACCTGGGTCCTCATACACAGGTGCTGAACGCCTCAGCTAACTCTGCAGTGAAGACATCCCTTTAGGATATGTCCACACAGCAACTAGACACCCGCGGCTGGCCCGTGCCCGCTGACTTGGGATCATGGGGCTTGGGCCGCAGGATTGTTTCATTGCTGTGTAGACTTCTGTACTCCAACACCCTCCTTACTTTTCAGTTTTAGAGCTCGGGCTCCAGACCAAACGCAGACATCTACGCAGACATCTACACAGTAGTGAAGGAGCCCCAGAGCCCAAGCCCCACGAGCCTGAGTTGGCTGCCATGGGTTTTCTTTGCAGTGTAGACACACTCTTAGACAACATAAGTAAAAGTCCCTTTCCACTCAGATCCTTCATGCGCCTGGTTCTTGTGATGTCCCCACTTTGAATTCTCCAATTAGCTCATCGTAATTCCCTCAAGGATGGACAGAATTTTATTCCTAATGATAAAAAAGAAGGAGTGGGGGAGGTGGTTTTTTGTTGTTATTAAATTTAAAAACTTTTCAGGCCTTGATATAAAGCAGCAAAAAAGGGAACCAGCCTCCTCGCCTTGCAGGTTAATTGTAACAACTCTTATGCTCAACTGTGGCCCAAACACATTATTAGCAAGTATGATCCAGCCTGTGTGGATAGTGAAATTAAGTTATAATCAGATTTTTAAAATGCTTTAGCCCAAGTCTCTTGCTTTCATAACAAATGTATCTTACACATGCAGAAGCCCAACAACTTGCATTAAAATAAGACGACACTAAAGTAAAACTTTGCACTTTGGCTATGTCCTCAAAGAACCACAATAGCTCCAACCATGTTTCCCTGACCAGTGCAAACAGGAATTTTTATTGCTAAGAACCATACAATAGAATACTGCCCCCTTGTAGTCAACAGCATGGATTTACCATTCTCACAATCTTCAAATCTTTTGACCACACTTCTTAGGGAAACATTAGCAATAACTGTACTTAAAATGTATCTGTAAGTAGCAGGTTTCTGATCTAAATGTGGACAGAACATAGTTCTCTGAAGAAGTAGAATATAGTTTAGTTCTCAAATTAGCCTATATAAAATAGCAAAATAAGGCATGTAAAATTAAACTGTATGTATTTCTCTTGGGGATTTCCATTTTCCTTATAAGATAGAACAGCTTCTGCAGTCCCCAAATCAGTAGCATATTAGAAGCCTTTCAGGAACAAAATGAAGTACTATGTCTGTAATATACTGGTATAATACTACAGTTGGAATATTAAACTAGGAAACAAGGAAGAGGTCTGCAGAGAAATAACGGTAATAAAAAAATCCAGAAAACACACCCCTACAAGCTGGAGAAAACAAAAAACAAAACAAAAAAATGCAGGATTCCCAGCAAACAAAGACAGATGTTTTAAGCCAAAAATAAAATCTGTAGTTTACCAAAAAAATAAAAGACTATTGTTCACAAATTGCAGTCCACAAAGTGGTGGCTGGTCAGACAGCAGTTACCAAAAAACCCTTTTCCAATATAAGGATCCCAAATAAGGAATTGCTGTGATTGTCACCGGGATGTTTAGAGATTTAAGGCCACTGCAATGATCTTCTAGCCTGACCTCATATATAAAAGGTCAAAGAATTTTATCCAGTAATTCCTGCATCAAGCCCACATCCTGTGGTTCAGCTTCAGTATATTTTATAGAAAGATACCTAATCCTGATGTAAAGATTTCAAATAATGGAGAATTCACAACAGGTCTTGGTAAATTGTTCCAAAAGTTAATTTCCTTAATTTTAAAAAATCTGCATCTTGTCTCTAATCTGAATTTCTCTTCTTTCACTGACTCTTATTATGTCTTTGTTTGGTATTATCAGATATCTCCCTGTCTACTTACTTACAGGCTGTGATCAAGTCACCTCTTAACCTTCTCTTTGATAAGCTGGCAGTTTGAGTGGAAAGAGAAGTGATCCCTGCAACTGTGAATGGGAGGGGTGGTAATTCACAAATCTCTCTCTACTAAAATCTGTTTCATGCTATGAATTTTTGAGAAGCCTTGGACTATACTATTGTGGCCTGTGTAAAGGCTACGATGAATCTGCGTTGATTAAATAGAAGCCTGCAATGCTCCTGTCAACACTTTATATTTTTTCTGAGGGAATCATTTATCTTCATTTCTGTTTATTCCATTAGGAAGGAGCCCTTTCCCAAATGAATTCTTGTCATTTGCTAAGGAATCTACTATTGCATCCACCAGAGATATTTGCAATTGCTGATCCTAGGTATACACTACAAACTTTTTCTGAATTATATTGATCAGAGATGTGATGAGGTGTGATTTTGACTGACACCGCTGAGCTGGTCAGTCAAAAACCCTGATCATAGACACAGCTATATCAGCAAAACTGCACTTTTGCTGGTATAACTTATTTCACTTGGAAGGAGGGAGTGGCCCAGAATAAGCAATAATAGGAAAAACAGTTTTAACAGTATAAACTAGACCCACACTATATGTTAGGTATGACATTTACACTTAGTAGGATGCTCCCACTCCAAAAATATAATTTGAGAAATGCAAGTTAAAAAACTTTTTATCAGAAGGAAAAGATTCACCATGTTCAAATTCTGGCTTCCACTTGTTGCAGGCCTGAAGTATTAGAGTCTTACCATCATCTTAAAGAAATCTGAAGACCTTAAGAACTAAGGTCATAAGGATTGGGGGAAAGAACAGAGCATGTACTCACCAGGAAAGTACTAGCTAAATCCCAGCTTCCCCACCTAGGGAAGTATGAAGTATATAACCACCTCATGAGGCACTCCTCTTCACACTTACGTAATTACCTTTGACAGGGATTGAAAAAAATAGCATTTATCTTAAACCAGTCATTTCTGAGTCAGTTACTACAGCTGACTCAGCTGTTGGACTGAGTATGTGTACTCATCAGATTGCAATTACCAACATAGGCAATCAGCAAGGCTAACTAGCTCTATATGGAGGTACACAGCTATATGGTTCCAGTTATGAGTCTGAAATTACTTTATCCACATTCAATTCCTAAAACTAAAACTAGTACTCAGGGTGGAGCAATTTAGATCATCAGTTTACATCATGATTTGAACACGATTTTTTAAAAACTGATTTAAATCAGGTTGAGGCTTTGTAAAACTAACATGATAACCTGTGCTACTGAAATGTAAAATTTATAAAGAGCTAAATTAAAAATGCTTTTTTTAGGGCTGTCAAGCAATTAAAAAAATTATCGCGATTAATCACACTGTTAAACAACAACAGACTATCATTTATTTAAATATTTTTGGATGTTTTCTACATTTTCAAATATATTGATTTCAATTACAACACAGAATACGTGTACAGTGCTCACCTTACTTGTAATCAAAAATAAAAATATTTGCACTGCAAATAACAAAAGAAATAGTATTTTTCAATTCACCTCATACAAGTACTGTAATGTAATCTCTTTATCATGAAAACCGAACTTACAAATATAGAATTATGTACAAAAAAAACTGCATTCAAAAATAAAACAAAGTCCACTCAGTTCTACTTCTTGTTCAGCCAATCGCTAAGACAAACAAGTTTGTTTACATTTGTAGGAGATAATTCTTCTTATTTACAATGTCACCTCTAAGTGAGAACAGGCGTTCTCATGGCACTGTTGTAGCTGGCATCACAAGATATTTACGTGCCAGATAAGCTAAAATTTCATATGTCCCTTCATTCTTCAACCACCATTCCAGGGGACATGTGCCCATGCCGATGATGGGTTCTACTCGATAACAATCCAAAGCAGTGTAGAGCAATGCATGTTCATTTTCATTATCTGAATCAGATAACACCAGCAGAAGGTTGATTTATTTATTTTTTTTAGTAGTTCGGGTTCTGTAGTTTCCACACCAGTGTGTTGCTCTTTTAAGACTTCTGAAAGCATGCTCTACACTTCATCCCTCTCAGATTTTGGAAGGCACTTCAGATTCTTAAACCCTGGGTCGAGTGCCGTAGCTACCTTTAGAAATTCTCACATTGGTACCTTCTTTGCGTTTTGTCAGATCTGCAGTGAAAGTGTTCTTAAAACAAACAACATGTGCTGAGTCATCATCTGAGATTGCTATAACATGAAATATATGGCAGAATGCGAGCAAAACAGAACAGGAGACAAACAATTCTCCCTCAAGGAGTTCAGTAACAAATTTCACTAACGCTTTTTTTTTTTTTTTTTTAACAAGCATCATTGGCATGGAAGCATGACTTTTGAAATGGTAGCTGAACCATGACGGGACATACGAATGTTTAGCACATCTGGCATGTAAATACCTTGCAATACCAGCTACAAAAATGCAACGCAAATGCCTGTTCTCACTTTCAGGTGACATTGCAAATAAGAAGAGGGCAGCATTATCTCCTGTAAATGTAAACAACCTTGTTTGTCTTAGCGATTGGCTGAACAAGAAGTAGTACTGAGTGGACCTGTAGGCTCTAAAGCAGGGGTTGGCAACCTTTCAGAAGTGGTATGCCAAGTCTTCATTTATTCACTCTAATTTAAGGTTTTGTGTGCCAGTAATACATTTTAATGTTTTCAGAAGGTCTCTTTCTATAAGTCTATAATATATAACTAAATTATCGTTGTATGTAAAGTAAATAAGGTTTTTTAAATGATTAAGAAGCTTCATTTAAAATTAAATTAAAATGCAAAGCCACCTGGACTGGTGGCCAGGACCTGGGCAGTGTGAGTGTCACTGAAAATCAGCTCGCGTGCCACCTTCAGCATGCGTGCAATAGGTTGCCTACCCCTGTTCTAAAGTTTTCCATTGTTTTGATTTTGAGTGCAGTTATGTAACAAACAAACAAAAAATCTACATATTTAAGTTGCACTTTCACAACAGAGACTGCGCTACAGTACTTTCTATGAGGTGAACTGAAAAATACTATTTCTTTTGTTTTTCATTTTTACAGTACAAGTATTTCTAATAAAAAATAATACTTAGATTTCAATTACAACACAGAATACAATATATATGAAAATGTAGAGAAACATCCAAAATATTTAATAAATTTCAATTGGCATTCTATTGTTTATCAGTGTGATTAAAGCGGCAATTAATCAGAATAAATTTTTTTAATCGTGATTAATTTTTTTGAGTTAATCACATGAGTTAACTGCAGTTAATCGACAGCCCTAGCTTTTTTATTTAAATGCCAGGAGTAAGCTATCTTATTTAAATTTTACAAAACTGCTAGAGGCAAAACAAACTTTTGAAAATTAAAACACTGATCCTGCAAGCACTAAAGGGGGCATGTAACTTCATGAATTAACCCATTGACTTTAATTGGACTACCTGATCTTAAAGTTAAGCATGTGCACAAAAGTGTTTGCAGTATCAGGAGCTAAAACTTTATTTCTCCAGAGGCCTTTGGCCTCTACATTTGCTCAAGAAACCTTCCCTTATACTACAGAGAAGAAAAACAGACTTAGACCAGGTCTACACTATAATCTTATACTGGTATAATAACGTCACTCAGAGTGTCAAAAATTCACAGCCCTGAGCAACATAGTTATCCAGACCTAACCCACAGTAGAGATTACAATGGCAGCTATATCAATGGGAGAAGCCCTCCCGTCAGATAAGTGTAGATCTGCCCTTAGCTTCCTGAATCTGCTGCTAGATTTTGCCAGTCATATGAGCTTCTGAGTCTAGAAGAAAACTAATCTCAGAAAAGTTGCATTTATTCCTTTTTCCAATCACCCTATTCGAAGAACTTATTATACACATGCAGAGCTCCCCAAAACCATGGTCAGGCTTGCAATCTCTCAATTTTCCAGTCTTAGAGAAAGTTTTTATTTGCTGACAGTCCTAATCATAGATGGTGAAGCAGTTCAAAAAGATGCCTGACAAGCACAGGAAACAAACAAAACTGATAGTAACAAAAAACAAAACAAAACAAAACACACCACCACCCAACTTCACAGCCTATACAGTCCAGACAAATAGATTACAAGTCTCCACATGCCAAAAAAGAAAACAAACAAAGCAGTGAAGAATTGTGTCACTCAGTGAGAGGGGAAAAAGTAATTAAAGGAGCTAAAATGAGGAGTGAATGAAAAGATACAGAACAAGAACATGTGCTTTATCAATTAAGATGCTTACAGGCATGGATATTTATTCCAAACTTCTACAATGCTAGTAAAATGACTAAAAGAGCCCTCCCTCACGTCAGAAAGAAATAAATCCCCAGTAGACTGTAGACTCTTGGATGGACACACAGAATTTACTATTAAAAATATAAATGGTTATTTTTTCCCCTCCGCATTCCTAAACAAATAAAAATATTCAATTTTATGACATTTCTGTTAGAGATGGTAGGGGAGGAAAGAGAAAAGAAATCAAATACTATTCTTTTAAAAAACTGTTTGGTCAATATTCAGTCAAAGCAATGAACAAGTAGATGACTGAACTGTAACTGTACATATGAAAATAGCAAGGTTTTGAAAATATTTTATGGCCTCAAACCCTTACCAGATTACATATGCGTATTTGTTATTTGAAAGTTTACTTACTCTGCAAAAGGAAAATTGCCATGATTGGTGGTAATATTCCACAGAGTTAACCCAGTATTTGGTAAATAAAAATGTGTTTGCCGCCTCTCGCTATGTCAGTGTCTGGTATCTCTTACAATAAGAACTACCATGTAGTAGGATTACATCAAAGATACAAGAAGCAATGCAATTCAATTCTCTACATCTACCTTCTCTTCTGCCATCTTAAGTTACAAGTTAGAGATATCACACCGATACTCCGTTGTACATCTTTCAGCACCACCTTCCACCTTAATTATCTTGACCAAGTAAACTAGCTGTCTCAATTTCCTTCATCTATATATCTCAAAACTAACAGCTTCTCTTGAACAAGGAAAGCTAACTCAAACATAATGCAAGTTTCTCTTTCCATTTCACTCTGATCCACAAGTTGCTTCCACTATACATAAGCTTGGCATCATCCTTCGCCCTAAACTTCTTTTAGGTCTATGTGTCAGCAAAATCTCTCCAACACATTAGCAGTACATGATACTGGCATGATCTGTCACCTGCTGAAATTTTCTGTTTAAATTATAGAAAATTCCTTTTTCGATAGTATCACCAAGATTTTATTTGAAAAAACTGCATTTCATGCTTTGTTTTTTAAAAACAAAAGTGCATAAGTCAAGCTTATATATTCAAGTTTAACTTTTCCATTTCCTGACTTGCAGGTTTCACATTTCAACTTTAAAAATAAGTTGTTGTTTGTTTGTTTTTTCCAGAAAAGGGAAAATGCATTTTACTTATAATTGTTTGAGATCTTAAAACAGTTATTTCTTCATCAGGAACTATACTTTCACCAGGTGCTTAACCTATAAACTTCAATCCATTCTGTCCCAGCTATGCAATAAGATACAGTCATGTAGAATCCTTCCTGTTTCAGCTGCAGGATCTGGCTTAAAAAAAAAAAAACACTAGACATTTTGAGATTATTTTAATATCAACAATGAAGGCTTTGTTGGATTAAAACCCACTGAAGGCTCATTCTTTGAAAAGTGGGATTACATTCTAGATACCAAATACATTCTGGAAGGATATTGAATTTTTTTCAATATTACTGAAAAGACAAGACTTTCCTTTTGGGATGTTGTTTTCATCTGTCATTTTACAACGTGGAACTAGAAATAAATGTTTCTCTACAAAGAATGAATGATTGGTTTACTAAAACTATATTTAGAACAGTCAAATATTATTAAAAGATTCTAAGAATTCAAACTCTGAAAGAGCAATCCATTTACAGAAATGTAATTATAAAATAAAATTCTGACAAAAATCAAAGTTTATAAATAACTATATGTGAACATACATTCCCATTAAACATCTCTTTTCCTGAAAGGCAGGCCTTATAAAACATTTCAAATGCTATATGAAACGGTACATTAGGAGTCAAGCCATGTTGTGCTGTAGCAGCAATGATTTCTAGTGGCCATTTTCTTTTCAGTTCTAATACTGTGCCAATTCCAACGCTTCTTGCTGCAATCTCTGTTTAAACCCAAAGGTGGCAATTGCTTTAATGCATGGTCTCTTCAGCTATGTATACTCAGATCCCTTCTTCTTTATCTTCTTAAACCTAATGTACATTCTTAATTGTATTTCCTAATCACATATTACATACCTGTATTTCATATGTAAAAATTATTTGGGTCAATAAAAGTCTAACTTACTACATTTTGTGGACTAGTTTGCATCACACCAGTCAAAACTGCAAGAGAATTAGGGCAGAATGATGGTTATCTTAAATCTATGGCCTACAAATAAAAAACCAGTAAAAAAAAAAAAAAAAAAGCCTATTGAAAATTTGAACTAGACAAAGCTGAAATTTCAAGACAAAAGCATTGCTACAACATAAACAGAATTGAGTACTACTATAATGTAAACTGTATTATCTTTCCACCTGTTTAGGTCCTTATATAACTGCACTACTGTTCCCCAAACAACAGAGTACCTGAAGGACAGTAAAAGCAGGGAAAAGTAAGCTACTAAGGATGTTTAATTAAATGTTTATTGCACTTGTTTTTATTAGGAAAGATTTTTAGCCACCAATTTATATATGTGCATCATAGCACCACTATAGTAAGAAGTGATTATTAGAGAAAATACATCCACACCAATCCAAAGTACTGCCTATAGAACTGGGCATAGTAGATCGAAAACAACAGAGTCAAGCTATTGCAGTTTAGTAATCCAGTATATGTGTACACTACTACAAAGGAGACAATAAACAGAAGCTGGAGAAAAAGAAATAGGAAGGCTTAAGTAACCATTCGCTTAAGAGAACATAATGGCATCTCCAGCAAAGTAAATGTGTTTTAATTACAAAAATGCACGTAATCTTTGTCTCTCATTTTATCTTTCAAAGAAAATTTGTAAATAAGGGGCAGGAAATTAAAAACTGCAACTACGGCCATGTCTATACGTACAGCACTGCATCGGTACAGCTGTACCGATACAACTGTGCCACTGCAGCGTATCTGGTGAAGATGCTCTATGCCGACAGGCGAGGGCTCTCCTATCAGCACAAAAAAACCCACCCCTGCTAGCAATATAAGCTCTGTCAATGGGAGAAGCTCACACAAGCGCTTATGCTGATGTAATGCATGTTGCTCATGGACATGGAATATTCACACCCTTGACAACATTAATTTTTGCCAACAGAGGCTATAGTGTAGACATAGCCTAAGATTCCATATCTAACTCAAGCAGACTTGACTTCTCAATATGGTGATTTAGAAAGACGAAGTCTATTGTCGGTTTCTCACCATCTTATCTTTTAAGGATTTTTTTAAGTGTATTAGCTGTGCATGTGAAAATGTTGGTTTAAAAATTAATTTTAAAATTCGACAAATTTTACAAATTGAATAGAAAAATGTGACCTAACACACTTGAATACAAGAAAGATTAATATAATTCACACCTTCAATCAATTTGGATTAACTTTCCTGAGTGCCCCCTCTAGACAAGACTTCAATTTTCACTCATTTCCTCTACATAAACTACTCCAGCAAAAACCAGAACAAATTCAGTTTTACTACATCTACAAAGCAGTTACAAAGCTTGTCACTGTAAATAATGTTCCAGAATTCCAAAACATAATGTGTAATTTCAAGAATCAGCTATTAGATAATTCTTGACTGAGAAAAGTATTATTACAACTGTTTTGTCCAAACATAGAGAGCAAAGATCTCTAGGATTTTACCACTGTCTATAAACAGTTTTAAAGATAGCCTGCAAAAAGAATGTTTTTTAATTGGACTTGTATAAATTCTGCTTCTTTATAAATTCTATCTGGTCTTCTCTAGTTTTACATGAGGAGATGCTAAGAATATGTTGAGAGTTCCATCATCTTAACTGAAAAGGTGCAAGTGTTAAAGGTTTAAACAGACATCTTTTATCCAAAAGGTTAGTCACTGAGGTGAAACAAGTGTTGAGTTATTAAACAAGTCAAAATCCCCTCCTCTCCTCTCAGCTACTCAACTTTCACCATTGTTTCTTGAAATATTATTTCACAAGTCCCCCAGGTGTCACTGTTTCTAAACCTGACGTTAATATTGAATAAATCATGACTTTTTTTATATATCACAAAGTGATAAAAAGGGTACAAGCCCATTCCTTCCCATTTTGCAGGCCACTTTTGAAATAAAGATGTTAATTCCCAGCAAAGGTTTAAAAAAAAAAAAGTTGCAGAACAGTAAACCAAAAGGATCAGCTTATACTGTTATAGCTTATTTCCATATGGGAAGGGGAATAAGCTATCCCAATATAAGGCATCTTTGTATCAGTATAACTGCATCCACAATGGGGGCTGTTACTGGTATAAAATCAAACCCTAACCAAAATAATTACATTTGTTCAAAATCTGCACATAAAGCAGTACAACAGCATCTGAACAAGATTTGTACTAGTTTAACTATATTGGTTTAAAAAAGAATTGTTAAACCAATGCAACTTTCCCCATGTAAATAAGAACTACATGATTATATCGTCTCAAAGTCTAAAAAGAAATGTCAGATGAAGACAAGATCTCAGATTCAAGCTTCTGATCTAGTCATTAACAAGGAAAAACAAACAGGATGAAGTATTATAGAATTTAGACATGCAAGAGATCATAGAAAGCCATTGAGAAGTGACGGTCACAAGATCCTGGATCCTTTTGTTCCCCATTAACTTGCATCAAGATAAACTAAAGACATTTAAAACTTTCTGACTACTACTTTTCTATATAAGTCATTGCTGTACTCACTATGTTGGATTGCAAATAGATGATCCATGAGACAACTGTTCTATTAAAATGTGGACCTTCTGTAAACATTTGGAAACCCTTACACTAGATCATTTTGCCCATCTCATTGTAAACACAGGATTGTTTTATTTAGTACATTTTCTAGTGTTTTGTCCAGAATAGTTTTAGAAGTGTTGAAGAAAGGAAACTTCTACCACTTCCTTTGGAAATGTATTCTACTGCCTATACATTTCACCATCAGGTAGATTTTCTCATTTTCTTAATTTCCTCCTAATTCATATTTATAGTGCACACAATTACAAAATAGTGAAAGTTTCTCACTCTTGCAGTGAGCTTCACAGAGTCAGATCCCTCTACCCAGAGAGTCTCTCTGACATCAGTGGTGCTCCACGCAGGGCAGAGGTCTTTCTGGGGAGAGTTCATTGGAAGATCACAGCCTAAATAATTCGTCTCCCTCTTTAGTGTTTACACCTTTCAAATATTTGTAGGCACTGTACCCTTCACATCCCCTTTTGCTAAGTCATCACTTAAACAAGCTATACAAATTTAGCTCTTAATTTTTATTCAAATTAATCCCTCCAGCCACATGACAATAGATGAACAACAAATTAACTCTCTCAACTTTGCCAATATTATGTTTAGTTCTGGATGTCAAATTAACATAATATTCCAGGTACGATTGTGTGAGTTTCACAGAGTAACTTCCCTCTCTGTTCCATGATTCCTTTTCATATGCAGCCAAAAATTGCACTGGCTTTTTTTTTTCCTGCCAGCTTATACTGCGAGCTCATGCTGTCCAGCTTGCTTTCCATTACCATAGGTCTCTTTCAGAATTAATGCTTCCCAGGTTTCTCCCCACTATTAAGTATTTGTTTCTGATAACTTTTCCTTCCCCATGTATATAGCTTGCATTTTTTCCAAGTTACAGATATTTATATAAGAGCTACGTTTTGGTGAGGAAATTGATATCCCTCTTCCAATTTCTACATGATAATATCCCATGATGTGAAATTTACACAGGATGTTTCAAAGAAAAACATCATTGAGACAGGCTAGACAAGAGACAAACTTTCACATATTTCTGGCTAACCAGAAGGCAAGGGGCGGGGGGGGGGGAGCGGGAGTAACTGGATAAGCAAAGAGAAACTTGTCACTTATTGGATTAAGGGAGATAGCAACACATACCAAAAGAACTCTGCTAGAAGTATGTTTCAAATTTGCTTTAGCTAAAATTGACAAAAATCCAGAACAGATGGGGAAAATCATAGATTTTGCACTTTATTTTAGCTGTTCCCAGAATAAACCAATTAACTTCAGAATACAGACCCCGATGCCAGGTTTTTAACTGGAGGGAAAGTGATTCCAGATGAAGAAGTATTTAGGTAGAAAATATTCCACTATCTAGTGGAGAGTACCTTGTCCTACCAGTATATAGTTTATGTAACCTGTGCCAAAGGGCCCAGAACCAAGAATCCTCTTAAAACAAACCAAAATGAGCACTCAGATTAAGAGAATGGGCAACACTCACTGTCAGTGAGGCTTTTGACCACCTAAGCTTTAAAAATTGACTAAAAAGGCCAATTAGATGATGGTTCCAATTAATTTATGCAGAGACAATATCTGAAATCTCCACAGTCAGTACCCCTGAAGTGAATCCAATCCTTACAGGACACACCAGGACCCATAAAACAGGGGAGTTCATGGGAGCACTAATGTAGCAAATATATTGACTGACAGAAAGAAGGGAAAGCGGCCACCTTTTTAGTAAAAAATCTGAATGGCTTCCCTTTTGCGATAGGAACAGCAGAGCCAGCTCCTTTCCAACAACAGAGAGGAAACACCTCTCCTTGTCCGGACAGAATTCTGATGAGGAATGGGGTACAAGATGGAGGAGTTAGAGGCAAATTGCCCAATGACTAATTAGAAGGCAAAAGAGGAAAAGTTCTGAAGGGCAAAGATAATGAAAACAGCCTCAGAATGGCACGATGGCCTAAAATGCGTCTAGGTCTTCTGCTGGCCTTGAAGTTATCACCTCAGTATTTTCACCTGGGAATTTTGCAGCCCTAAGTTTGACTGTTAGTTTGTTAGTGTTACAGCACTACAAGTTAGGATTTTCAAGGGTAAACATAGCACTCCATATTAGTTTCTGAGTAGGGCCCAGAAGTATCATATCTGATACAGAATGCTCAGAGAATGCTTCAGAAAATTAATCCTTCTGTTTAAACACTTCAGGGATGTAAATACCAATAAATAAATAAATAAAT
This sequence comes from Gopherus evgoodei, assembly GCF_007399415.2. Taxonomy (NCBI): domain Eukaryota; kingdom Metazoa; phylum Chordata; order Testudines; family Testudinidae; genus Gopherus; species Gopherus evgoodei. The sequence goes on along the minus strand of NC_044329.1, from coordinate 80,121,893 downwards.
AAATAAATAAATTCCAAGAGTATCTGGAATGTATCTTAAAGCGGGTTACATTGTCAATCTGAAACCAGAAATCATTCTGAATATTTTTACATTTCCCATTTATTTAACCTCAAAAACCTTCTGCAGAGCCAATGAGATACTACAGTTGCTATCTATAAGTCTGGTGAAGGAAGAATACAGAAAAGCTTAAGGAATGTTTAGACCAACTGAAATCAAATCTCCTTGAATAAGTCAAAAAAGTGACATTGGGAGGACAGGCCAACTTCTTTAAATCTTTTTCTGATTTAAGAATATTATAAACAAAGGTATAGCAAGGGAATTAGTATGCCACCTGAAAATTTCTTGAAGACTGACAATATTTAGAAAAGAAGCCGACATCAAAGTGTCTTTTTCAACTATTAGTTAATATTGCTCCCAGGTGTGCATCCTTAAGTTTACCATCAGGCTCTGTGTCTGTGTCAGAGGATAAAGGACAAGACTCTAGAGAGAAAAAGAAGAGAGGTAACTATCTTTGAATTAGTAGTGCTGTCCCCAGATGACATTCAAGTGAAACTAAATTTGAGCAAAGAATGTCACTGACAAATGCTTGTGCTTCAGAGCACCACTTTTAATTCTCAGTACTCTCCCAATTAAGCTGATCCTTAACATTAAGAATTTTTCTTTAGTCGATTCCTTAGATGACACAACCTACTTTAAGACTAAGAATTAAGGCTAATGAAGCTGTATGAACTGAAAAACATGAAGATATGAGCATATGTTGTTTTAGTTTAATTTGCTGGGTCCTTGAATTTGTTGTAAGAAGAAACTCTGAAAATATGACCTGGAACAATACTAAAAAACAAATGGGAAGAAGACCCTCAACATAAAGAAAAGTTTGTTCAAATTTTCAAACACAGTCTGGTCTGAGGCAACAAGGAAACTTCTTTTGAAACAGCTCCTCTCAAAGCTATTTTTCCCTCTCCTAGATTAGCTTAGAACCTCGTTCCATCACCGTCATTTTGAAAAAGCTCGATCTGAGGTGCCCACAATACTGACAGACTACTTTTAAAATTCTTCCAGGTCTATCTGCACTGGGTAAAACCAAGTTAATGTACAATGTATAAATAATGTTCCACTAGGTCAACTTTCCAATAGTTTGGCCATCCAATGTTAAAAACCATCTTAGAGCCCAGAATTATTTTTAAAACAAAATTTTAACAGCTGAACTTACCAGCTAAACCACATCAAAACCAATTTAGCTGAAACAGTGTTTAAACAGTTTATCAATTCTTCAGCTGAGCTATACAGTGCCTTAATACTTCCTCACACATCAATCCTTCTAATCTCTTGGGGTATGGCTACATTTGGAATTTCAAAGCGCTGCCGGGAGTGTAGTCAGAGTGGCACCGCTGGGAGAGAGCTCTCCCAGGGCTGCATGTAAACCACATCCCTTACGGGTGTAGCGTACAGCCTTGGGAGCCGCGCTCCCAGCGCTGCTGCCCTGATTACACTGACGCTTTACAGCGCTGTATCTTGCAGCGCTCAGGGGGGTGTTTTTTCACATCCCAGTTGCAGCGCTGTAAAGTGTGAGTGTAGCCAAGGCCTTGGTCAACTTTGTTATACTTGTCCAAATTCTCTCTAGTTTCTTTCTAATATGAACTGCTCAGAAATGAACAAATTAGACTGTACCTAGAATAATCATTTCAGTTTTTACCTATATTCAAGAGTTAAGACAAATTAACTAACAGTGTGAAGTTAATACGAATAAATTAAAGCATATTAGTTCACTGTGGAAGATTGACTGGTAACTTCCAATGCTACTTCCCCCAGGACCCTCAAACATTTAAAACCTCCTGATTCCAGGGCAGAGCTAAGGCAGCGCACAAGTGGAATCAGCCTTCTCAATCTCCTCCACATCAGTTAGACCTAAAAAGAATCAACACTATGCAGCCACTTTCCTTCTTGGAGGATCAGGGTTATTATCTCAACCTTTTGACTTGTAGGTTATTAGTCCATTAGGGGCCAATTAAATTTGATCACTACCAACAAAGAAAGCACGCTGCAGGGCCCCTTCTTCTGGCTGCAGAGAGCTGAACAAGGCTCCCTCCAGGCCCATTACTCAAGCTCCAGAGACTGACTATGCAGGATTTGGACTGCAAACCTCTTCTTGGTACTATGCCCAGGTGACAGATCTAACAACAATAAATATACTAAAGATTTAGGCTTTAAGCAGGAATCACTAGGTGAAATCTGGTAACTCATGTTATACAGGAGGCCAGATTATATGATTGTAATGGTCCCTTCTGGCCTTAAAATCTATGAATGTACTGAAGTAGCTGTATGGTATCTTTGTAAATATTGTGACACTTCAGTTCTACCAGAGTTCAGATGGTGTCTTCCAAGTTCTGTTTCCAATACTGATTCCAATGCACAAATATAAAACGTGAAGCAAACTGACTGGGAAGCAGTACTGCAGAAAAGGATCTAGGTTATAGTGGATCACAAGTTGGAATGAGTCAACAGTGAGATCCGATGACAAAAAAGGCAAATTTATTCTAGAATGTATTAACAAGCGTGCCAGATGTAAGACATGGGAAATAACTGTTCTGCTCTGGTCAGCGCAAGTGATGCCTCAACTGCAGTACTGTCTCTTATTTTTGGGCACCACACTTTAGGAAGGATGTGAACAACTTGGAGAGTCCAGTGGAGAGCAACAAAACTGGTAAGAGGTTTAGAAAATATGACATATGAGGAAAGGTTGAAAGAACTGGGCATTTTTAGAGAACACTCAAGAAGGGACATAACAGCATTTCAAATACATAAACTGTTTTTATAAAGAGGACAGTGATCAACTGTTCTTGTCCTACCCTTGGTGGACCTAAAGAAGTAATTGGCTTAGTCTGCAGCAAGAAGATTCAGAATAGATATCAACAAGTTTTTCCTACTATAAGGATAGTTAAGCACTACAACAGCTTACCTAGGGAGGTTGTGGAATTCCTGTCATTTGAGGTTTCTAAGAACAGGTTAGATAGATGAACACCTTTCAGGGATGGTTTAAGTTTCAGGGATGGTTTAATCCTGCCTCAGTATAAGGGAGTGGTCTACAGATGACCTCATCAGGCTCTATAGTTCTATGATTCTCCACCTCCAACCCACCCATTCTTTATAACTAACCTGGGTAATTCACCAATGCCTTCTTTCTTTTTTCTACTTCAGGAAAGTTGTCACAGTACAGTATCAATCCCTTACCGACTACTCTTTATAAAAATGCAGTCTATCTGGTTATTTGTTTTTCATTTCACAGAAGACAGGACAAAGTTTTGAAAACAAGTTTAGAATTTGTCAACTTCAGTGCAATGTTCTTATAAAGTGTACTAAATCTCTGATCAAGTACAGCAAAGATCAACTTAGTGCCTTGATTGAGGCCAACCTAATTAAACAAGAGTAAGGGAACCAGGAGTTGCTAAATGCAGGAGGACAAAGTACACACACAAACATGGGATAGAACTGGGAAGAAATAAACTGCAATAACTATTGTTGCCATCCACAGATTCAGTGCACCAGGGTGCAATGCATAAGCACAGAGCGGGACATGATCCCTCTCCCCTCTTATTTTTTTTGCTTTTTCACTCAGACCAGTCCTGGCAATGTTTACACAGTACTAGAAGCATTTTTGTGTGAGGACACAAACCTTGTCTACATTAGTAAAATTTTCTAAAAATATCCCACTATGCCTAGAACTGGTCCGAGTAACAAGAGGACAAAGTTTCATTGATATGGTGGTATAAAGAGGTCCAGTTGTAGGAACCATGTCTATACAAGGGTTCCACTCATGCCAGTGGTAACACTGGATATACAATTTTTGGTAAAATTCCCTAAAAGTATACAAAGCATAAAAACAGTGAATTCTAACAAGTGAGGCACTGTCCTGAAAAGTTTGAATAAGGTAAACTAGATGCAACTGGTAAGTAGAAAGCTTTTCCTAGTGAACATGAGTCAAGTTCTCTCTCTTGCAGCTTTAAGATTTCACTTTAAGAAGTTTCTAATCCTTAAGGTTTGCAAAGAGACTTTCAAATACGAAATGAATGTACATCAGTTCATTTTTGATTCTGCATAGAGCTCCAAATCTGCTGTCCATTGTGGCATTCTAAACTGCCACAAAGTACAATTAACAAGACTGGTCAGTTATCATTCCCTTCCAACAGCTACAGCAGACAGAACTTAAAATTTAAACAGACACCCTTTATTCAGAAGCTAACACAAAAAATGGAGCCCCAAAAAGGGTCAGCACAGCCTTCATGCTACCTCAAGTTGTTGGGTAGGAGTGCAGTGTGCTTTGGACAGCTCCTAGGTAAAAATCCCAGCATCCTCCCTTCCCAGGAGCTGGACAACAAAAAGTAGCTAAACTTTTCACCAGACAATATAAGGATCATCTTTTCAGTTTACCACAAAATGAATCATTTTAATGTTATACAGTTTGGCTTTGTTAAGGAATACCTCATTTTTCTTCCTTTTTTAACATATAAAAGTTTAATAATCCACATGTACAGCAGAGGACATTACTTAAGAAACACTAACACATCTAATGAAAGCTACAGAATTTACACCTCGTTTTGCCCTGTGTTCAGTGAGCCATAGGTCTGTAAAGTGAGCTATTACCATGTAGAATTGCCAATTACTGATCCAAAAATCGGTGCCCCTACAGAAAAGCTGGGATAATCCTGACTTCATCAGTGACTGTAAAACAGCTGAAGGGCAGCAATTCTAACTCCTCCTCCCACAAGGCTTTCTGATTAATATCCTATTTGCTTGATTTCTTTTGCATTTGGAAGTCCCATAACATTATCCAATTGTGGCTTCATATAAATAGTGGTAACTGAAATTTATAAAAATAAGTGTCCCTCAAAATAATTTGACAATATATATTTGCTTATAAAGTCAATTTGCATCATTTTACTTCCCTTATTAAAACTGAGTAAGGGAAATTGCAAATTTGAACTGCACGACTACATTTAAAGAATTGCAATTCCATTTTTAGAAAATTTAAACTTTTACAATGTCATAGACATGTCACTAATTAGTTATTTTAGGCACCTTGGAAGTAGTCACCCATACATTGACACTATACCAGAAGTTCTAGCAATCACAGAACTGGAAGGTTCTAGTCCAGTACCCTGCACTCATGGCAGGACTAAGTATTATCTAGATCACCCATGACAGGTGTTTGCTTATGGAATCTCTATCATTGGAGATTTTTAAGAGGTTAGGCAATTTATTCCTGTGCTTAACCACTCTGACAGCTAGGAAGTTTTTCCTAATGTCCAACCTAAATCTCCCTTGCTGCAATTTAAGCCCATTGCTTCTTGTCCTATCCTCAGAGGTTATGACGAACAATTTTTCTCTCTCCTCCATGTGACAACTTTTTATGTACTTGAAAACTTATGCCCCTTCTCAGTCTCTTCTTTTCCAGATTAAACAAACCCAATTTTTTCGATCTTCCTTCATAGGTCATGTTTTCTAGACCTTTAATCCTTTTTGTTGCTCTTCTTTGGACTTTCTCCAATTTATCCACATCTTTCCTGAAATATGGCGCCCAGAACTGGATACAATACTCCAGTTGAGGCCTAATCAGCGCAGAGTAGAGTGAAAGAATTACTTCTCGTGTCCTGCTTACAACACTCCTGCTTCTGCATCCCAGAATGAGGGTGGGGTTTTTGTTTTTGCAATAATGTTACATTGTTGACTCATATTTAGCTTGTGGTCCATTATGACCCCTAGATCCCTTTCCACAGTACTCCTTCCGAGGCAGTCACGTCCCATTGTGTATGTGTGCAACTGCTTGTTCCTTCCTAAGTGGAGTACTTTGCATTTGTCCTTATTTAATTTCATCCTACTTACTTCAGATCATTTCTTCAGTTTGCCCAGATCATTTTGAATTATAATCCTATCCTTCAAAGCACTAACAACCCCTCGCAGCTTAGTATCATCTGCAAACTTTGTAAGTGTACTCTCTATGCCATTATCTAAATCACTGATGAAGATATTGAACAGAACTGGACACAGATCCCTGCAGGACCCCACTCATTATACCCTTCCAGCTTGACTATGAATAACTAATAACTACTCTCTGGGAATAAATTTTCCAACCAATCTGAACTTCATACTGATTTACTCCTAATATTAACATTGCCTTGTCCTCGTATGAATTTCAAGAAATGCTGAAAGACTAAACATATCATCATTCATTTGGTCAATTACACAAGTAATTGTTAAAACTGCTCAAAATCAAAAAGTAATTCTAATTATTTACAGATGGAGCTGGTGAATTTAGTCATTTCTAAAGTACTAACTCTGATTCCATAAATATTAATATCATGCTTATGCCAGTTTGAAAGGAAGTTTTAAATATTATCAAGTTCACTAAGAAACATTAAATAAACTGCTTAACATTGGGTGTAGGCAAAAACAAAAATGCATACTCACTGTCAAGCCAGTTCTTCCCCCTTAAACCTAAGTGGCAATAATAAACTGTGCTTATTCATCACAACAGCTGCCGTATACTGCTAAACAGCCAAAGTGCACACAACTACTCATTTATCTTACACTTCAAGTAATATAAATCAAGGAATCAAAATAAGTGGATTTCTCTTATTCAAAGAACGACTATTTAAATTTGAGTATTGTCCGATTCTGAGCAAAACACAACTCATACTCAGATCTAGGATGACTGCTACAAACTGAATAACAAGTAACATTACTCTTCCTAAAGAATATGTACTCATGTCAACAATTTGGAAATCTTATATTAAAATCTATCCAAAGTCACTGATCAGTGCCTTTTCTTGGCAGGCAGCAGGAACGGATTAACCATGAAACGAACCGAGGTGGCACAGGGCCCCCAGTAATGGGGGGGGTGCGATGGGGCAAAATACAGGACAAATATCTGACAACCAGCATGAGTCCCAGCTGCTGGCGCAGCAAGGCTCAGGCAGGCAGGCTGCCTGCATGCTGTGGCCAGTGGCCCCATGCCACTCCCAGAAGCTGCTGGCTGCTGGCACATCTCTGCGTGCCTCTGCTGGGGAAGAGGGACGCAGCTCAAGGGGCGCAGAGATGTGCTAACAGCAGGGCTAAGGTGGCTCCCTGTCCGCCCTCCCTCCCTCCCTCCATGTCACTTTGCTCCTGGAAGCAGCCAGCACGTCCCTGTGGCCCCAGGCGCGTCTCTCTCTGCATGCAGCTCCCACTGTCCAGGAACTGTGGGGGTGGCGCCTGCAGGCAGCACCACGCAGAGACCCCCTTGCCTCCCCCACCTAGGAGCCGCTGCTGAGGGGTGTGTGCGCCAATTGCTTCGGGGTCCACCACACCCAAGGTAAGCACTGCCCCCCTCCCGCACCCTAAACCCCAGCCCCAGCCTAGAGCCCGCACCCAGCACCTGAACTTCCTCCCAGAGCCCACACCCCTCTCCCCTCTTCCCACACCCCAAACCACTGCCCCAGCCCAGAGGCCACACCCAGCACCCAAACTTCTTCCCTGCACCCCAAACCAATTAAGGTACCTCACTTTTTTTTCATTTACTTCCCATTACTTATAATATAGGGGGAGGATGAAGAAAAAAAATGAAAAAACGGAGAGATGAGAGAATGTTCTTTTTCTTGGCTGGGTCCCAAGGGAGGAGCTCCCGACAATGAAGCTGTGTATAGGGTCTCACTAATTTTAAGTCCGTCACTGGCAGGCAGCTGTCATCTCAGAACCTAATCAAATCCCACACAAAAAGTATTGCTGTATCTATGGTAAAATTCCATGAATTAGAAAGAAGTGAAGGAAACTATATTGAATATGGCAGCACACAGCAGAGAGAGGAGGCATACTCCTATGGCCTCTGAATAATACAAGTGTGAAAGTCCTGATGTAAGTAGTACACACACAAATGGAACAGCAAACATTCAGAAGTTTTTTAATGTTAAGGGTAGCAGCATGTTCGGACAAAGAAGTGCATGAAAAAGGAGGCTCTCTCTCTCCCCACCCCTTTTTTAAAATGGGGAAAAGGCATTCCTTCAAAGATACTTCATGTGATTTGACATCCTTTTAAATTCATTTTTAGGACCACCCAGCTTAGCAGCATCCATCTGAGAAACAGCTTATATGTAAAACATATTTCTGTGCAATTTTAATTATCCACCCAAAGTTTTACATACCTGGCCAATAACCTGAAGTACTTTTCTATAACTAGGACATGCCTACAAGAGAAAATTGTACTGGCTTAATTAAAAAAAAATGTGATTTAAAACCAATTTATAGTTGAATTGGTGGAAAATAATAGGAACACTTATTTTGGTATAAAACTATCTTATGATTTTAAATTGATAAATCTATTTATGCTAACTCAAAATAAGCAGCTCTTAAACTGAAGTAAATGTCCACACAGTGGTTTGCACCAGTCTAAATCAGTTTTAAAAAAAAAATCAATTTAAGCTAAACCAGTCAAAATTTTCAGTTTCATGCCTTTGGAAAAAAACAATGACAGTACTGTATTTCTACCATAGTCTACAAATAAAACTGCCTTATGTTCAATTTAATTTAGCTCTTTCAAAACACAAAGTTAATACTGGTTACACTACCTTGAGATACCAGGCAGCAAAACTTAGAAAGATGCCCCCTCCTAAAAGCATTACTTATTATGCTTATTGTTGAAGACAAGGAATTCTTTTCTTCTTTAAAAACCAACAATGAGGAGGGGGAAAGGTTTGAGTTCCACAGAGTCCACATACTCTCGTTGTGCCATAATCAATAGCAACTCCCATCTGGCTACTGCATCGGAGGTCCAAGTATTTTCACTGAATCCAACTAATTGTGAAAATAATTTCTTCATGAAACTGTAATGGGAATTATGTAGCCACTCTATACTTTTTTCCCCCCAATTTTAAACTCAAACAGCTTTTGCAAGTCTGTAAGTAAGCCTATCAGTGCTCAAAATTAAAAACCTACAGGTCAGTAACTGTATAATTAATACTGTCCATCACTTTAGCATTTTTTCAAAGTGTGTGTTTTCTAGTTTTGAAGAACTTGAAGCAAAAATGCATGCACATTAGTACATTTGGTTTATACATACAGCTATACGCACAAATCTTCTTGATGATAAAATGCAGTCATCCCTTAAATTCAAGAAATATCCATAAATAAATTCAGAATGCAGTTATTTCAAAACGGAAAATATTACTACCATTGTTCATTATCCTGTTTATTCAACTGCTGACGCTACCACTCTGACATATGTTCCAGTCAAGTGTTACATTGCTAGAGAAGACATGTAGGATGCTCAAAGTCATCATCATCTTCTCTTCTGACTACCCAGGTCAACTAAATGGAAACAGCAGAGATAGGTTTCAAGATAACACTGCAAGAAAACATTTTTAACTCAAAAACTTTATAAGTACTTTGTATTGTTTTGTAGATAGCATCTAGCACTACTGAATCTAAACGATTTATAGATATTGCATATTCTGCAGAAAATTCAGAAAGTAGGAGAGGGAAAGGTGTTGCACTGAAATCAGAGGAAAAGCACTAAATGCAGAGTTTTATATTAAAATATATGAAAGTCATACAAGGAGAATACAGACACAGTGTTCTGGCTTTCCTTTAGTTATTTCCATTACAAGAAAAGAAATTAGTGAAATTAGTGACCAATTTATTTTTGCATCCCTTCTCTCATACATGTTTATTTGAGAAACAGAATGTCACTTTTTGACGCAAGACAAACATCCAGTTTTAAAAGCTTAATTGGGATGGCTGTGGAAGTAATACATAAATTAATATTCTGAAGTTGATTGCAAATTCTGGTTGTAATTCATTAATATTTCTACACCACATCACTTTACTATCTTATTGACAGGTTTGCAACAACAGCTCTGATTATAAGTCAGTGTAATAGGACTGTCACACTGCACTGCTCTTCCATGCACTCTGCTTAAACTCTTCTCCAGTAAGGGAATTGCTGAATTCTCTCTGCATCTAAGTGATCCATTAGCAGCTTTTCAAGATTTATTTTCTCTGTCTAATCACTCCACTCCTGCAGTCTTCAAAATCAGCTCATCATGTAATCCTGGTAGTGAAGAATTTTATGCAGAAGGGTTAAATTAAATTGTGGAAGTCTTGAAGCATCTTACTCATCTTAGTGTAGTAAGATTCTTCTGTTTAAAATTATTTCATATCTTGAACCAAACAAGTAATTTAGAACCTACTTTTAATGGAAAAAATATTATGAAGAATTCCTGACATAAAGCTACATACAGCTATAATCCCATCATGGAGTTTGATTCAAGGGTTGCTCTCATGGTTTAGGTCCTCATTAAGATACCCAAGATAAAATGGTTGCCTTGGCTGGGTGCATATGGTTTCTAATATGCTTCTAACTACTAAATTCCATGACGCAGCCTTCATAATTAATTTAACTGCTAGAAAATCAGAATATCACTTTTCAATACTGCAACTGAGATTTTGCTTAAAGTGTTATTTTTCTGCAACACCAATGGGAACCTATTTGGGCACATTTTTATTAATGGCATGTCCTATCTTACAGTCCACAGAGCCACAATGCATGCCTTTTCAACAGGCCTAAAATAGATATAAGGCATTGAAGAAAGAAAACTTATTTTGGGATTTTGAACAAGTTGCACAATGGCAAAGGGGCTTCAACTTAAAATTGTATCTGGACTCAGATTTTTTTTGAACACCTGAACGACTAACTTTTCCTTACCTATTGTAAGTTATCTGCATATTGTGAAGCATGTGCCCAGAAGACAGTGACGACGCCACCATATTCATAGCACAGGCTTCTCAGACTCCACAATGGGCCACAAACTTGCCAGCTTCAGTAACAATGACATCCGTTTTGCTGACCTCCCGGCTTCATGCAAACGGGACAAATGTTGGAACAGACTTAGCACCACACCCAAGTGGGGACGCCACTCTCTGCCACCATGACCACGCACCCAGCTGGGCACGGGGTGTGGCAAGCCCCACTACACTGCCATGCCTGGGCACGGGGTGTGGCACCGGAGTTGGCAGAACCCACCACGCTCATTTCCACACCCAGGGACATCGGGCCTGTCAGACATCACTAGAGTGACCCCAGCTTCCTATCCAGTCACCCTCTGGGCGCCCCAGCGGGGCCCTGGCACCACTGGATCGGGGCTTTACCTCTCCTCCCCGCGCCCCAGCTTCCTCTCGGCTCTGCCGCCCGGCAATCCCGCGCCCCTGAGGCGACGCCGGGCTCCCCCAGCTCCTCAGCGCCTGGCAATGGCGGCGGCCCCGCTCCCCCTCCCAGCTCCTCGCTCACTGGCTGCGCCGCTTCATGTGACCGAACAAAACCCTCCTCAGCTCAGCCCTTTGTGTCCGGCCCGGCCAGGGCAGCGGGGAAGCCGCCCGCTTGCCCGCGCGGGGCTCCGGGGGAGCCCGCTAAGCCCGGCCGCAGCGCCGCCTCCCCGGCTTCGCCTCTGCTCCCCACCACCTACCCTGCAAGGGCGGCCGGGACCGAGTCCCTTTGCCGCACCAGCTCGGCGACGGCGGCGGCCATGTTCCCCGATGCGGCAGGATGGAGGGGACGCCCCCGAGCCGCTAGGGCAGCCGGTTCGCCCCCTCTCGGGTGTCTGCCCCTGCCCGCGACCGCGCGTTCCGCCCTTTCCCCGCGCGCCCCCTCCCGCAGAGAACCACGCTCCCCTCCCCCACTGTCAGCGCCGGGAAAAAAAATCCATAACGGGAAACTCACGGGCTCGCCAGGGTGTGCGTCACACCGCGGTTACGTCCCACGCTCAGCGTCATGACGTCACCGCGCAACTTGCCCCCCACAGTTACATTCATCGCCCTCTCCCCTCCTGTGGGGAAGAGGCACGCAGGCGTGTAGGTTTCCCGCTCCAGCGCATCGTAGAGCCCCACCCTGAGGTGTCAGTGGAAGGCGCACAAGTGCCCCTGCTCGAAGTGGGTGGTTGTGGAACGTGGCTCTAGGGGCTGGCACTAGGGGTGCCGCACTCCCCGTGCACTTTGCCAAGAACCCAGCCAGTGCTCACGCACAGGGCGCGTTACTGTAGCAGCCAAAGGCTCCAGCTGGGATCAGGGCCCCTAGGCACTGTAAACGCACCTCATAAGAGACAGTCCCTCCTCTGGAGGGCCCAATCCTACTGACTCTGAGGGGCGGAGCCCTGTGTCTGTGTAGATCCTCCCTGAAGTCAAAATGCAGAACCAGTTGCAGGACTGGGGACTAAAGGGGGGTGGGGGGATTAGCAGTAGTAGCTAGGCTTTACTGGTAGGGAACCAAGGCACATTGCTCAAGAGTTTGTAGATTGTTCTGCATGTCAAACTGACTTTGGATATCTCACCTGTCACACAGCCAGCTCAGCCAATGGCCCACAAGGCAGAGTGAGATCTTGCCCTGGGGAAAGTCCCCTCAACTGGGAGAGCAGCAAAGAATCCTGTGGCACCTTATAGACTAATAGACGTTTTGGAGCATGAGCTTTCGTGAGTGAATACCCACTTCGTCAGATGCATGCCTCTATAAACTGTCACAGGATTCTTTGCTGCTTTTACAAATCCAGACTAACACGGCTACCCCTCTGATACTCAACTGGGAGGTAGGAGAATGAGTTGTGGTCTCTCCTATAATGGCTGCTGTTTATATTTCTCTGCACATTGGAACAGCTGTTGTGGAGTAAGACCTCATACCTTACCCTAAAAGGCAGCTCTGTGTCATTCCAGACTGAAGTGAGCTGAGTGGTTGTACCAGGGCCCAGCTAGGAACAGAATCTGAGATTCTAACAGGGCAGCCCCAAGTCTTACCACCGAGTTACATGGCCTTTCAGCTCTATGAAGTTGGCTCCCCTGTCTGTAACCACTCAGCCTCTCTCTGCTCCCAGAGCCAGGAATAGAACCCAGGCATCCTGATCGGGACTCTGGAACTTGGGGCGTGGACTGCAGTAGCACCCTGGCTAAGAACACATGGCTTCCAACACATGCAGGTTTTCGATAGCTGTCAGCACCCCCACTAGAAAAATAGTTGCAATCCTCTGCCAGAACCCTCCGCCACAGATCCCTTTAGTGACTGGTCTACATAGAGGATCAATTACTCCTTTTGCTCAAGTAGTACTGTAGACATCTGTGCTGAACGTTCAGGTTCAAGGCTAGCCAATGCCCCATGTGGGGTGACAGAAATTTGTTTCCTTTTTTAAAAACAAACAAACCAAGGTGTTCTTATTCACCCAAGGAAGAAGCATCCTTAGCAACAGAGTTTATAGTTTAAAAACACTGTAATCCATCATCGATAGTGTGACAAACAGCAAACCTCATCGGCATGCATCACATGTTCAGTCGCTTGCATCGTGCACTGGCAACGGTCAAAGGTTGAAGAGGCACCTGCAGGGCTGAATTAATCTTTTGTAAGCCCTGTGGCCCCTTTCCTGCTCCGCTCCAAGGCCCCATCCCAGCTGGGCCTCTTCCCACTGAGGCCCACCCACTGCTCGCACAGGTAGGAGCAGTCGGAGAGGAGCATCCACTGCCAAAACCAAAAGTCAGTGCCTGTGGTCTGCTACAGCAGCAGCCTCTGGCTTGCAGTGGATTCCATTAGATACAGGGTTTACAGTTTGCTTCAATGACTTTCAGAACCACCCCCCCCCAAAAAACTTTGTTCCAACACCCCTGCACGTTCCCCCTGCCCTATTAAAATAAAGCTGCCCCAGCCCTACAAACAGCAAGAGAGAGGCATGGGCCAGGTCTGGAGAGTTGCAGCCCATAGGATAGGACTTGAGGCAGGGTTCACCTTAGGCATAGTTTGACTTCTAGATTTGGGGGAAGGGGAGGAACTCCAGCCAGACTAAGGGGGCTGTGGGTCTGTGTGTAAATTTCACACTGCTCCAGGCTTGCGGTGGGGGAGGGGGCAACCCCACAATAGGTTTACCAACTTTGGTTGGACAAATTCCTGGAGGTTTCATCACATGATATTATCTTTAATTAAAGATTAATCTTTAATTCCTGGAGGGTGGACAACCCTACCCCACAGGCTGGACAGCCCTTTCAAGAGTACTTCCTATACAGGGCTAGCATTCCTTAGGAACCAGAGTTACCTGCACTCTATCATCCCATGGCATCCTCTCACTTATACAGATGAAAACTAGTTACATCAGCCATATAGGTTGAGACAGTAAGATTGGAATGAGAGTTACCCACATGGCTGAGGCCCTCTGCAGTTTGTATCCTGCTTGAGTGATTTTTTGTGTCCTTCATTTTGGCTCTTCCAAGGGTGATCATATGACCCGTTTTGGCCAGGATAGAATCATAGAATATCGTGTTGGAAGGGACCTCAGGAGGTCATCCAGTCCAACCCCCTGCTCAAAGCAGGACCAATCCCCAACTAAATCATCCGAGCCAGGGCTTTGTCAAGATGGGCCTTAAAAACATCTAAGGAAGGAGATTCCACCACCTCCCTCGGTAACCCATTCCAGTGCTTCACCATCCTCCTAGTGAAAAAGTTTTTCCTAAACCAAACCTAAACCTCCCCCACTGCAACTTGAGACCATTTACTCCTTGTTCTGTCATTTGATACCACTGACAACAATCTAGATCAGGGGTCGGCAACCTTTCAGAAGCGGTGTGCCAAGTCTTCATTTATTCACTCTAATTTAAGGTTTTGCATGCCAATAATACATTTTAACCTTTTTAGAAGGTCTCTTTCCATAAGTCTATAATATATAACTAAACTATGGTTGTATGTAAAGTAAATAAGGTTTCAGAATGTTTAAGAAGCTTCATTTAAAATTAAATTAAAATGCAGAGCGCCCTGGACTGGTGGCCAGGACCCAGGCAGTGTGAGTGCCACTGAAAATCAGCTCGCGTGCCGCCTTCGGCACCCATGCCATAGGTTGCCTACCCCTGATCTAGATCCATCCGCTTTGGAACCCCCTTTTAGGTAGCTGAAAGCAGCTATCAAATCCCCCCTAATTCTTCTCTTCTGCAGACTAAATAATCCCAGTTCCCTCAGCCTCTCCTCATAAGTCATGTGCTCCAGCCCCCTAATCATTTTTGTTGCCCTCTGCTGGACTCTTTCCAATTTTTCCACATCCTTCCTGTAGTGTGGGGCCTAAAACTGGACACAGTACTCAGATGAGGCCTCATCAATACTGAATAGAGGGGAATGATCATGTCCCTCGATCTGCTGGTAATGCTGCTACTTATACAGCCCAAAATGCCATTAGCCTTCTTGGCAAGAAGGGCACATTGTTGACTCATATCCAGCTTCTCGTCCACTGTACCCCCTAGGTCCTTTTCTGCAGAACTGCTGCTTAGCCACTAGGTCCTTGTCTGTAGCAGTGCATGGGATTCTTTCATCCTAAGTGCAGGACTCTGCACTTGTCCTTGTTGAACCTCATCAGATTTATTTTGGCCCAATCCTCTAATTTGTCTAGGTCCCTCTGTATCCTATTCCTACCCTCCAGCGTATCTACCACTCCTCCTAGTTTATTCATCTGTAAACTTGCTGAGGGTGCAATCCACGCCATCCTCCAGATCATTAATGAAGATATTGGACAAAATCGGCCCCACAACTGACCCTTGGGGCACTCCGCTTGATACCAGCTGCCAACTAGACATGGAGCCATTGATCAGTACCTGTTGAGCCCGATGATCTAGCCAGCTTTCTATCCACCTTATAGTCCATACATCCAGCCCATACTACTTTAACTTACTAGCAAGAATACTGTGGGAGACTGTATCAAAAGCTTTGTTAAAGTCAAGGAATAACCCGTCCACTGCTTTCCCCTCATCCACAGAGCCAATTATGGAAGGCAATTAGATTAGTCAGGCATGACTTGCCCTTGGTGAATCCATGCTGACTGTTCCTGATCACTTTCCTCTCCTCAAAGTGCTTCAAAATTGATTCCTTGAGGACCTGCTCCATGATTTTTTCAGGGACTAAGGTGAGGCTGACTGGCCTGTAGTTCCCCCAATCCTCCTCCTTCCCTTTTTAAAAGATGGGCACTACATTAGTCTTTTTCCAGTCTTCCAGGACCTCCCCCAATCGCCATGAGTTTTCAAAGATAATGGCCAATGGCTGTGCAATCACATCAGCCAACTCCTTTAGCACCCTTGGATGCAGTGCATCAGGCCCCATGGGCTTGTGCTCGTCCAGCTTTTCTAAATAGTCCCGAACCACTTCTTTCTCCACAGAGAGTTGGTCACTTCCTCCCCATACTGTGCTGCCCAGTGCAGAAGTCTGGGAGCTGACCTTGTTCATGGAGACAGAAGCAAAAAAAGCATTGAGTACATTAGCTTTTTCCACATCTTCTCTCACTAAGTTGCCTCCCTTATTCAGTAAGGGGCCCACACTCCCTGACCTTCTTCTTGTTGCTAACATACCTATAGAAACCCTTCTTGTTATTCTTGCTAGCTGCGACTCCAATTGTGCTTTGGCCTTCCTGATTTCACTCCTGCATGCCTGAGCAATATTTTTTACTCCTCTCTGGTCATTTGTCCAAGCTTCTACTTCTTGTAAGCTTCATTTTTGTGTTTAAGATCAGCAAGGATTTCACTTCATCAGCTGGCAATAGCAAACGGGACAAATGCCCACTTTTGTCAAAAACGTGGGGTGTGGAGGAACGTGTAGGGAGCAAGCAGAGATGCCAGCCCCATGCAGGGGGGAGAGTTCCAGTACACAAGGGGCCGCCAGGGTCTGAGCAACCAGTGAAAGGCTCATGCGGGGGACAGGTCTGGCAAGTGGCTGAGGCCAACGCCTCGGAGGGGATAGGGGTAGGGGAGGAAGACGGCACTCGGGCCAGCCCTGCACTGTGTCCCATTTTCTCTTTGGGAAGTATGGTCACCCTAGCTTTTTGTCAGAGCTGCCAAGTTTTGTACAGCTCCATGGGCAGTGGCACTGGAACAATTTGTAACGTGGGGTTGCTGAAAGCCATTGAGTAAAACTGTAAACTCTGTACATGATGATAATCACTTTAAGTCAGGGGGTGTTGCTGCACCCCCAGCACCTCTAATTCCAGCACGCCTGCCCATGGATGACAATTTAGGCAAATTATTGAATGAGCTAAATTGCATATAACTTGTAAGCAAACTCCAGCTTCAGCAAATACTGTGTTTACTTAGTGCTTGTGTAGCCCCAGTGAATTAAGCTCTGTGTTCATTTATAGGGTGGAAGCAGGTAAGCATAGCTCTGCCAGCCTGCCTCAGCCCAGCTCTGTGCAGAACTTCCTCTAAAGGGAGGACAGACAGTTCTATCTGTAGCCCACCAAGCTCCTGATTTGTGAAATAGGCACTGGAACTGAGATTCAAACTCATTTCATATGGGGGCAACTGAACTTTTAATCTCTACTGAGTTAGGCTGAATTCAAAGTGGAGGCCTGCAGTCACCTGAGGCACCCAGCCACCTGCTAAGTTCTGGCAGTTTTGGGTACTTACAAAAAACAGCTCTTCCACTAGTTGCACACACAAGTAACAAACATATTGCACACACTACCCTCCATCTTCAAATAATTCCTATAATGTGTGTTCCAGCCTGTTCTTAGAGGGACAGCTCCAACTAACTAAAATACAGCCACTAAAAATACAACAAATATTAACACAACAGCCACATTCATCTCTAAATATATTATTTTGCAATATAAAATCATTTCAACAACTATTTGAAGATCATCACATTTGCTCACACATATTACCTCCAGGATCAGTTGGCAGGTCTGATCCCATAACTTTAAGGAGTGGGGGGGGGGAGGTTCGGTGGCCTATAATGTGCAGGCTGGTCAGAGTAGCTGATCATGATGGTCCCTTCTGACTTTAAAGTCTATGAGTCTAAAACATATTAAACTCATTCATAGTGGCAGATTAACAAACTAATTTTAAATTTTAATGCATTCATTTTTGTAGAGGAAGCCCCTGAGGGAAACTTGGAACAGGTCTAAGCTGAAGTATTTTGAATGAAAAAAGATTGCAACTGTATCACACACACACACACACGAGGGAGAAACTTTATAATGATTTTTTTTGCATTTATATAGCACCTTTCATTCCCATAGGATCTGAAACACTTTATTAACTATAAGCAAAAGCTTCCCCCCTGTAATGCAGCTGTTCACTGCATCATTCTTTGAAAATCTAGTTTGTAGTTAATACATTTCTTTCAATAACAAAATACTCCGCTGCTTTTGTATACATGCAAACAGAGAAAAAGACAGATTAAAACTATAGTTTGTCAGATAGACAACAATTTAAGTGGATGTGACTTTCAAAATAGCAATGCATTCTTATAAAATGGACAACTTGTATAAATCTCCTTTACTTCCCCTCCCCATTCATTCCTTAGAGCTTGTCCTTATCACAAACTTGGTACATTAACTAACTTCTCCTGCCACACAATTTTCAAAACCGATCCTACCCCCATTTTGGATTAATACTTTGATGGTGAAAGCATAAAAATGTATGCAGTGTCGCTGTAGCCATGATGCTCCCAGGATAGCAGAGACACAAGGGGGGAGAGGTGAGGTAAGATCTTTTATTGGGCCAACTTCTGTTGGTGAGAGAGACAAGCTTTTGAGCTCTGTGTAAGCTTGAAAACTTCTCTCACCAGCAGCAGTTGGCCCAATAAAAGATATTGCCTCATCCACTTTGTCCCTCTAAAGCATAAGAGGACATTTATGCAAGGCAGCTAAGAGGCACTGCAACTGTTGTGTGAAAGATGCTGGTGTCATTGGTTGGGGTTTGCCATAGAAATTTTCTTTGCAAATTTCAATGCAGGAGGGTCAAATGCATTTCTGTGTTCTTATCTGTTCCTATGTAGATAAATTACTAATTTTACCAGTTCCAATCCATTCAACAACTTCATGCAATGGCCATTCCCCCACCACCGCCACCTCTCCAACAGCAAATAAGAGGTTTCTATAGACAGACATTATGGAATAACTTTAATTTTAGTTAACTGGGAGATTTTTATTTCACTTAAGAAACTTAAAATTTAAAGGGGAAAAAAAAGTGTCCTTTTCTGAGAATTTTTTTGAGCCACCGGTCTCTCTGCTGTTGCCCTGCCTCCCTGATAAATACCTTTTTAAGAAGAGTGTCAAACATTTAAAGCAAAGACAATGCTATTGTCTTTTTTTATGAAGCAAACAAAAAGTTCTATTTTAACTTAAGTTTAGTCCCCATTTTCACAATTGGTCACTTATATTTAGATGTCCGTGATAGGCATCTTTTGTCTTTGTCAATTACACTTTTGCACTTCAGAGATGTAATGGTGCAGATATAAGGTACAGTAGAAAATTACAGAGATCAGATCAAATTCAAACCTACTTCCAATACTTGGAATCCCAGGGATTCACAAGTTAGTCGTAAAATAAAGTGCTTCTCAGTAGCAGGATTTCTAAATATTATTTGCTTGCCATTGCAAGTTACCTTTAAAATGGATGGTTTGACAAGGTATGCTGAAAAATAAAAGATTCCTAATATTAAACAATAAAGATAATTGCCATTTTAATTTGCTGCTTCTAGGATTTTGTCCTTGAGTGCTAGGACAGTCTGACAATATTTCCTCCACACTGAATCTTTTCCCACTGTGACACTAAACTAGTACATTTACAAAACACTATTTTGTAGTAAACATTAAATGTGCAACTGGAACTCCTATAATTCTGTGATGTTTTTGACCTCTTCAGTGGGGACTATCATTATCCGCCACTGAGTGCAGAGGAATGGCTTCTGGACTTCCTGGATGATCACTTTCTTCTAGCCCACATTTTTCTGCTTCACACACCACAGTGGTATCTTACTATTTTAAGTCAGTGAAGTAGTATATTTATTTTACCACAACATTTATTATTTTCTTCACAACTATTAGTTTCTAAGGCTAGGAAGAACTTTAGACACTTGCTGATCCTCAACAGGTTAAGCCACCATCTCTTTATCTCTTTGCCTCCTTCTGAAAGGTCAGCCATACCTTGAGCTACAGGCAGACATTTAGGAAAATTAATCCTAAATAATTAAAGATGTGGATTAGTTAAACTTCATTAAACCCCTGTGTAGACACTCATTCAGAATTAAAGTGGCCTTAATTCAGTTTAGCTTAATTTGCTTTCCTGAGTATCCCCAACTAGACAAGCCCTGAGAGACTTAAGCTCAAGCATGGGGAAAGGATGGCTGATCTTTCAGAAGGAGCAAGAAGGTTAAGAAATAGAGAAGAATTGGTGACTCAACAACTTGCTGACCCTCAACAGCAGGCTATTATACTTATCTCTTTTCCTATAAGAGTTCAAGGAGAATAGGAAAAAAGAGATGCTATACTTAATTGACTTTCTTTAAAACAGTATGTTGCCTTGGATAAATGCCATACTTGCATCACACAGGAAGTATTAATGGGAAAATATGCTATGAGCAACAAAACTAGTCTGTTGATCAATGATAATTTAGTGGAAAAGGAGAAAAGCGGTGGTGTAAAGTGAAAAGAAAAAGGACGACAGTAGATGAGAGAAAGGAAACAAATATTTCTGTTCCAGATACAAATGACTGAAAACAAAGCACTGAAAAGAAAGACAACTTTGGGTCCGATCCTCAGCAGGTATAAATTCTTGTAGCTCCAGTGAAATCAAGTTGAAGAACTGATGCATTGTATATTACTGCACTCAAACATGAAGAGTGGCTACTGTAGGAAAGAAGTTGGTGCTCACCAGAACAACTGAGTGGTTATGATTCTGGACACTTCTGGTCGACCTTCACTAGTTAGTTGCTGTAAGAAAGAAGTTGCACTTCCTTGATTCAGGGCTGCCCAGCTAGGGTTGCACAGCAGCAGCCCTAGTTAAGGGCTGTAGAGAGCCAGGCATAAAGAAGCTCAACTCTGCCACACACCCCTGGCACAGTAGCCCTAACATCCTCCTCCTTTCTTTATGCCTGGGGTGGTGACAGCTGGTGTGGGAAGCGAAGAGCCACGTCTGTCAGTTATATACACAAGTAAAGATTTTCCTGCACAGGGAGAAATCTCAACTGGCCTTTTCAAAGTAGCTGTAGCAGACCAGAGAGTTGGCCTGAGGTCTTCTTAATGACATTTCTTTCATAGATTTATCTTCAAAGGGATTTACCATGTGCTTTACCATCATCTTTCAAAATGCACAGAACCTCTTAGATGGCATCTTTACTTCCAGTTTATTAGTTTCCATGTAGTACATAAGCAAGAAAGAATTCAAACTTCCCTCTTCTCGCCATAAACTCCTGCTGTTCTGCCCTCTCGTTCATATACTTGTATTTTGGGGTCGCTGTTATTAAATCAGCTGGACATGTGTCCTATTATTCTGATGTTTATTCTTTGCAGCATGCAAACTACAATTATATCTAAATACCAAGCAATGAAAAAAATATTTTATTAGTATTAATAGTAAAGTACTGAGGTGCTTGTTTTGTCTTCAGGTAAGATCACAGCAACAGAAAATCTGTTTGATATGCCACTATCTTCTGTTTTGTTTCTTAATTGTAAGGAGTTTGTTTTTGATCAAGACAATTAATTATGAATATAGCTGAATTTTTTAACAGAGATAAAGCTTAGAAAAGCTACAAAAGCTTTTAAAATATACAGTATTGTGTATATATCTACAATGTATGAAAAGCGACACCTTTATAATGGAAACTTGAAAAGAAAAAAAAAAGTTACCTAAAAGAAAAATCATAATTTAAAAAAGATTTGAGTACAGCATATATCATATGCATGTGCAATAATCAGCATAAAATATAGTGGGTTAATATACATAATTTCAATGTATTGGTCATTATAAAAATCTATGAAGAGAAACAGGTCCAAGACATTGGGAATATAATTTCTCCTTTTGTGGAATCAAAGCACTGACAGAGTAGAGATCCTTAAAAACACCAAAAAAGAGATTGAGAAATCAAAACACATAGTTATTAAATGGAAATGGTATTACCTGAGGATTTTCTTTCTGGGACTAACCTCCCTTCTAGCCCACACTATTTGGTTAGTTCCTTTCTGAGCAACTACAGGAATCCTGGGCTTGACCATACCCTTACACCCACCTGCTAGAAGAGTCTCTCCAGTGCTGTAACCAATGCTGAATTAAAACATTTCTTTTATTAGTAGAGCAATCTAAAGTTCTATCTATTTGGAAGGTAGCAAGCAGCAGCAAGAGCAAGAAAGAGCAGTAGAGATGGAGAAATAAAACAGGTACAAGAGAAGAAATGTTTCCCTTTCTGTAGGGATTGTAAGCAATAGATAATTTTAGGGACACATGCTTGGAGCATGTTCATGCTGAAGGAATTTTCAGCAAAGGACTGCAGGTCGAGTCTATGATATTTGATAAAGATATGGATGAAATACAAGTAGAAGCCACATAGGAGTTCTGCCATGGTTCTGATCAGGGAACACAATCCTTTAGAAAATTCCCACAGGAGTAGAGAAAGTTGGAAAGCATGATGGGGCCATGGAGGAAAAAGGGGTAGACTGACTCATTTTACCACATAATTTAACATTTAAAAGCTGTGAAGTAAAGGTAGGAATGCTGTCTGCGCCACCAGTTTTGGTAGGAGAGTAGAAGGGGTTTGGTCAAGTCCCAGAGCCCTAGGGCTAAGACTGAACTGCAGAGATGTGTAGCCCAAATAGTCCACAGAAGCAGGTATCAGTATCCAGAACAAACCTTTTCGGTAACCAGCAGCAGAGGTGAAACATCCACTGAAGAAAAAAGAAAAAGTCAGATACCCACAATAACATCACTAAAAGGTGGTCACAACATTCATAAATATGCAGCACGTTCTTCTGAGCCCTTTCCTTCTGAGGATGAAGCCCACCTCTCCCCCTCCCCATTCTAAACTTTGCTGATGACCGCCCACCCATCTATGCTGATAAATCCTCTATATTCATATTATGCCATTCCACAATGAGAAGTTCTTTTTTCAGTAAGTTATAATTGTATCATACTTGGCTTCTCTCTGGCTCATCCCAGATTTCCAGGCAAACAGCCTAACTATGCTTTCTGAGGATTGTAGGATTTCAGTGTTATCAATGGGTTGCTATCATCCCACAAAGAAAGTGTGTCTTGTGTATAGGATATAAAGGCAAGTTTTACGCTACATTGCTATACTTTTCAGCATGTCACATATGGGAGCATAAAAGACTTGATTAAAAGCTTGTTGAAACCATTGTAAAGACTCCTATTGACTTTAATGAGCTTTTGATCAAGCTCAAAGAGGAAATTTTAGCTCTATTTTTTTCTGGTAATTGAAATCTACATTCTTAAAATAGCTTTAAAATAATGACTTCAATATACTGAAATGCATGTGTGATATATATCTACTGAACTTCCATTAGACAAAATAAAGTCTGAAAGATCTGAGAGGGTTCTTATGTTATTTTACTTTGTTCTTAATTTTGTCCCATCTGAGCAGTCAAGAAGAGACTGGTTTCCAGAAGTACGCTGTGATGTTGCACTCTATATGATTTTATAAATATATGCTAATGAGTGAATATAATGTAACTGGAATATGCTTTATGCAAAAGGTCTCTTGTAGGTATCATTACAAAGCTTATAGTCTACTGAGTGTGGTCATCCTATTTGTATAAATGTATCAATTTTGTATCTGAAACCAGAAATATAAAATATAACTCTGAGGGCCTATTCTAATTATGCAAAGTGTGAGCCATTAATGGTTGTTCAGATTCTTAATGGCTCCCATCAACCAGGACAATTCACTGTGGGTGGCTCTGTTTGCAGGCACACCTTCCTGTGAGTCAGGCTGGGAGGAATAAAGGCTTGGGGTCTTACCGTGACATGTAATCATGTCACCTGAACTAAAACCCATCTTTAATCTAGTGTTTCCATTGAGAAGGTTTTCCATAGAGGGACAAAGAATTCCCATCTTATGCAAAATATATATAAATGGGTGAAACAGAACAAAAGGGAGAGCCATCATGAGGAATCCCCTAGCTACCACCTGAGCTGGAACAAGAGCTGTACCAAGGGAAAGAATTGTGCCCAGGCCTGGAAGGTGTCCAGTCTGAGGAAAAAACTTACTGAAGTGTCTCTAAGGGTGAGATTATCTGTATTCAGTATGATTAGACATAGATTTGCGTGTTTTATTTTATTTTACTTAGTAATTCACTTTGTTCTGTATGTTACTTCTTGGAACCACTTAAATCCTACTTTCTGTATTTAATAAAATCACTTTTTAATTATTAATTAACTCAGAGTACGTGTTAATATCTGGGAGGGCAAACAGCTGTGCATATCTCTCTATCAGTGTTACAGAGGGAGAACAATTTATGAGTTTACCCTGTATAAGCTTTATACAGGGTAAAACAGATTTATTTGGGTTTTAGACCCTATTGGTAGTTGGGCATCTGTGTTAAAGACAAGAACACTTCTGTTAGCTGCTTTCAGGTAAACCTGCAGCTGTTAGGGGACGTGATTCAGGCCTGGTCTACACTACACATTTAAACCGATTTTAGCAGCGTTAAATCAAATTTAACGCTGTACCCGTCCACACTACGAGGCCCTTTATATCGATATAAAGGGCTCTTTAAATCGGTTTCTGTACTCCTCCCCAACGAGAGGAATAGTGCTAAAATCGGTATTACCATATCGGATTAGGGTTAGTGTGGCCGCAAATCGACAGTATTGGCCTCCAGGCGGTATCCCACAGTGCACCACTGTGACTGCTCTGGACAGTAATCTCAACTCAGATGCAGTGGCCAGGTAAACAGGAAAAGCCCCGCAAAATTTTGATTTTCATTTCCTGTTTGCCCAGCGTGGAGCTCTGATCAGCACAGGTGGCAATGCAGTCCCAAATCCAAAAAGAGCTCCAGCATGGACCGTACAGGAGATACTGGATCTGATCCCTGTATGGGGAGACAAATCTGTTCTATCAAAGCTCCGTTACAGAAGACGAAATGCCAAAGCGTTTGAAAAAAAAATCTACAGGCTACACAGTGCTGCGTGACAAGCGTAATGGGAAGCCAGAGACTCAAATGGACGCTCGTGGAGGGAGGGAGGGGGTACTGAGGACTCCAGCTATCCCACAGTCCCCAGCAGTCTCCGAAAAGTATTTGCATTCTTGGCTGAGCTCCCAATGCCTGTAGGTTCAAACACATTGTCCGGCGTGGTTCAGGGAATAGCTCGTCAATTTACACCTCCCCCCACGTGAAAGAAAAGGGAAAGAAATCGTTTCTTGACTTCTTTCAATGTCACCCTGTGTCTACTGAATGCTGCTGGTAGACGCGATGCTGCAGCAGTGAAGAGAAATATCCACTCCTCTCCCCTCCCCGGTGGCAGACGGTGAAGTAGGACTGGTAACCATCCTTCTTATCAACCCGTGAGTGCTCCTGGCTTCAGATGAGGCTGGCCGGGGGCGCCTGGGTGAAAATAGGAATGACTCCCGGTCATTCCTAGTAGATGGTACAGAACAGCTGGTAACCGTCTTCATCATAGCAACTGGGGGCTGAGCTTCCCCCTCCCTTTCATGTGAAAAGAAAAGATTCTGTACTGCCTGGACTGTCATAGCAGTGGGATGCTGGCCTCCTCTCCCCCACACTGCTTGATGTCCTGCCTGGACTATCATAGCACGGGGAGGCTGCCTCCCCCTCATTTTATGTCACTAAAAACTCAGTGTTTTTTATTCCTGCATTCTTTATTACTTCATGACACAAATGGGGGGGACGCCACGGTAGCCCAGGAAGGTTGGGGGAGAAGGGAAGCAACGGGTGGGGTTGTTGCAGGGGCATCCCCTGTGAATGGCATGTAGCTCATCATTTCTGCGGGATCTGACACAGAGCAGCTGTACTCTCTGATACACTGCTTCTCTAGTACATTTGCCCCATATTCTAGGCAGGACTGACTCTATTTTTAGAAACCATAAAGGAGGGATTGACTCAGGGAGTCATTCCTAGTTTTGCTTTTGCGCCCCCAGCCGATCTCAGCCAGGGGCACCCATGATAGCAGCAGACAGTACAGAAGGACAGATAACCGTCATCTCATTGCCAAATTACACTGGCAGCAGATGGTACAGAATGACTGGTAACCATCTCTGCTATCATGCAAAAGCAAATGAATGCTGCTGTGTAGCGCTGGAGTATCACCTCTGTCCGCGGCATCCAGTACACATACGGTGACTGTAAAAAAAAAAGCTGAACGGGCTCCATGGTTGCCATGCTATGGCGTCTGCCAGGGCAATCCAGGGAAAAAGGGCGCGAAATGATTATCTGCCATTGCTTTCCCGGAGGAAGGAATGACTGATGACATTTACCCAGAACCACCCGCAACAATGATTTTTGCCCCATCAGCCACTGGGCTCTCAACCCAGAATTCTAAGGGGCAGTGGAGACTGCGGGAACTATGGGATAGCTATGGAATAGCTACCCACAGTGCAATGCTCCAGAAATTGACACTAGCCTGGGACCATGGACGCACACCGCCGAATTAATGTGCTTAGTGTGGCCGCGTGCATTCGACTTTATACAATCTGTTTTATAAAACCGGTTTATGTAAAATCGGAATAATCCCATAGTGTAGACTTACCCTTAGAACTGGGTCTGGGTTTGCAGCAGGCTAGCAAGTCTGGCTCAAACCAGGCAGGGTACTGAAGTCCTCAGTTGATAGGGCAGAAAAGCAGGGGCAGAAGTAGTCTTGGCACATCAGGTGGCAGTTCCCAAGGGGGGTTCTGTGATCCAACCCATCACATATGCCATACACTTGGTGGGAGAGAAGTGAGGGGACATGGACACAGGATAATCTTTCAAAGTTTATTTTTATTTATAGTTAATTGAATAAAGATGGATAAAGAGCAGAGCTAGCTCCACTTTCATAACTCTAGGCAGGGCCGGCTCACAACATTTTGGCACCTAAGGTGGGGAGCTCAAATGATACCCTATACCCCCTGGCTTGAACCAAAACTTTGAAAGGTCTCAATTCTGCCTTCTTCCTGTTCTACTCCTCTCATGGTACTGCTCTTCTATCTGCCCCAATAAAGGAGAACTAACAACTTAAAATGCCTTGTTCAAAAATTTTAAGTAACACTTAACTTTCAAACACCTGAACAGCAAATGTAACTTTTCTTGTCTGTGTAGTAAACACTGGCATTTTTATCTGTTTGAATAATTAAAGTGGTGCTTTCCATGCCTTCTTGGTTGCAAAGATTTGAACTGCTTCCTGAAGGTCCACAGTCTGGACCAGCTCATGCTCTGCTGAGATGGTTGCAAGGCCGACCAGCCTCTCCTGTGTCATTGTGGAAGTAGATGTGTTTTTATTAACTTCATCTTGGAGAAGTTGCGTTCTCCACTGGCAACTGTTACAGGAAATATTAGAAGTTTGCCCAGAGCAACAAAAGCATTTGGAAAGAGGGTGGTCATCTTATTTGTGCATATATATTCCAGAACAACCTTTGGAGTTGATCCTGCTGAAATGTATCTTGAAAGGGCTTTCAGTTCATCACCTAAATCACTTCCACCAATATTGTGCATGTCATCATGTATCAACACTGTTTCTAGTCCCTGCATTGCTGGTGCAGGTCTTCTTCAGGTATACTGAGGAGTTTTGGAATATCATACAACATCCTGAATATACTGTTGTGTTCCTTGGGCTGCATGAAACATTCTTCAACTGACTGTATTGCACAATCTAGCACCTGGTTAAAGAATTCAACTTTGAATTGTTGTTTGGAGTCCCTTATGGAATTATCCCATGCCTCATAATCAAAATGTCTTCTTCTTTGGTGACTCTTGTATTGAATGGGTGGGAAAATAGCTTCAGTGTGAAGTTCCTCTGCCAACTTCTGTGCACACTTCAGAACGTTTTGAAATCCCTCATCTGACCAATAAGACTGTAGGTATGACTTTGCTTTGTCCAGTTGTTCCATTGCTCCAAATATATCAAGGTCAACACCTTGGAGTCTCTTGCTTACAGCATTTATTTCAAACAGTATCATGCCGCAACACTAAACCACACAGAAATTTGAAGTTATGTATGTTTCTGATTATTCCATTTCCTTCTGCCACTGTTCTCCCACGAACAGATCCTGTCATAGAATTATCCTCCTTAATGGCAACTATGGCATCATCTATTTTCCCAATTTGGTGTTTGATAGGCTTTATTGCCTCCACTCGACTTTCCCATCACATGGCACTCAGTGGTTTCAGTGTCAGAGAGGATGTTCCCAGATGTTGCTTCAAAATCTGCCATCAATGAGTTGATGCAGAGAAAAATACATAGATGCTTTGAATTACATTAAAAAATTCAGCAGTCTCACTAGAAGCTGATGCTGCATCACTGACCACCAAGTTCAATGAATGAGAACTGCATGGGACAAAAAAAGCACGAGGGTTTAACTCTCGGATCCATGTCTGCATTCCTCTGTTCTTTCCTCTCATGTTGGCATCATTATCATAGCCCTGACCTCTCATGTCAGCTATTGCAAATCCCGTATCTTCCAGCTTTTTAAGAAGCACATGTCATACCAGCTCCTACAGTATCATCAATGTCAATAAACTCTAGAAAATGCTCTCTGACAGTCACCATTGCAGGACATTTTCACTCTCTGACAGTCACCATTGCAGGGACATTTTCACTAGGTTCTGTTGTTGTTACAAAATGTACCATTAAAGTTATTTGTTCCGTATGGCTGATGTCAGGTGTGCAGTCCAGAATAACACAGTAATATCTTGCTGATTTCAGATCTGCCACAATCTTCTGTTTTTCCAAGGTAGTGGTGTGTGTACATTTCTTGGGTGATGACTCTTCTTAGATGCTCCTGGAGTACAGCATCAAACTCAGCCGTCAGCCCCACAATTTTAAGGAACAAAGTATCAGAGGGGTAGCCGTGTTAGTCTGGATCTGTAAAAGTAGCAAAGAATCCTATGGCACCTTATAGACTAACAGACATTTTGGAGCATGAGCTTTCGTGGGTGAATACCTACTTCGTCAGATGCACCCACTGACGAAGTGGGTATTCACCCACGAAAGCTCATGCTCCAAAACATCTGTTAGTCTATAAGGTGCCACAGGATTCTTTGCTAATTTTAAGGAAGTTTCCATTGTTTGGCACATACAACTGATCTGAAGTGCCAAGCAGTGCTAGGTTTTGGGTAGCAAGCATTCTCACAATGACAATGAGCCTTTTCAGAACATTTTGCCAGTAAAGAGACTCTGATGCAATCTTCTCCTGATGCTGATCATCTATGGTGGCCTTCAACCTTAGTCTCATCTCAAGCTCTTTCCACCTATGGAATGCTCTCTGGTGATTTGCTGCCTTCTCACAGCATGCCAGATTTCTAGCCAGATTTTTCCAGTCCTTTGTTCCTATAGAACCCAATGTGGCTGGAACATTAGACTGGAAGAGTTTGCAACAAAAACAGCATGTGGCAATCTGGTTTTTTGAGTACATAAGCCCTGGCCTCTCCACTTTGTCATCGTTGGGGATTTCATGCCAGTAATGTATTGGATGGAAACTTCTATTTTCATTGTCTTTGGGGAACATGAAGTTTTTCACTTGCTGTGGCCCATGCAGTACAAGGAAGTCCCGCAGGCTCAAGTGGGTCCACAGTCCTGGATCATCTGGCTTAAGGAACTAAACTCAGCAGCAGCTGTTTCTTGCGCCTCCACCACACTTTTCTCTGATCTACACTTTTCTTCAGGAATGTGCATAGTTACATCCATTTGAGATGGAGATATGGATGCTGCAGTATCTGCCAGGTCACCTACACTCTGACTAACTGGAAGATCAGGCATCTCCTCAACACTCACATCCTCACTGGGGCCGGAAGGCTCACCGTGAACATTTGTGTCTATGGCTCTCAGGAGAGCTCCTTCCTGCTTAGATAGAAAAGCTTCCTTTGCTTTCTTTCTTTTTCTAAATGCTGCCCCAGCGGGGTGTTTTCTTCTTTCACTCATGACTGCTGCCTGTGCCAGCTATAGTGGCTCTCAACACTCAGCTGAAGGGGACAAATAAGCAGGCTGGTAGCAGGGCCTGAGTGATATCAGTGTCTTAAGGGCCGAACTGACTCCTATTACTACAGCTGACTGCCTGTTCTCCTCAAGTGGGTTCAGGGAAGCAGCAGGAAACAGGAAGCTCCCTGAGAAGCTGGTGTTAATCAATCCAGGCTACTGGGAGATGGAGATTCCACAACCTCCCTAGACAATTTATTCCAGTGTTTAACTACCCTGACAGTTAGGAACTTTTTCCTAATGTCCAACCTAAATCTCTCTTGCTGCAGTTTAAGCCCATTGCTTCTTGTTCTACCATTAGAGGCTAAGGTGAACAAGTTTTCTCCCTCCTCCTGATGACACCCTTTTAGATACCTGAAAACTGCTATCATGTCCCCTCTCAGTCTTCTCTTTTCCAAACTAAACAAACCCAATTCTTTCAGCCTTCCTTCAAAGGTCATGTTCTCAAGACCTTTAATCATTTTTGTTGCTCTTCTCTGGACCCTCTCCAATTTCTCCACATCTTCCCAGAACTGGACACAATACTCCAATTGAGGCCTAACCAGTGCAGAGTAGTACAATCATCATGGTAAAGAAGAGGCGAGTAAGTGTTGTGTTTGGGCTGCTAAATTTTCATGGCAGTTCTGCAAGGCTGGAATACTGGGAATTTTTGTCTACAAATATAGTCTGTTAATGACTTGCATCTCAAGCAGATGTTTTAATTTATTAAAACAAATTTTTTTCACAAAAATTACCATTCATTCATTCTTTCATAGTGCAGCAGAAAGCTCTTTGATGTTACTAATCACATAACTGAACAATGTGAAAAATGGAAACATTTCTCATTCAGGCTTGAGTGAGAAGAGAATGAAAGAAAAACAAAGTTTGCAGTAGTAATGATTAACAGAAATGGGACTACTTGCTTAAATTCAAGGCAGTTTCTTAGGGCTCTCACGCACCCTGAAACAGGTAACATGCATGGTCACATCCAAGATCTTTTAAATAACTTAGGCCCTGATTCAGCAAGATTCTTAGCACTTGTCTAACTTCAAGCATGCAAGTTATCCCATAGACGTAGTTATATAATCTTGAAAGGAAAAAAAAAGGCAATATAGCAAAGAGAAGGTTACTCACCTTGTGTAGTAACTGAAGTTCTTCGAGATGGTTGTCCCTGTGGGTGCGCCACTTTTGGTGTCTTGGCGCCCCTGCACTTCTAATTGGAGATTTGTAGTAGCAGTGCTCCGGCTGGCCACACACGTTGAGCAGCCATATTGCACTACTCCAAGAGGTCACCCCATGCATGCAGCCAACCATCCCCCACTTCCTTCCCTACGCCACAGGATCAACATGAAACTCTGAAGTAGAGGGGAGGAGGGAGGATAGTGGAGCAGCCACAGGAACAACCATCTTGAAGAACCTCAGTTACTGCACAGGGTGAGTAACTTTCTCTTCTTCATCTTCTTCTTCGAGGAGTGTCCCTCTGGGTGCTCTACTTTAGGTGACTGTAGAGCAGTGCCCCTCAGTGGAGGAGAGGGGCTTCGGAGTTGATTTATGTACGGTGGAGAGCACCAAGAGTCCAAAATGAGCATCTGCAGCTGACTGCTGTTCTAGGGCATAGCGTTTAGTGAAAGTACGGGGTGATGCCCAGGTAGCTGCTTTCAAAATATCAGTGATGGGTACATCTTTGAGAAAGGCTATCGATGTGGACATAACTCTAGTGGAGTGTGTGCGGAGTCCGGAAGGAGCTTGCAGATTGTATTTTTGGTAAGATAATTCAATACCGTTAGAGATCCATTTAGAAAGTCTCTGTTTGGAAATGGTTTGACCTTGTGACCATGCTGTTGTGGATATGAATAGTCTGGATGATTTTCTGAATGTTTTTGTTTTCTCTGTATAGAACACAAATGCTCTGCACACATCCAGCATCTGAAGGGACTCCTTCCTGATGTCGGTATGTGGCTTGGGGTGAGTAAATGGGTTGGTTGAGATGGAAGGGGAAGGCGACCTTGGGTGTGAATGTAGGATGTGATTGTAGGACTACTTTGTCCTTGACGAACGTGGTATAAGGTGGGTGTGACATTAGAGCACCCAACTCTCCCACTCTTCTTGCTAAGGTGATCGCTACTAGAAAGGCGACCTTCATGGATAAGTGCAGGAAAGAGAAGCTCACTACTGCTTCAAAGGGTTTGCCCATGAGGTCATGGAGAACAAGGTTGAGGTCACACATAGGGGTCTGGTCCCTTACTGTGGGATAAGTGTTCTCTAGACCCTTGAGGAAGTGCTTAGTCATTGGAAGGGTGAAGACAATGAGTCTTTTTGAAAGGACCTGCCATGGATACAGCATCTCTAAAAAGAAAGAAAAAAAAAATAAAAGTTGTCTCTGTAATTTAGATGGTAAAAGTTACAGGGTCTTTCAGCTTATAGACACTAGAGAGAAGCTCCCCCCCCCCCCGCAAAATACAATTTAAAATACTTCCAGCAAACTACACAGTTGCAAATACAGAAAACAATCAAAAGACTATAACCGCCTTTCTACTTAATACTCACTATTCTGAATATATAAGAGACTGTAGCAGGGAGATTGGCAAGAAACCTGGTTGCACGTCTAGTCCCTTTCAGGACTCAGAGAGAACAAAGCAAAACCCAAAAACCACAAACAAAGGCTTCCCTCCACCGAGATTTGAAAGTATCTTGTTTCCT
Organism: Gopherus evgoodei; assembly: GCF_007399415.2. NCBI lineage: Eukaryota > Metazoa > Chordata > Testudines > Testudinidae > Gopherus > Gopherus evgoodei. The sequence goes on along the minus strand of NC_044329.1, from coordinate 80,089,278 downwards.
GATTGGTCCTCTGGTCAGGTGTTTTTGTTCTCCGTTTGTTAACTCTTTACAGGTAAAAGAGACATTAACCCCTTAACTATCTGTTTATGACAGGAGCCGTCTCTGACTGGTATTGAAAGTCTGCAGGTGATGCAGCATTTGAAACCTGGAGATCCAGGCATGTCGGAGAGGCTGTGTTGAATAAAGAATGGGAATAGTCCCGTTCTAATGTCTCTTTAGTTGTTAGGCGATTGCCCACCTGAGTCAGGGAAAAAGGGAGAAAAAAGTTGTTTTTTTTAAAAGGTAAAGAAAAATGAAAGGAGAAATTAATAAAAGAAGGATAATAACTGAGAAAGGGCTGAAATAAGAGGAATATCTAGAGTTGTTAAGGGTGCTGCTGTCATTCCAACCAAAGCCAAAGGCGGTAGAGAAGGAACTGGGGACGGTTGGCTGCGCACAAGGGGTAACCACTCAGAGAAGTGTGAGGCGGCTGCTGTGCGCACGTGGCCAACTGGGGCACTCCAACTACAAATCTCTGATTAGAAGCGCAGGGGCAGAATGACATCTAAAGTGGAGCACCCACAGGGACACTCCTCGAAGAAGAAATGGCTATTGCAGCCAGGGATGGGGGTGGGGAAAATCAGAGTTGTTTCCACAGAGAGTAAAACACTGATCAAGTTCATAAGATAGAGCTATCTAAATAGTGAATGGCAGCCCACAGAAGAAAGGCTGGAGTCTAAACTCTAGGATCCTGCAAAGTGGGAGGTTCCCAGACCCTGAGTTCCAGCCCAGCCCAGCCATCTACATAGCAATTAAAGAGCCCCTGAGCCAGAGCTCCACAAGCCAGAGTTGGCTGGCATGGGACAGCCAAAGGTATCTAATTGCAGCGAAAACATACCCATTCTGCCCTCCCATGTGGGATAGCACTAGCATAACTGAGCACAGAACATGGCCTGCAGAATTGTAGTGTTCACTGTGCACAAGAAGGAAAAAGTTCAATGTGACTTTCAGATCTCAGGTTGAGTTTGCAGCCCATTAGAAAACAACATTTTGCTTCCCAACATAGATAATCTGATGTGAAGCCATTGGGACACAAACATGGAAACTCACAATGCCATTTTAATTGAGTTGTTTTCCAGAAGACAACATGAGAACTAAAATGCAAGTGATCTTGTTTGACTTTAATTGCATTTTAGATTCAACACTACAATCTTATGAAACTCTGCAAACTTCAGGTCATTTTTTAATGATTAAAAAGGATCATTTGTTCCCAGTGAACCAAATCAAGCCCTGGTGTAACTCCATTGAAGTCTGCTGTTCACTTCAGTGGAATTGTGCCAGGGATGGATTTGACCCAGTATCTTAAATCACAGACTGTAGATGCAGAATTAATAATGTAGTTAACATTGCTATATTCAAACACTCCCAAAGACACAAAGATGTGCATTTCATATTAATATTTTATATGAACTTTGTGTGTACATGAAAAATGAGTAAATGGAGGGACACAAGGGTGTGTGCAGAACATGTGTATCGTGTGAAAATTACAACTGAATCCTAGTTAAAAAGAAAAAGGCATAAAACCAATGACAGAGGTGATGTGTAAGAGGGCTCTGGAGAGCCTAATGGAGTTTGTCATAATTATGTATTATACATATAAAACACAACTTGCAGACTTTCAAACACCATACCCAAACAGTAGACCACCTACAAATGAGATACTCAAACCTCCAGGTGTTTCTAGCTTTATATACTTAATGGTAATTCAGGGTATGTTCTGGTCAGCATTTGTTGTGATTGCCCTGTATTTGCTTTGGTGTAATTTATAGATGTGCTGAGCAGTAGCGTTTGGAAGAGAGAGTGCCCCCTAATATACTCTTAGGGTTGTCTATGCTTGAAATGCTACAGCAGCACAGCTGCAGTTGTGTCACTGTAGCACATCAGCGTAGACACTACCAACATTAACAGGAGAGATTCTCCCATCAGCATAGGTAATCCTCCTCCCCAAGAGGCAGCAGCTAAGTTGACAGAAGAGTTCTTCCATCAACCTAGCACTGTTACACCAGGAGTTAGGTCATCTTAACTGCCGCTCAGGGGTGTGGATTTTTCACAGCCCTGAACAATGCAGCTTGGTTGACCTAACTTTTATGTGTAGATCAGGCCTTAGTCTGAAAGAAGTACGTGTTGTTTGGCCACCCTATAAGTAAATGGAAACGCATTCAGAAACAGAACCCTGCTCCTTCAAAGGGATTCCTGCATGCAGATATCTACACTCCGGTAGGCCCCTTTGTAGAGCTCAGACCTTGTAGCAGACTTCACTCAGAGGCCAGCAGGCCTACTGGGCAAACCATGGTTCAATAGTCCCCCAAATATCATGATGGCCTTGTCAGGCAGTCCACAAACCTGGCAGCCTAGCTGCAGTCTGTCATTCCCCAGTGCTCCCTGAAGTCTCCCACCAGACAAGTGGGGGGAAGATACGGCCCCTCTCTCTCCATTAGGTACCAAACTAGCACCGAAGGTGGAAGAGGCAAGGAATATCTCAGTCAGTACTTCATGATACACCAAGCCAGCCTTTTCTGGACCACTTTCTACCTCCCTGCTCTCTTCCGTTCGGGGAATGGTCACAACACTCCCCCTCCCCCCCGCACACACACCCTACTCCATCCCAGCAAAGAGTTCCCAATCTCAGCAGTTCAGCTAGTCAAGTAGGTACACCCCAGCTCACATCTCAAGGTCCAGTTATTCTCTCTTGACAGGAAAAAGGATGAAGCCTCTGACCACCTCCTGGGGTCTTAAGCACAGTCCAGACCCTTCTCATGTTGATCACTCTGTTTCAGAAGCTGCACACTGTTTTTGTCCTTTCAGACACCAGACAAGCATTCCATCCCCACCCGGTCCCCTTTTAACAGATCCTCCATTTGGAGCATTGTCTGCAGCTGCTATGCTGGGGAGGGGGTCCATTTGGCCCAGTTTTGACTCCTTCACTCCCTTAGGGTTTATAGACTTCACACCAAGGCTATCACAGACCTACAAAAGCACTTATAAATATACAGAGGGGTAGCAGTGTTAGTCTGGATCTGTAAAAGCAGCAAAGAATCCTGTGGCACCTTATAGACTAACAGACGAAGTGGGTATTCACCCACGAAAGCTCACGCTCCAAAACGTCTGTTAGTCTATAAGGTGCCACAGGATTCTTTGCTGCTTTTATAAATATACACTTAGCTGGGGCACATTCCTGCATTTGGAAGGATTTCCACATGCAGAGTGGCTATAAGACTTGTCCTATATGCTTATGAATATCATCCAAGCTGTTTGGCTGCTCCTGCATCCAAGCTGGTTTTGATAGCTCGTAAGAAAAGTTTAGGTAAGAAATAACCTGAGCACGATCATTGGTATCATTCACCTGCCAGTGTCTACACTGTCTCTCATTTCACAATACATTTTTCTAGCTGGCTGCTGAAAAATTAGAAAAAAAAACCCTTTCAATTTTGTTTACCAAAACCCCTCTCCTTATAATAAAAATGCATTTTATATGAGAGCTAGTTGTCTTTCTATCTAGAGAGGGAAAAAACAATTTAAATTACCTCTAAAATTATATTAAATATCTTTTCTCTATATAAAAAATAATTACTTTAATGTCAGATCTCAACCTCTTCCAAGGCTAGAAAAGTGGGAATCTCCACCTTTCAGTGGTATAAGGCTTCTCTTTCTCTTCCTCGCTCTCTTCTTCCTTTCTCCTCTCCGCTTTACAGGTGATATGCTTTATAGGCCCACGCCACCATATTTTCTTGTGATAAGGTCCACCGATAATATAAGGCCTAATACTACTATAGCCAAAGGTCTCGAGTTCTGCCCCACCTAATGACTGTGTACTGTTGTGTGATCACAGAATCGTAAAAATCTTCTTGGTTTGTAGGGGGACACCTCACGCTGCTCTCAGGTAACTATCTCTGGACAGCTCAGGAGGTAGCATAGGCAGTCAATGAAACATGGGAAGGAAAGATGGCATTGTGACTGGGCATCAAGGGATTCTGTGTTGCACATCTAAGAAGGACAATACAGAATTAATAGCACAAGCTGTGGGAGACCATGACAGCTTGAAACCATCTTTGCATCCTCTTGGTCCGCTTCAGGTGCGCCCACTACAACTTAGACAGCCCTGAGGGCCACCTATGTTACAGCAGCTCCCAGGGCTGCCCTAATGGCTGGAATTGCCCAGAGTCTCTGCAGAGCTACATGCTGTGGCCTCATGCTGACATTCCCCTCCTGTCCTCAAATTCAGCCCTACCATCAGCCCCCTGTGCCAGAGCTTGCAAGTGGGGAGGAATGAAGGGGGGTCCAGGGAAAACAATCTTATGGCTGTCTTCCAACAGTGACTGTACTGGGGGAGTCCTCCCTGGGCCAGATGTGGGGCTTTTGGGACCCCTTCATATTGCTCCAGCCCTTTCACTCAGCATAAAGGGTCCAGAGCAGGAGTGAGATTCTCACTTATGAGATCAGAGGCCTGATTCTCCTTAGTCCTGCACCTTATGTAGTCATTTACACAAGCACAAAAGGGGTGTAAAACTCCACCAAATCAGAATGGTAGTGTTTTGCACACAGTTTGCATTCATTTTGCACTGGTGTATATGATGCACAAGATTCAGGGCAATGGAGAATTAAGTCCCCTGTTTCTTCCACTGACTTTCCATGTGACCTTGGTCAAGCCACCTAAATGATCTCTGCTTCAGTTTTCCCTTCAGTATTATCCTCAGTTTATAGATATTCACATGGTATTCTGAGGCTTAGGGTATGTCTACATTACAGTGGCAGAGCCGCAGTGCTGTTGTAGCACAACTGTCCAGATGCTTCCTACATCAATGGAAGGGGATTTCCCATCAATTTAATTAATCCCTTCTCTGAGAGGCAGCAGACAGATCAAAAGAAGAGTTCTTCCATCAACCTAGCCACATCTATACTGGGGGTTAGGTTGAACTAACTGTCACACAAGGCAAGAAATTTTTCACAGCCCTAAGCACTGTAGCTAGGTCATTCTAATTTTTAGCTGTAGACCAGGCCTTACTACCAAATTTTTAAAGGTATTTTGGTGCCTTAAAATGCAATTAGATACCTAGTGTGATTTTCAAAAGCACCTAGACACTCAGACCGCAATCCTCAAAGGTATTTAGCCACATAACTCCCATTGATTTCAATTGAGTTAGGTACTTGGGTGCCTATCTGCATGCTTAAGCACCTAATACCAGGAAGCAGGGCCTGCAATGGAGCCTGTAGTAGGCTGCCTGATTGGCAATGCTGCTGGATAGGGTACACCACCTGATCCTCTAGAAGAGTCAGCAGACCAGCTCTTAAGCCCAGCAGCAGTTCAGTGGCTGCTCAGAGTGTTTGCCCTGCTCCAGACAACCTGATCCAGATTCTTAGCTGGAATTCCTGATTTTGCCTCTGACTCTTGGCTTTGACACCTGGTCTCTGACTCCAGTTCTGAGATTTGCTCTGATTCCTATCTTCTGACTCTGGCTGTAACTGCCCATGCCCAGCTCACTGACACCTACATACTTTGAAAAACTGGCCCTTAATTATTAAATGCTTGTAAATGCTTTGAGGCTCCTGGATTGAAGGTGCTACAGGAAAGTAAAATATTGTATGATTGTAATGAAACAGGAGGAGTGATTGATATTCTTCATGTACCTATTCCGTTTTCAATAACTATCTGCTAACGGACAATCAGTAGCAAAATACCAAGACTAACACAAAGCAGGAGCTAAGAAAATGGAGCGGTGTGGAAAAGATGGACATAGAAAACAGGGGAGGTTGGGGTTAAAAATAGGGCTTGGATGGCAACGGGGAGCTTGATATTTTGTTCGTGTTTTTCTTCCCCCCACTACTTCACCTATTGAATCACTCCCTTCTACCCATACCAGATTGTGTTTACGCTCTAGATTTCACATCATTTTTTTCCCCCAAAATGGAAAGTCATGGACCTCTCTCACACTTTAACTAAAATAAATGTAATATTCTATTTGGCCAAAAAATTTACATGAGTAGAAAGATCCCTGAAGTCATATTAACTGCCTGCTACTTATCACTGATGGGTATTCTCAAAGACAATACTCCTGTTTAATCTTTATGCTCTCAACAATAACCCTTCTCTCTTTTGATCAAGTGTTTAATTTTCTTGAAAGATTTTCTTTGACTTTAGTTATTATTGGAGGGGATTTTAACTTTACCCCAACTCTTTATTGGCTAAATCTTATATATCCACTGTTTCAAATAGAGGTATTTCAGTTTATCTAAGTAAACAGTTCAAGGATTTGATCTTGACAGGTAGGTGGAAAATTTCAAACCAAAACAAAATTGAAATAGCATTTTCTTTCCCATCTCAGAATAGAGTTTTTAGACTAAAAATGACCTGTAAGTGTATTGGAATAAGAAATTGATAATATTATAGAGAATATTCCAGTGTCGTTGCAGTTTTTACCAATCAGAATGACAGCACTGTATGTGAAATTAGTTAACCAGTTATTTTATTTCATCTGCAAATGATCTATGATAAACAAGATATAAGAGGCAAAACAAAGGGATGTTTTGATATTAACTATATTCTAACTTTTCTAGATTCCCCACTGAAAATAGGTATCATTTCTAAATTCTCTTTATTTTTGTATGTTAGAACTTTAAGAAATAAGGTGAGAATGGAAAACATCATCACCTCTGAAATTAGCAAAGCCAACCCCTGCTCCACTGTGCCCCAAACTCTGGGAGACTACCCTTTTCTTAAGAATTAAGGAGTCCCAGACATTTCCCACCTTTACTGTGTCTCCAAGAAACCCATAGGAATTTTAGATCATGGACAAATATTTAATGTATACAGTTCCACAAATCTGTTCTCAGTTATGAAGCTAATGATATGTAGATGGGCTCTTAAATTTGGTTTCTCTGCTCTGTATCCATATAGCAATTTATTAGCCTTAGTCATAGAACTTGAAGTGGATATTAATGGAAACTGAGAGCCCCTTGGTCTGCTCCCTTGAATTCAAAGGGAACTCCCTTCCTTGTAAAGGTCTCCCTTGGAGTTCTAGGCTCCCAAAATAAAACCAATCCAAGCGCCTTTCACAAGGGGCCTTTCCTACATCACACAAACAAATGCAGTACATTAGTTCAATTAACCTCCTCCTACCCTTCCTCAATTATTTTCTACTATTTTGATAATGAAGTTTCTATAGGATGGTATTGGAGGGATGCAAAGGCAAGGATAGGATGCAAATCTTTTAGGTGACTAAAGACTGACTAGGAATTCAGTTGAACAAAAGATACAGCTGAATGAGCTGGTGTTTACTGACCCTGCAGGAAAGAAGTTGTGATGGATGGGAGCTTTGACTTTATTATTCTAAAGTCTGTATCTTAGAATACTTAAATGGAATAATTAAATGGAGTTTTACACATACAGATATGAAAACAAGACAGGCTTAAAAAAGAGGACCTACCAGCCTTGAGCATATCCCTTTAAAAGTCAGCTAATTCCTCATGAGAAACGTTGAGATTGACTAGTGTTCCAGCTCTGTTTCCAGTGGGACAGCTGCACTCTGCTACGCTGTTTCCTTTCCCAGTATATGAGAGTAGACTATGGATCAGCAGTACCTATGGGGAAAAAAAACAGCAAGTAGTGTCCTTAAAAGAGGTAGAGCATCAGGCTTAAGAAACAGGGTGCTTCTCTTGGCACATCAGTTAAAGTTGCCAGCATCTGCTTTTGTGCTAGCAGCAAGATACATTTGCCATAGCCATACAAGTTCCTTGCAGCTTTTGAGTTTATACCCTTTGCCTACATATATAAATATTTTTTCACAGTTATCACTTTTTAAAAGTCCTAGTCAGCCTTAGCATAGGACAAATGTTCTCTAACACTTTATTTTTCTAATCTCAAAGGCTCAGATGAGATGTGCGGAGAATCTTTTCATACTGTCCTTCACACTTACATTTGAGTTTTCTAGGCTGAACAAGCCATAGGCTGTTGCTCTGAAACAGAGGACATTAATAGTTCAGAAAAATAAATCCCAGCAAATTAATCACCATGCTTCTTCATGGGCCAAATTCAAATCAGCAGCCAGCGTGTGAGGCAGACCATCTTTGTACACACAGTCTGACTGATAAGGATATTAGTCATTCATTAAGTCTGACTTTGATAACTGAGTCCTACTCTGTTAATAACTTGTTACCAAAGGTCTCTCAATGTTAATATTCTCATGAAAACTGACCATTGGCAGATACAAAGTCATGTATTGGCTGTCTGATTCCATCAGCAGCCTCTCAAGCCACTCTTTGTCAGCTAGTCATCCTCCTAGTGAAGATGTATCTACTTCATGCATCTTGCTTTATAACCTGTTTTATTGATTCAAAAACTGCATTAAACCCATAATCATCACACCAGAATCCAATGTAATAATCAATGAGAAGTCAGTGAATTCCACATGTATTAGAGACCCAAAACTTTGGATAATTCATAGTGCCATCCCTTTCAATAATGACCCTCGCCTTCCCTTGGAAAAGCTATTTGATATCCACAGATAAAAAGTGCCATGCAAGAGCTAAGTATTATTTTATCATTATTTAGCAAGTTAGCCGGCTCCTAGACCTCAATCATCCCATTCGTTATAGTGCAGCGGGGACAGGAGAAGGTGGAAGCAGTGCTAAATGTAGGCCAAAAGGATGCAAAGTGCCTCAAAACTCCTTTGCTCTATTGCTCCTGTGAGGGCAATAAATATAGGACAGCTTTATAGCACTTAGTGCTCTGGAAGCACAGAGCAAGGTGAGTGGCTTCAGGACAAGGAGATGTGGACAGATGAGAAACTACACTATGTTCTCTTCCCTCTCCCCCAACAAAGCATGCTCAGAAAAGACACAAATGGAGTGTAAAGTTAAGCACAGTTCAGCTTCTCAGTTGCTCAGATACTTGGTTAATGATCATGCTATAAGAAGCTATATAGAATAGAATACTTTAATTTATGGAGTTGACAACATGCACCACAACAGCCATGGTGGCTCTCTAGGAAGTTGCAGTGAATTTCAGCATAAAAAGGCAGCAAATACCAGTTCTTTTGGTTACCTCTCATTCATCTCCTTCCTTCTTACTGGGTAAAATCCTGGTACTCCTGAAGTCAGGATGTAGCCCATTAATAGGGAAGGAGCTGATGAAATCCAGCCTCATTCCTTCTCTTCACAAATCCCACTAGCTACCAATAGTTTTGGTTTCCTGGATTCCTGCTCTTTATAGCAGTGAGTGACTGCAGGATGCTGTTTGAATCCCCTTTATTTTGCAGTGTTTACAGGCAGTGTGTGTCAGTGATGTATCTATGCAGCCTGAAATAAATAGCGGTTGCTTCTTTCAGTTACCAGTTATGCCCCAATAAAGAGAAAAGGTTACATTAGGGGAGATAAAAGAAAAGAGAGCTCCACTTACAGGTTAGCTTCAGGTATTACTGAATGAAGGGCTAGCAACAAAGTAATTGCATGATTGTCTTATTGTGAGAATAGTATGTCAGCTCCAGGCACTTAACTGGTACCCAGGGAAACCACTGCTTTCCCTGACCAAGCATTCCTCTTGGCCATGTCTGTGGTCATACTATGGCATTTCAGTAAAGAGTGCTTTGTATAAGCAGTATTTGCCTCACCTAACTGTGCTGTGGACTAGAGCCTCAGCTGCTGTAAATCAGCATAGCACCATTGAATTGAGTGAAGTGTGTCATGTGCATCAGCTAAAGATCTGGCTCTTCGTTCGCTGTTAAAGGCGGGGGGCGGGGGGAGAAGGGGGAATGTTTTTGTTCTCCTCCAGTCATTCCTCTGCAGCTAAATTAGGGTTTAATCCAGGGGTGGAGGGGTGGTCCACTCATCATGTCACAAGAGGCACTGAAGACCTTGTAGAATCAGGCCCTCATAAACAGTGATCCTGATTCCGCAAAAGAATCTATCCATGACTGAGGTCAATGGGATGCCAAGCAAGCATGTCAATCTAGGTGGGCAGATCACTTTGCAGAACCAAGATCAATGCTGGGATCCCAAACCTCTTTGTCAGGCATATTACCACATCGCTTCTTCCTAGAGCCAAGTAGATTACTGCAAAAGATGCAAGTATGTTTAGTTTTTAATGACACATAAAGACTCTGCCTAGAATCTGTCAAACAACCATACTGTCTCATTTAATGGCATGCAAACAGTGTGTGCCACACTGCTTAAAATGGAACTCAGGTTACTTTTTCATTACTACTAGAGCAGATATCGCTGGAGATGAAAGCAACTGTCTCAGAAGAGCAAGTATGACATCTGGTATGTAGTACCAAAAATAAATCTTTAACTTTCTCTCATACCTGCCAAACCCGCTCCAAGGAAATAAACCTAGGAAGTATCACAAATACACACTCACCTCTGATTTCAAAGGGAGAGCTGACCTATTTTTTTCCTACGAAATCTTTTTGATAAAACGAGTGGAAGATGTCCTGTGTAAACAAAAAATTCAAGGAAAACTCTGCCCATTTTGTTAAAAAATGAAAGGATGTGCAGACTAATATATGTATCAGGTATTTATGCTATTATTACTGTCCAGTAGCCCCTCATGCTAGACACTGCTCAAGCAGAATAAAAGGACAGTCTCGGATTTAAAGTAGATTTACATTAGTGATTTTTTTAAAGATTGATTGTGTAATTCACACACAAACAGTAGGGTATTATTAGATTATTTTATCCACTCATATTTCTGAAATAAGTATTCTATTTATCCTTTAAATAGCCGCAACTGACTTATGAGAGGGGACAGTAGTTTAATGGAGAAGATGACCCACTTACAGAAAAAATAATTAAATATTTTTTCCCATTTATAAGCTAAGCTGAAGAAACATTCTCAGTGTGTATATCAGACTAAAAAAATTGGAAATCTGTCTTGGCTATTGCATTTAGATCATACTATAGGGTTTGCAATGGCATCAAAAAGGTAATAGCTAAAATAAATTTTTAGTAGTGTAAACAGGACACACTTAGTAATTGTCCCTGAACTGATCACTCACCTGCATTTATTACTTCTTTCTTCATTCTCCTTGTCTTTGGTTTCTTGTTCTTGTCGTTAGTCAGTTATGTGTAGGCATCTACTTAGCATATTCTATATGAAAATGTAAATGTTGGTGAAAACAGTAAGAACTGTATGCAGCTTCTTTATCTCATGTACATTTGACACTAACATGTCAAATACAAAAGCTTTCCATTGCATCTTCTCAAAAGCAATTGAGTCTATTTTTTGTAATGTGCATTACATTATTACCAGCAGGTGGCAGCTCACTGTTATTTTTAATGAGTTTCTTTGGGAATAAATGACAAAGTTTTAAATGTTTTGTAAGAGCCACAAGCAGTGCTTCATTTGTTCCAGGGCTTGCCCAGGCTGAGCCCGGGCACCTCTAGGATTGGCAGTTCATAGCCCTGGCACCTCTAGGGTTGGCAGTTCATAGCCTGGCACCTCTGGGCTTGCAGCATCAGTTATGAATGTAAAAAAATTGCTTGAGCCCGGGTATCTAAACGCTTGAGCCCTGGCCCGTCTTTCATTAAAAATTAAGCACTGGCCTCAAGTTATCATTAATTTCAAAGTTAATTTTTTAACCATTCCTGCTTACAATTCAAGGCTATAGCCATTCCTTTTAAAGACTGTTGTTAACCCAGCCCAAACGTAAGTTTTGTTTGTCTGAGAATGGATTCATCCAGCATCTTTGGGCTTTATCTAGCCCCAAATAATCACCATTGTTGTTGGCCCTTAGAAGAATGCTTGCTGTGCTTCTAATGCTGTGCTTGCACTGGGGATTCTTGTACAATGTTGCTAATACCACTGGGGTACCACTGGTAGGAGGAATGCGAATAGTGTGAATGTATTTGAGAAGCCTGCTTCTGAGCAATGTTAAGTATCACTGTTAAAAATGCTGGCAGACACCTGACCCAGTTGCTGTTCTAGTGCTTCCACCACTGCTGTCCATCACCTGGAGCTGATCCAGTCTTAGTCCTGGTCTACACTACAAGGTTAGGTTGATTTTAGTCGCTAGGTCGATTTTATAAGCAATGCATCTATACAACCAGCCCCGTTCTGTCAACCTAAAAGGCTCTTAACGTTGACTGCTATAATCCTCCATGGTGAGGGGAGTAGCACTAAAATCAACCTTGCTGAGTTGAATTTGGGGTATGCAGATGCAATTCGACGGTATTGGTTTCCGGGAGCTATCCCAGAGTGCTTCAATGTGACCACTCTGGACAGCACTTTCAACTTCGATGCACTAGCCAGATACATAGCAAAAGCCCCAGGAAATTTTGAATTTCATCTCCCGTTTTGTCAGCGTGGTGAGCTCAGCAGCACAGGTGACCATGCAGTCCCCCCAGAATTGCAAACAAGCTCCAGCATGGACCGAACGGGAGACACTGGATCTGATTGCTGTATGAGAGGAAGAATCTGTGCAGGCCAAACTCTGGTCAAAAAGAAGAAATACAAACATATATGCCAAAATTGCACAGGGCATGGTGGAGAGAGGCTACAACAAAGACACACAGCAGTGCCACATGAACGTTAAGGAGCTCAGGCAAGCCTACCAAAAGACAAAGGAGGCAAATGGTCTCTCCAGGTCAGACTCCCATAACAAGCCGCTTCAATGATCAGCTGCACGGCATTCTGGGGGGGGACCTACCATTATCCCACCACTGTCCATAGACACCTGCAAGTAGGGAGTCTCACACAACAAGGAGAAGGATTTTGTGAATGAGGAAGAGGAGGACAAGGACAATGCGCAGCAGGCAAACAGAGAATCCATTCTCCCTAGCAGCCAGGACCTTTTCATCACCCTGGAGCCAATACCCTCCCAAGGTGGGTTCCTGGACCCTGAAGCCAGAGAAGGCACCTCTGGTGAGTGCACATTTGTAACTACAGTACAGGGTTTAAAAGCAATTGTGTTTAATGTTTGATTTACCCTGAAGAATCAGGATGCATTTGCGGCCAGTACAGCTACTGGAAACGTCTGTCAATGTGTCTGGGGATGGAGTGGGAATCCTCCAGGGTCATCTCCATGAAGCTCTCCTGGAGGTACTCTGAAAGCCTTTGCAGAAGGTTTCTGGGGAGGGCTGCCTTATTTCATCCTCCATGGTAGGACACTTTACCACGCCAAGCCAGTAGCAAGCAATCTGGAATCACTACAGCACAAAGCATGGCAGTGAATGGTCCTGGGTTGTGGTCACATTCAAGCAACATTCGGTCTATATCTTTCTGCATTAGCCTCAGGAGAGTGATATTATTCATTGTCATCTGGTTGAAATAGGGAAATTTTTGTAAGGAAACAGTAAAAGGACCCCATTCATGCTGGGCTGTTTGCACTTGGCTAAAAGGGATCATCCCTGAGAATAGCCATGCGGTGGGAGGAGGGGTGAAGGAATCATAGACTCATAGACTCTAGGACTGGAAGGGACCTCGAGAGGTCATCGAGTCCAGTCCCCTGCCCTCATGGCAGGACATCCCAGAGAATAGCCACGTGGTGGGAGGAGGGGCGAAGGAATCATCCCAGAGAATAGCCACGTGGTGGGGTGGGAGGAGGGGTGTGCTGCACATTCACCCCAAAACCACAGCCCCTCCTTTTAAATGGTAAACCCAACCAGCATTGTTTACTATGAGAAAGGAGGGTGCTGCAGTTTGAACCATTCCCACATTATGAAGGCAGAAGAAGCCAACCTTGCATACCCTTTGGCTTACCATGGCTGCTTGGAAACCGAATTCTGTTGCCCAGCCATGTGTGATGTGTCACCGTACCAGCAGGCGCTCGATATAAAAAGGCAAAATGCGACCTTGTACCTAAAGCACATGTGCTGTCTGCTGTGAATTGCATGATTCACTGTGAAAGAGTCTCCGTTTTGTTCTCAGAAATGTATCTTCTTAAATTCTACTCTCCTCTTTTATCCCCCTGCAGGTGCAAATCTGTCTATGCTCCCCCTATCATCTCCATCCCAGAGGTTATTGCAGATTAGAAGGCGAAAAAAACGCACTCGCGATGACATGTTTTCTGAGCTCATGCAGTCCTCCTGCACTGATAGGGCACAGCTGAATGCATGGAGGCATTCAGTGACAGAGGCCAGGAAAGCATTAAGTGAGCGCGATAAGAAGACCCAAGAGGCAATGCTGAGGCTAATGGGGGAGCAAACAGACATGATCAGTCATCTGGTGGAGCTGCAGGAAAGGCAACAAGAGCACAGACCACCGCTGCATCCACTGTATAACCACCTGCCCTCCACCCCAAGTTCCATTTCCTCCTCACTCAGATGCCCAAAAACGCGGGGGTGGGGGCACCAGGCACCCAGCCACTCCACTCCAGAGGATGGCCTAAGCAACAGAAAGCTATCATTCAAACAGTTTTGATTTGTAGTGTGGCTACAATAAGCAATGTGGCCTTGTCCTTCCCTCCTCCCCCACCCCACCCGGGCTACCTTGTCAGTTATCTCATTTTTTTTTTAATTAATAAAGAAAGAATGCATGGCTTCAAAACAATAGTAACTTTATTTCCAGCTGTGATCAAAGGGGGCAGGGTGGTTGGCTTACAGGGAATTAAAATCAACAAAGGGGGCGGGTTTGCATCAAGGAGAAACACACACAACTGTCCACAGTAGCCTAGCCAGTCATGAAACTGGTTTTCAAAGCCTCTCTGATGTGCAGCACGCCTAGCTGTGCTCTTCTAATCATCTTGGTGTCTGGCTGTTCAAAATTGGCCACCAGGTGATTTGCCTCAACCTCCCACCCCGCCATAAACGTCTCTCCCTTACTCTCACAGACATTATGGAGCACACAGCAAGCAGCAATAACAATGGGAATATTGGTTGCACTGAGGTCTAACCTAGTAAGCAAACAGCGCTAGTGAGCTTTTAAATGTCCAAAGGCACATTCTACCACCATTCCGCCTATAGTTGAACTGCTCCTTACTACTGTCCAGGCTACCTGTGTTTGGCTTCATGAGCCACGGGAGCAAGGGGTAGGTTGGGTCCCCAAGGATAACTTTTGGCATTTCAACATCCTTAGCGGTAATTTTCTGGTCTTGCAGCTGCTCAAACAGCCCAGAGTTCCTAAAGCTGCAAGCGTCATGCACCTTTCCTGGCCATCCCACCTCGATGTCAGTGAAACGTTCCTTGTGATCCACCAGTGCTTGCAGCACCATTGAGAAGTACCCCTTGTGGTTTACGTACTGGTTGGCAAGGTGGTCTGGTGCCAAGATAGGGATATGCGTTGCGTCTATAGCCCCAACACAGTTAGGGAACCCCACTGCACAATTCACAAGTTGCTACCCTTGTTAGCAGAAGGTCAGTGATTGCATTGGCTACTCGGATCACCACTCACTTCTCAACTGTCCGGGCAGCTCTCATCTTGGTATTCCTGAACATCAGGGTGGGAGAAAGCAACTCACCAAGTTCCAGGAAAGTGGCCTTACGCACACGAAAGTTTCGCAGCCTCTGGGTATCATCCCATACCTGCAACACTATGTGGTCCCACCAGTCTGTGCTTGTTTTCCAGGCCCAGAATCAGTGTTGCACTGTATCAACCTGTTCCACTGCCGGTATATCATCCCAATTGCCACATCCCATGCATTCAGGAAAAGACGGTTACTCACCTTTGTAACTGTTGTTCTTCGAGATGTGTTGCTCATATCCATTCCAGTTAGGTGTGCGCGCGCCGCGTGCACGTTCGTCGGAGAAACTTTTACCCTAGCAACCCAGATGGGTCGGCTGGGCGCCTCCTGGAGTGGCGCCGCCATGGAGCCCAATATATACCCCAGCCGACCCAGCCACCCTTCAGTTCCTTCTTGCCGGCTACTCCGACAGTGGGGAAGGAGGGTGGGTTTGGAATGGATGTGAGCAACACATCTTGAAGAACAACAGTTACAAAGGTGAGTAACCGTCTTTTCTTCTTCGAGTGATTGCTCATATCCATTCCAGTTAGGTGATTCCCAAGCCTTACCTAGGCGATGGGGTCGGAGTGAGATGTGGCGGTATTTAGAACTGCTACGCCAAAGGCCGCATCATCTCTTGATTGTCTGACTAGCGCATAGTGTGCGGTGAATGTGTGGACCGATGACCAGGTCGCTGCACGGCATATCTCCTGGATAGGCACGTGCGCCAGGAAGGCTGCCGACGACGCCTGAGCCCTCGTGGAATGTGCCGTGAGATGGCCAGAGGGGACACGCGCTAGGTCGTAGCATGCGCGAATGCATGCAGTCACCCAGGAGGAAATCCTCTGAGAGGAGATTGGTTGACCCCTCATCCGTTCTGCAACCACCACAAACAGCTGAGGGGACTTCCGGAATGGCTTTGTTCGCTCCATGTAGAAAGCGAGCGCTCTGCATACATCTAAGGAGTGTAGCTGCCGTTCTCTCCGAGAAGAGTGTGGCTTCAGGAAGAAGACCGGGAGGAAGATGTCCTAGTTGGTATGGAAGGCAGAAACAACCTTAGGGAGGAACGCCGGGTGGGGTCGTAGGTGCACTTTGTCCTTATGGAAGACGGTGTAGGGTGGGTCCACTGTGAGAGCTCTCAGCTCGGAGACCCATCTGGCCGATGTAATGGCCACCAAGAAGGCCGTCTTCCAAGACATGTACGTGAGCGAGCAAGTCGCTAGTGGTTCAAATGGCGGGAGCGTGAGCCTGTTTAGGACCAAGTTAAGGTCCCAGGTAGAGGCAGGGCGGCGTGCGGGGGGGTAGAGACGCTCCAGGCCCTTAACAAATCTGGCGACTAGGGGGTTGGAGAATACGGAGCGGCCATCCTCTCCTGGTCGAAAGGCGGATATGGCCGCCAAGTGCACCTTTAAGGAGGATGATGCCAGGCCCTGCTGCTTAAGGTACCAGAGGTAGTCCAGGACCGTGGGAATCAGGGTCTGCATGGGGTTCACCCCCTGAGTAGAACACCAGCAGGAGAAGCGCTTCCACTTGGCCCTGTACGTTGAGCGAGTGGAAGGCTTCCTGCTGTTAAGGAGGATATGCTGGACCGGTGCAGAGCAGGTGAGCTCTGCCGCGTTCAGCCATGCAGGAGCCACGCCGTGAAGTGTAGGGCTCGTAGGTCCGGGTGACAGAGTCTGCCGTGATCCTGCGTGATCAGGTCTGGGTGGAGAGGAAGGGGGATTGGAGGGTCCACAGACAGGTCCAGCAAGGTGGTGAACCAGTGCTGTCTGGGCCACGCGGGATCAGGATTAGATGCGCTTTGTCCCTGCGTAGTTTCAACAGGACCTTGTGCACCAAGGGAACGGAGGGAAGGCATACAGTAGGTTGTGGGACCATGGCAGGAGGAATGCGTCCGAGATCGACCCAGGAGAGAGGCCCTGAAAGGAGCAAAACTCCTGGCACTTCCTGTTGGATTTGGTCGCGAAGAGGTCTATGCGGGGAAATCCCCACCTCTGGAAGATGGAATGGATGACATCCGGTCTGATCGACCATTCGTAGCATAGGAAGGATCGGCTGAGTCTGTCCGCCAGTGTGTTCTTGACCCCAGAGAGGAAGGATGCCACCAGATCTATCGACTGGGCTATACAGAAGTCCCAGAGTCAAACGGCTTCCTGACATAGGGGAGACGAATGGGTTCCCCCGTTTGTTGATATAGTACATGGCCGTTGTGTTGTCTGTGAGTACGGAAACACAGTGGCCGTGCAGACGTCATTGAAATGCCTGGCAGGCGAGGCGGACTGCCCTCAACTCCCGGACATTTATGTGGAGTGACAGCTCTTGGGATGACCAGAGGCCCTGGGTACGCAGGCGCCCTAGGTGGGCTCCCCATCCCAGGGATGATGCATCGCTTGTTAGAGTCATCGACGGTGGTTGTGGATGGAACGGCATCCCCGCGCATACTAGGGAAGGGGTCATCCACCAGTCGAGGGAGCGGAGAGGGTCGGGGGGGACCGTCACCAATACATCTAGGTGGTCCCTGCCCGGGCGGAATACAGAATGAAGCCACGTTTGGAAGGGCCTCATTCGGAGCCTGGCATACTTCGTCACGTAAGTGCATGCGGCCATATGTCCTAGTAGTGTGAGGCACGTGCGAGCCGAGGTGATTGGGGAGGCCTGCAAGCTCCGTATGATCAAGACGATAGTCTGGAAGCGGGGCTGAGGTAAGTAAGCCCTGGCCTGAGTCGAGTCCAGGGTCACGTCTATGAAGTCCAACCTCTGTGTGGGGACCAGGCTGGATTTTTTGGCATTGAGAAGCAGGCCTAGCTGGGAAAAGAGGTCCGTAACTACCTCGACATGTCGCCGTACCTGCGACTGGGAGGACCCCTTTAGCAGCCAGTCGTCGAGGTACGGGAACACGTGGATTTTCCGCCGACGGAGGTGGGCGGCCACAACGGCCATGCACTTGGTAAACACCCTCGGGGCCGTGGAGAGGCCGAAGGGTAGGACTGCGAACTGGAAGTGCTGATGTCTGACCGTGAAGCGAAGGTACTTCCTGTGCGGTGGGAAGATGGCGATATGGAAGTACGCGTCCTTCATGTCGAGGGCGGCATACCAGTCTCCAGGATCCAGGGATGGGATAATGGTTCCCAGGGAGATCATGTGGAACTTCAACTTGAGCATCCATCTGTTGAGGCCCCGCAGGTCTAGGATGGGCCTGAGACCTCCCTTGGACTTGGGGATCAGAAAATATCGGGAGTAGAACCCCTTGCCTCTCTCGCCTAGAGGTACCTCTTCTATCGCTCCTGCTGCGAGGACAGAACGAACCTCCTGCAGAAGGGTTTGCTCGTGAGAGGGGTCCCTGAAGAGGGACCGGGAAGGGGGGCGGGAAGGGGGTGAGGAAGCAAATTGCAGGTGGTATCCTTGCTTCACTGTACGCAGCACCCAACGGTCTGAAGTTAACCGGGACCATGCCGGGAGGAAGTGGGAGAGGCGGCTGGAGAAGGTAGGGGAAGGATCCTGTCTTGCATCTGGTACGCCGTCCCCAGGCGCACCTTCAAAAGCCAGACTTGGAGCCCGGTGGTGCCTTGGAGGGCCCTTGGCTTTGGCCTCCCTGGGGGCCAGATTGGCGTCTGCGGCCCCCCCGACCACGCCGTCTACTGAGGTCCTGCCTCTGACGGGGTGGGAAGTATGGGCGTCGTGCTTGGGGCCTGAAGGGTCTACGCTGGGTGGAAGGTGTATGCATCCCCAGCGAGCGTATGATGACTCGATTGTCCTTCAGGTTTTGCAATTTGGAGTCCGTCTTGTCCGAGAACAACCCTTTCCCGTCAAAGGGTAAGTCCTGGATGGTATATTGGAGTTCTGGAGGCAGGGTGGAGGCCTGAAGCCAGGAAATGCGCCTCATGGTTATTCCCAAGGCCAAGGTTCTGGCTGCCGAGTCAGCCGCATCAAGGGAGGCCTGGAGAGAGGTCCTGGCCACCTTCTTACCCTCCTCCAGGAACGCATTAAACTCCGGGCGGGAGTCCTGGGGTAGAAGCTCGGAGAACTTACCCACCTCCGCCCAGATATTATAGTTATAACGGCCCAGTAGGGCCTGTTGGTTGGCCACACGGAGTCGCAAGGTCCCAGCTGAATACACCTTGCGCCCCATGAGGTCCATTCGTCTAGCTTCCTTGGCCTTGGGGGCCGGAGCTTGTTGGCCGTGTCGTTCCCTGTCGTTAACAGATTGGACAACTAGAGAGGAAGGAGGAGGGTGAACGTATAGATACTCGTACCCCCGAGAGGGTACCATGTACTTCCTCTCCACTCCCTTAGCTGTCGGCGGGATGGAGGCTGGTGACTGCCACAGGTTATTGGCGGTGGACTGGATAGTCTTTATGAATGGGAGGGCTACCCGGGTAGGTGCATCGGCAGAGAGGATGCTGACTACCGGGTCCTCAACCTCTGGGACCTCCTCTACCGGTAGGTTGATATTAAGGGCCACTCTACGGAGGAGGTCCTGGTGGGCCCTGAGATCTATCAGTGGGGGTCCTGACGCTGAAGACCCAGCCACAGCCTCATCTGGCGAGGAGGAGGAGGAGGATACTCCGGGAATGAGGGCATCCTGTGCGGTCTCCTGCTCCTGGACTGGTTCCTGCTCCAGTTGACCCGGGGAGTCTGGTGGCGGCTGTTTATCCAACTCAACCACGGGGGGGCGGGAAACAGTGGCCTCTGGCACCCGATGTTCTGAGGCGGTAGAACGTGTCCGGGACACGGGGCCACCCTGGGTCTGATGATATGCCCCACTGTTGGGCACCTGCGTCCTGCGGCCGGGGGTCCTGGAATACTCCCAGCGGTACTTCGGGATTCTGGTCCCGTTCATAGTAGCTACCCGCCTGGGAGGATGCCGATGTGCCTCTAGACGGCCAAGGTGGAGCGGCAAAAGCTGGCACCGAGGTACCGACAAACCTTACACCTCTGGGTTGTGGTGACCGGTGTTTGTATTGGTGACGCTGTTGAGAGCGAGACCGGGACCTGAGAGCGGCTCGGTGCCGGGAGGTCGACCGGGATCTCGAGTCCCTCTGTCTCGATCTGCTCCTGGAGGCGCGGCGCCCACCGTGGTGCCGCGAACTGGAGCGGTACCGCGAGTACCGGGTTGATGCTCGAGACGTCGACCGGTGCCGGGATCCTGACTGGTGCCGGGATCTTGACCGGTACAGAGGTGATTGGTGCCGGGAGCCTGACCGGTGCCGAGGTGATCGGTGCCGGGAGCCTGACCGGTGCCGAGATGATCAGTGCCGGGAAGGTGATCGGTGCCAGGAGTCTGACCAGTGCCGAGATGATCAGTGCCGGGAAGGTGATCGGTGCCGGGAGTCTGACCGGTGCCGAGACCGAGATCTACGTCGAGAGCCTGAGCGACGCCTCGATGCCGAACGTCCACGGGACTGCGATGTGGAGCAGTGCCGGTCTGCTATGCTGACCGAAGCTGGTCTGGTCAGGGTCGGTTTGCTCATGGAGTGTAGTACCCACACCGGCGGTGCCGGGGGTAAGGGCAGCAGTGCCTCTGTGATCGCAATGAGATCCCTCGCTGCGGCAAACGTCTCCGGGGTAGAAGGCGAAGCAGGCTCTACCACGGTGTGCACCAGGGAGCCGCCAGGTGCCGGACTCGACAGCCCTCGTGGGGTCGGAGTCAACGGTACCGGCTTAGACGGTGCCGCAGCAGGTATCGGTGCCGGGCGGTCCGTCTTTGGCGCAGGCTCTAACTGCGAGGCAGTTGATGTCGGGGTGATCTGCGCCTTCGCCGCCTTCGGCCTCGGGGAGAGGGAACGGCTCGGAGTCGGTTTCGGTGCCGGCGGCAGCTGGTGCCGTGAGTCTTTGCTGGCAGCGCTCGGTGTGGTGGCGGTGCCCTTGCTTACCGGCTGACTTGTGCTCGGTGCCGAGGGCGAAGGCGTCAGGGTCGCTTCCATAAGGAGCTGCCTTAATCTAATGTCCCGCTCCTTCTTGGTTCTCGGTTTGAAGGACTTGCAAATCGAGCACTTAGCCGATAAGTGCGACTCCCCGAGGCACTTCAAGCAGGAGTCATGCGGGTCTCCAACTGGCATGGGCTTGTGACAAGCCGAGCACTGCTTGAAACCCGATGAGCCGGGCATGAGCTCCGGCTCCCGGTGCGGGGAGGGGGGGGGGGCTCCCCGATCCCCTCAAACTACAACTAATAACTACACTAATAACACTAGTTAACTAACTGACTAATAATTATATATATATATGTACAATAATAAACTATAACTACTATATACAACGATAGCGAAATGAGCTGCTAGGGAGTGTGGAGGTCAGCGAAGCCGCGCTCCACAGTTCCAACGACCGACACAGGCGGTAAGAAGGAACTGAAGGGTGGCCGGGTCGGCTGGGGTATATATTGGGCGCCATGGCGGTGTCACTCCAGGGGGCGCCCAGCCGACCCGTCTGGGTTGCTAGGGTAAAAGTTTCTCCGACAAACGTGCACGTGGCGCGCGCGCACCTAACTGGAATGGATATGAGCAATCACTTGAAGAAGAACGTCTGTGTCCATGTCCTCTTCACAATCATTCTCGTGCTGGCGGCTCCTAGCCAGGTTCTTCACATATTGCAGGATAATGTATGAAGTGTTTACAATGCTCACAACAGCAACAGTTAGCTGAGCGGGCTCCATGCTTGCCATGCTATGGCGTCTGCACGGGTAAACCAGGAAAAAAGGTGCAAAACGATTGTCTGCTGTTGCTTTCATGGAGGGAGGGAAGGAAGGAGGGAGAGAAGACTGACGACATATACCCAAAACCACCTGCGACAATGTATTTTCCCTTTCAGGCATTGGGAGCTTAACCCAGAATTCAAATGGGCAGTGGAGACTGCAGGGACTGTGGGATAGCTACCCACAGTGCACTGCTCCATGAATTGATGCTAGTCATGGTATTGAGGACGCACTCTGATGACTTAATGCGCTTAGTGGCGACATACACAATTGACTGTATAAAATCGTTTTCTAAAGATCAACTTCTATAAAATTGATCTAATTTCATAGTGTAGACATACCTTAGCAACACTGGGGAATTTTTGCCAAAAAAAAGCCTAGTGTGAATGCAGCCTAAGGGAGGGCTTTCAGGAATTCTGCAGCTGCCGAGCATTGCCAAAAGAACTAATGTGCACACTGTGGTGTACACCAAGGGCTGAAAAGCAGTGCATGCTGTTTCACTGATTTTTTTTAAAGGCCAGGAGGGACAATTAGAATAATAAAGTCTGCTCTGCTGCGTGACAGGCCACAGATTTTCATCCAGTTACCCCTGAATTGAGCCCAGTAAGTGGTTAGTGGTTGACTAAAACATATCTTCCAGAAAGGCATCCAGCCTTTAAAGATGTCAAGAAATGGCAAATCCACCACTTCCTTTACTCATTTGTTCCAATGGTTCATCACCCTTACTGTTATTCTGCTTCTTATTCTTACACACACAGACAGCTGCAATGGCACAGGAGCCAGCAAACAGAGCTGTAAACATGAGAGTTTCAGTGGGAGTTTGCGGGGGAGACTGAGGGTATGTCTACATCTACAATTTTGCAGTGCTGGTTGTTACAGCTGTATTAGTACAGCTGTATAGGGCCAGCGCTGCAGAGTGGCCACACTTACAGCAACCAGCGCTGCAAGTGGTGTTAGATGTGGCCACGCTGCAGCGCTGTTGCACACCGCGGGGAAGGAGACCTGCTTGGAGGGGGGGTCGGGGAACGCCAGAGCACACCGCGGGGCTGGATACCTGCTTGGAGGGGGGGTCGGGGAACGCCAGAGCACACCGCGGGGAAGGAGACCTGCTTGGAGGGCAGTGGAGTTTGCTTAATTACCAGAGAGGCTTCCGCAGGTATGCTGGGATACCTGCGTATTCCACGGAGGTCAACAAGAACGCTGGTGAGTGTCTACACCTGATGACCAGCGCTGGTGATCCAGCGCTGGATCCTCTACACCCGAGGCTCAACCGGGTGTACGGCCAGCGCTGCAAACATGGAGTTGCAGCGCTGGTAATGCCCTGCAGGTGTGTACACATCCTAAGTTGCAGCGCTGTAACCCCCTCACCAGCGCTGCAACTTTGTAGTGTAGACAAGGCCTAAGAGACCTAGGCAGAGGAATTGTTAGGCTAGTAAAGAGAGTGGGTGGTGTTCTGCTGGTGTTCTGGTGCCTGTGGGGGGTTTGTTTTGCTGGAGGTGGTGGTGATTTGCTTTGATTTGTTTTTCCTGGACTAACAGGGTTTAGGTGGGAAGGCTATGACCAATAGAGAGGCAGCTGTGGAAGACACAATGAGGATGACTGGATGTGGAAGCTGCGGCATGTACATGATCCTGGAGGGGGTACCTGAAAAGAGTTTCATCTGCATGAAGTGCTGTGTGATAGAGCTGATGGAAGAAATGATCCGAAGATTGGAGATGCAGGTGGAAACTCTGGTTGAGTTTAGAAGGGGGTTCGAGCAGATAATGGAGCATAGACATGAGGAGGCTGAAGGGAAAAGCTCAGACTTGCAGATGGAAGCAGGACCAAAGAATTCTGAGGGGAGACTGCCAGGTGACGAAAGTGGACAGTGGAACCATGTGACTAAGAGAACCAGGCAGAGGAAAAGACAGGCCAGTGAAGGAGAAATAGAGCTCAGGAACAGGTTTGCGGAGCTGCAAAATGAAGAAGGGACACAGCAGGTGTCGCTGAAGGTGAAAGTGCAAGGAAGAAGAGAAGGGCAGCCAGTCTCATAGGAAGAGGAGAAGAGTCAATGGAGACAACACCACCAAACATGAGCCCCAGGAGGATGCGGGATGGGTTGCGGAGGATTACAAGGGACACTAGAAATCGAGAGGACTTGCAGCCAGAGGGAACAGGGGATAGACCAGAGAATTGCACCATCACCAGGAAAAGGCAGGTCTGTGAGACTGGGGACTCCTTACTGAGAAGAATAGACAGGCCTGTAACTAGAGCTGATCCAGAGAACAGAAGGGTGTGCTGTCTGCCGGGTGCTAAGATACAGGATGTGGACCTGAGGGTGAAAAGGATCCTAACGGGAGAAGGAAAGAATCTGCTGATTGTCTTTCATGTGGGAACAAATGACACAGCTAGATTCTCGCTGGAACATATCAAGGGAGACTATGCCAGGCTGGGGAAGATGCTTAAGGAAATCAAGGCTCAGGTGATCTTCAGTGGGATTTTGCCTGTTCCTAGAGAAGGGCAACAAAGGCGTGACAAGATTATGGTGATCAACAGATGGCTCAGGCAGTGGTGCTATAAGGAGGGCTTTGAGATGTATGGCCACTGGGAAGCATCCATGGACAGAGGACTGTTCTCTCAGGATGGACTTCACCTGAGTAAGGAGGGAAATAGATTTCTAGGATGGAGGTTGGCACAACTGATTAAGAGAACTTTAAACTAGGAATTTGGGGGAGATGGTTGGGAGATGTCCAGGTAATCTACACGCTGGAATTTAACATTGAGACGGAAGAAAATGAAGTAAGAAAGGATACAGCCATGGGTAGGAGAATGGACATAAGGAGGAAGGGTAGTGTAGATACAAGTCTAATAGGTGATACTGGTAGTAGAATGTCTGTGCCTACTCGGGTAAAGAATGTCAGTGAAGCCAAATGGCAAAAATGAAGATGTTTGTACACTAATGCAAGGAGCCTAGTTAACAAATGGAGGAACTAGAGCTACTACTGCAGGAAGTGAAGCCAGATATTATAGAGATAATTGAAACATGGTGGAATAGTAGTCATGACTGGAGTACAGGTATTGAAGGCTATGTGCTATTTACGAAAGACAGAAATAAAGGCAAAGGTAGTGGATAAGCATTGTATATCAATGATGAGGTAGACTGTAAAGAAATAAGAAGTGATGGAATGGATAAGACAGAGTGTGTCTGGTCAGAAATCACATTGGGAAAGAAAGCTACTAGAGCCTCCCCTGAGACAGTGCTTGGGGTGTGCTACAGATTGCCAGGATCTGATTTGGATATGGATAGAGACCTCTTTAATGTTTTTAATGAAGTAAACACTAATGGGAATTGTGTGATCATGGGAGACTTTAACTTCCCAGATATAGACTGGAGTACAAGTGCTAGTAATAATAATAGGGCTTAGATTTTCCTGGATGCAATAGCTGGCGGATTCCTTCACCAAGTTGTTGAAAAGCCAAGAGGGGATGCCATTATAGATTTGGTTTTGGTGAGTAGTGAGGACCTCATAGAATAAATGGTTGTAGGGGACAATCTTGGTTCGAGTGATTATGAGCTAATTCTGTTCAAACTAGATGGAAGGATAAACAAAAATAGATCTGGGACAAGGGCTTTTTATTTCAAAAGGGCTAACTTTAAAGAATTAAGGAAACTAGTTAGGGAATTGGATTGGACTGAAGAACTTGTGGATCTAAAGGTGGAGGAGACCTGGAATTACTTCAAGTCAAAGTTGCAGAAACTGTCAGACGCCTGCATCCCAATAAAGGGGAAAAAAAGTCATAGGCAGGAGTTGTAGACCAAGCTAGATTATAAATTGGGGACACATCAGTTGGAAGTAACAGAGGAGGAGAAGGACCTCGGAGTATTGGTTGATCACGGGATGACTATGAGCTGCCAATGTGATATGGCTGTTAAAAAAGCTAATACAGTCTTGGGATGCATCAGGCGAGGTATTTCCAGTAAAGATAAGGAGGTGTTAGTACCGTTATACAAGGCACTGATGAGACCTCATCTGGAATATTGTGTGCAGTTCTGGTCTCCCATGTTTAAGAAAGATGAATTCAAACTGGAATAGGTACAGAGAAGGGGTACTAGAATGATCCGAGGAATAGAAAAGAGGAGGTTACTCACCTTGTGCAGTAACTGACGTTCTTCGAGATGAGTGTCCCTGTAGGTGCTCCACTCTAGGTATTGGTGCGCCCCTGCGCCTTTGATCGGAGATTTCTGCAGCAGTACTCGTAGCGGCCACACATGCTCAGAGCCTGGCCCCCGCTCTGACTACGCCTCTAGTGAGCATGCACGGCCGGTTCCCTCAGTTCCTTCTCTACAATGGAGGCTACCCCAACTCTGAAGTA
Source organism: Gopherus evgoodei (assembly GCF_007399415.2). Taxonomy (NCBI): domain Eukaryota; kingdom Metazoa; phylum Chordata; order Testudines; family Testudinidae; genus Gopherus; species Gopherus evgoodei. Next base: position 80,062,830 of record NC_044329.1, on the reverse strand, counting down.
GAGGGGAGGAGGGTGGATAGTGGAGCACCCATAGGGACACTCATCTCGAAGAACGTCAGTTACTGAACAAGGTGAGTAACCTCCTCTTCTTCTTTGAGAGATGTCCCTGTGGGTGCTCCACTCTAGGTGACTTCGAAGCAGTGTATCTCAAGGAGGTAGGGACTTGGGATCTGGCAAGAATGCAGTAGATAATACTGCCCTGCAAAATCGAGTGTCAGAGAGAGGGCCCTGAGTAGGGGCATAGTGTTTGACAAATATGTGCTCGGAGGACCAAGTGTCTGCTCTACAAATGTCAGACAATGGTACTTTACATAAGAAGGCTACAGAGGTAGATACAGATCTAGTGGAATGTGTTCTGATCAATGCTGGAGGTGTAACATTTTTTATCTGATATCAGAGTTGTATGCAATCGGAGATCCAGTTTGAAAGTGTCTGGGTAGAGATAGCCATGCCTTTGGAGTGCTCCGCGATGGAGACAAAGAGTCTAGGAGAGTTTCTGAAGGGTTTGGTTCTGTCCAAATAGAAGGATGAGGCCCTGCGCACATCAAGTGTGTGCACTGTGGCTTCGAAGGAGTTTGCATGTGGTTTTGGAAAGAAAGTTGGTAGATGTATTGGTTCATTGATGTGAAATAAAGCATGAACTTTTGGAAGGAATTTTGGGTGTAGGCGTAGAGTAACTTTGTCCTTGAAGAAGAACCTATACGGTGGATCTGCCATAAAGGCTGCTATCTCACCTGCCCGTCTGGCGGAGGTAATGGCCACCAAAAAGGCTGTTTTCATTGAGAAGTGCAAGAGGGAGCAGGTGGCTAAGCGCTCAAAGGGTTGATGAGTTAAACAGGACAATACTAGGTGAAGATCCCATGGAGGGGAAGGTTTCTTAATGTCTGGATATAGGGTTTGGAGTCCCTTCAGGAAACGCTTGGTGATTGGATGAGCGAAGACCGAGGTATTGTCAACTGTACCATGAAAGGTTGTGATGGCAGCTAAGTGGACTTTGATGGAGCTGAAGGAAAGGCCGGATTGCTTAATGTCCAATAGATAGTCGAGTATGCAGGGAAGAGGTGCTGAGGTAGGAGACAGTTGTTTAGTTGAGCACCATTTTGTGAATCATTTCCACTTTCGGAGTTAGGTGGTACGGGTGGATTGTGTTCTGCTGTGTAGAAGTACCCTCTGAACTTGGTCGGAACAGTCTAGTTCTTGTTGGGAGAACCATGCAGGTACCAGGGTTTGAGATGAAGCATGAAGATATTGGGGTGAAGAAGCTGTGATAAGAGGTTCGGGATGAGAGGCAGGTTGAATTGACATTCTGGTGAGGAAAGGGAACCACGGTTGTCTCGGCCATGAAGGTGCGATCAAGATCCATTCGTATCTTTATGAGGACCCTGTTGAGCAATGGTATTGGGGGAAATGCATAAGCTAAGTCCTGGTGCCATGAGATCATGAATGCGTCTCCGAGGGAGTGTTTGCCCAGTCCCGCCTGGAGCAAAAATTGAGGCATTTCGTGTTTTTCGCGGTTGCAAAGAGATCTATGGTTGGGTGACCCCAAGTTCGAAATATGTTGTAAATTATTCCCCCGTCTATCTCCCATTCGTGCTCTGAAGGGAAACGTCTGCTTAACTCGTCGGCAGTGGTGTTCATCACCCCTGGGAGATAAACAGCTGATATGCAGATGTGGTTCGCAAGGCACCAATTCCAGAGTTTTATGGCCTCTGAGCAAAGAGAGTGGGAACGAGCCCCTCCTTGTCGGTTTACGTAGAGCATGCAGGCAGTGTTGTCTGTCATTATGCATACATGTTGATTCTTGATTAGTGGAAGGAAGCAGTGGCAGGCATTTCGTATAGCTCAAAGTTCTAGAACATTTATGTGCAGAGAGGTCTCGGAATGAGACTATAGCCCATGAACTGTTTGGTGAGAGATTTGGGCCCCCCAGCCCGTGAGGGATGCATCGGTCGCCATTATCAGAGTTGAGGGGGGTCTGGAGGAAGGGGACTCCAGAGCAGAGGTTGTAGGGGACTGTCCACTATATGAGAGAGTCTTTGACTTGGCCAGTTGTTTGTTTAGTGAGTGCACGTTTGGTTTGTAAACCGTGGCCAGCCAAGCTTGGAAGCACCTCATGTAGAGACGTGCGTTCTGGACCATGAAAGTGCATGAGGACATGTGCCCTAGTAGTTGGAGGCAGTTTTGGGCGGTGACCTGGGGGCTGTTGCGAAGTCTTGTAGCCAGCAGTTTTATGGTATTGAATCGGTTGGGTGGGAGAGATGCCAGTCCGGTTGTGGAGTCGAGGCTCACTTCTATAAATTCCAGGTGCTGGGTAGGACTTAATGTGGATTTGCTTTCGTTTATTTGCAGGCCCAGGGATTGGAAGCACTCGATGGTGATTTGTGTGAAGCAGAGGGCCTCGTCGAACGTGGAGGCCTTCAGGAGGCAATCGTCGAGGTAAGGGAATATTATGACTCCTTTTTTCCTGAGGTAGGCAGTAACTACCGCTAGGAGCTTGGAGAAAACTCGAGGGGCAGTGGAGAGGCCGAATGGTAGAACTCTGTATTGGAAATGCGTTGAACCGAGGGTAAACGAAGAAAATGTCTGTGGGCCGGGTGGATAGTGACGTGAAAGTAGGCATCTTGTAGGTCAAGGGCTGAAAACCAATTGCCCTGCTCCAGGGCTGGAATTATGGTGGTGAGAGTAACCATCTTGAACTTTTGCTTTTTGACAAATTTGTTGAGCCTCCTGAGGTCAAGGATCGGTCGCCATCCTCCAGTTTTCTTTTCTGTTAAGAAATAAGAGGAGTAGAACCCTTTCCCCTTGTGGCATTCGGGCACAAGTTCGATAGCACCCAGGTGAAGGAGATGTTGTACTTCTTGCTGGAGGTGTGGCTCATGAGAGCTGTCCCTGAAGAGAGACGGGGAGAGTGGGTGGGTGGGAGGTAAGGAGAGGAAGGGGATAGAATACCCAATTGTGATGACCTCTAGAACCCACTTGTCGGTGGTAATATTCTGCCATTGGTGCAAAAATGGCTGTAGGCAGTGTCCAAAGATAGTTGTAGGCAGTGCAAACGCTGAAGTTGGGACGATGTTTACGAGACCCTCGACCAAAGGTTCAAATCTGCTTATTAGTCGGAGGAAGTTGGGGCATTCCGGAAGAATTGGGATGCCGCCGCTGGTATCTGGATCTCTGGCGTTGGTGGTGTTGTTGTTGATCCTGAGATCTTGGGAAATGCTGAGTATATGGGGGGTAACGTGGACGGTGGTAAGGTTGATATCTGTACTGTCGCCTTCTGGTTGTAGGGGTTTGGATGCCTAAGGATCGAAGAGTTGCCCTTGAGTCCTTCATTGAGTGGAGCATCTCATTAGTGGTGGAAGCAAAACGTTTATCACCATCAAAAAGGAGATCCTCTAGGGTGCTCTGAACCTCGCGAGGAAAGAGGGAAGAGGAGAGCCATGAACCTCCGTGCATGACCACCACTGTAGCAGTGGATTTTGCTGCGGTATTGGCTGAATCCAGAGCTGCTTGAAGAGCCGTGCGTGATATGATTTGGCCCTCGGAAACTAAAGCTGTAAACTGTTGTTTCTTGTAGTCTGGAATGTGTTCAATAAAGTCAATGAACTTGTTATAATTTCTATGGTCGTACTTTGCCAGAATTGCGGTATAATTGGCAATTCGAAATTGTAAGGAGGAAGAGGCATACACTTTGCGACCCAGCAGGTCTAAGCGTTTGCCTTCCTTGTTGGCTGGGGTATGGCGGAAATACTGTTGTTTGTTCCTTTGATTGGCTGTGTCCACTACCAGTGAGTTTGGTGCAGGATGTGAGAAAAGGAATTCAGAGCCTTTAGAGGCAATGAAGTATTTACGGTCCACTTGTTTGCAGGTAGGCTGGCTTGTGGCTGGAGCCTGCCAGATGGACTTAGCAGGTTCCAGAAGGGCTGCATTAATTGGTAATGCCAGTCTGGATGAAGAAGAGGGTTGCAGGATGTCCGTTAACTCATGTCGTTGGTTGGGTACTTCCTCTAGATTGATTCTAAGCTCGCTGGCAACCCTTTTAAAGAGATCCTGGAATTTCGAAAAATCGTCTGAGGGCGGTAGAGGGGAGGGAAGTAAAGCTTCTTCAGACATTGTTTCAGTTGGTACTTCAGTTGGTACTGGGTCAGAAGCAGGAGTTAATTGATCCTGAGCATGGGAGGGTGCCGCCAAGTGAGTTATATGATTTGGACGTTCGCGTCTCGTCGGATTGGAATAGCGGGTGTGCTGCCGAGGGAAAAATGTCCATGGGGCCCAATACTGTCATGTTGGTGGAAAGGTATAGGCGGTGCCATCCAGGGGTTAACACATCAGGAGGCAGGGTCTCGAGGGTAGTCTGAGACAATTTTCCTGTGCCCGCAGGGGACAGGACTCCGAGGATGGAATTCTGATTGTATTGAAACATCACCCTGTAGTTCAGACTCCTCCTCACTGGAGGAAGGCTGTTCGGACCCTGAATCATTCGTAAGGGAGAAGCAGTCTTTAAGGAAGGGCGATTGCAGCATAGGTGACACTGGGAGGTCACTTGACTGGGTAAACTGCAGCGCTGAGGTAGCTGAAGGTGAAGGCTGATAGAATTGCTGTGAGAGAACCCGGGCTTGCACCAAAGTTCTTAGACTTGGCTCCGTGCCAAGTAGCGCTGTTAATGCCAGTGCCATAGTTGGTGCCATGCTGTTAATAGCAGGCTGCGGTGCCTCAGGAGGGGCCTGATTTGTCGGCACCGCGTTCATCGCGATGCTGATAGGTGCCATAATCGAGGCAGGCAACTGAAAGCCTGTCACCTCGGCACCGGAGCCTCGCGTTGCCGCCGAAAGCACAGGCGGGTTTAACGTGGTGCCGAAGGAGCCCGGCTCGTTGAAACTGGTCAGGTGGGGAAGCATCGGTAAGGATACTGTGGATCTGACCGGAGAAGGTTTGTGTCTAAGGGCTTCTTTTGAATTTGACAGAAGGTGTCCTCGTTTTGCTGCTTTCTTCTGCTTTTTAGAAGTGGGACAGCTGTGTCGGTGAGCGGAGGCAGAGTCCGCGCCAGGGTCCGAGGCGGACCCTAGGGATTTTTGAAGTAAAATAAGTTTAAGTTTTAGCTCCCTGTCCTTTCTCGCTCTGGAGCTTAGTTTAGTGCAGTGAGCACATTTTTGGGGAATACGGGTCTCCCTCAAACATTTTATGCTGTGAATGTCCATCGGAGAGAGGGATAGCGTCCTTACAGGAAGAGCAGCGCTTAAAGCCTGTGGAGCCAGGCATATCTGAAGCGGCTGAGAGAACAATTTTTTTTTAACAGTAGAAAAAAGGTAGGTAACACTAACTAACAACTAACTAACAAGAAACTGTCTAACTACAAGTTATTTTAAAATGTGGAAAGAAATTTTTTAAGGAGTCTGCTGAGCTCCGTCTGAAGCCGGGGACGGTAGAGAAAGAACTGAGGGAACCGGCTGCGCATGCTCACTAGAGGCATACTCAGAGCGGGGGCCAGGCTCTGAGCATGCGTGGCCGCTACGAGTACTGCTGCTGAAATCTCCGATCAAAGGCGCAGGGGCGTACCGACATCTAGAATGGAGCACCCACAAGGACATCTCTCGAAGAAGAACCTTTCTTATGAAAGGAGACTCAAAGAGCTTGGCTTGTTTAGCCTAACCAAAAGAAGGCTGAGGGAAGATATACTTGCTCTTTATAAATATATCAGAGGGATAAATATCAGGGAAGGAAAGGAATTATTTAAGCTTAGTACCAATGTGGACTCAAGAACAAATGGATATAAACTGGACATTAGGAAGTTTAGACTTGAAATTAGACGAAGGTTTCTAACCATGAGAGGAGTGAAGTTCTGGAAAAGCCTTCCAAGGGGAGTAGTGGGGGCAAAAGACATATCTAGTTTCAAGACCAAGCTTGATAAGTTTATGGAGGGGATGGTATGATGGGAAACCTAATTTTGGCAATTAACTGATCTTTGATTATTAGCAGGGAAATATGCCCAATGGTGTGTGATGGGATGTTAGATGGGGTGGGATCTGAGTTACTACAGAGAATTCTTTCCTGAGTGCTGGCTGGTGAGTCTTGCCCACATGCTCAGGGTTTACCTGATCGCCATATTTGGGGTCGGGAAGGAATTTTCCTCCAAGGCAGATTGGCAGAGGCCCTGGAGGTTTTTGCCTTCCTCTGCAGCATGGGGCACTGGTCACTTGCTGGAGGATTCTCTGCACCTTGAGGTCTTTAAACCATGATTTGAGGACTTCAGTAACTCAGACATAGGTTAGGGGTTTATTACAGGAGTGGGTGGGTGAGATTCTGTGGCCTGCATTTTGCAGGAGGTCAGACTAGATGATCATTATGGTCCCTTCTGACCTTAAAGTCTATGAGTCTATATTAACGGCTGGATTGAACTCTGAGGCTCAGCCTATTAGTGCCCATGTGTGTCTGTGCAGTGCCAGGAGGAGTCTAGAGATGGAATAGTTACTCAGAATCACAATTGCATCCCTGCTGCAGGTGCAAAGTAATTTACAACAGCCTTGAAGAAAGTACAGCTTACTTCCCTCCCATAAGCCAGCTTGGCCCCCTCCCTGTCCTCCTATTCTAGGAAGGAGTATTGGACATACAACCCCCGGCTCTCCACCACCATTGTCTGCACCTGAGCTGCAAGGCAAGGAGCCCCAACACAGTACTCATGGAATGAGGGGAGTCTAAATCTCCCTTACTCCCCTGCTCAGTTGAATTAAGGAGAGTCACAGTCTGAGCCTAAAGAGTTATTGTGTGCATCTTCCCAGGCATTTTCCCAAGGCCAGTGCCAATAGGATGACACTAGAACTTGCTTAGCTAGCACCATCTATTCCCCTTTGCATAGTTATAGCAGCGTAGGGCAAGATGTAACCCATGGTATTCAAAAGGTATTGGAAGCAACATTACACCAATTTTCCCTGTCCCCACTAACTGACATTTCACAGGATGAGGGCAAATTATTTGCTATTTGAATCATGTAATACATAAAGAGGAAGGCTGAGAAAGGTTGGTCTGAATCTGTAAATTAGTCCTGGAAACTCACATCCCTAATTAGAAATCAATGGTTATGGACCATATTCTTCCCCACCACCGGTGCTCCAGTCACATTTCAAGGCCATAAAGAGGTCACAAGAGACCAGGGGGAAATTCCCCTGCTGCAGGGGCAATGTAGGCTTAACACCACCAGCTATATATTGCTCCCTCACAGTGTAGGGGACATAGGCAGAAGGTGGTGTGCTCAGATTGTTCATCACTATGGGCATTCTGGATTATAGAGCACAGACTACTCAGGAAAAATTGCCATAAACTAGCAATATTAGGATTTTATTGGAATTCTAGGGGCTGACAGATTGTGCAGTTGGAGTGACCAAGACAGCTTCTTTTAATCTGCTTCTGGTCAGTACATTGTGATCCTTCCTATTGGATGTGGACATTGGTACTGTTATCCATGGCTTTGGCTCTTCAAGCCTGGATTACTACAACATGGCCAGCATGGGGTGACACCATAAATCAGCTCAGAAACTGAAATTCGTGCAGGAGGCAGCAGCCTGTTTATTAAACAATGTTGCTCGCTGTGAGCTTTTCTCTGAACTTGCACTGGCTGCCTGTTGGTTTCTGGGTAGAGAGTAAGGTGTTAGTTCTGACGTGAAAATTAGGCACTTCCTGTTGCAACTTGGGCACCCAAAAATGGAGTCTCCCGAAAGAACTGGACACTTTTGAAAATGTAGGCCTTAGTGCCTATGCCAGAACTGGCAATAAAATATATTGTAGGAGAACAGGATTGGGCCATTTGTGTACAAAGGGAGAAACCATTCATCCAAAACATCCCTCAGATAGTGAAGAATCAGCATTATAACAACTCACATGTTGTTGCTGGTTTTTGCGGGAGGGGAGCGGGGGGGGGGGGGGCGAGGAGAAGAAGGCATCATCCAACAGAAGTAGAGCAAAAGCCGTCTTCTCTCCTAAGAGAAACATGAACATAAGACACAGAATACAGTGCTGGAAGGGACCTCCTCGGTCATCAAGTCCCCTGCTATCAGAGGTGATCTCATCATGTAATCTTGTACATAAATGTATTAAACTCCATCTTAATAGTACTTAGGTTGTTTGCCCCCACTACTCCTATGGGAAGGTTGTTCAAAGAACCTATAAAAACCCAATAGCCTATTAGCAGTCAGTGAAATACTGAGAAGTCATTGTTTAACTTTTGCCCAATGAAGAGCTGAAAAAGGACTTCAGAAGCTGGCCCAGTGTCAAAGAAGATCTTTGCACAAATACCATATTCCTCTATAGTAAGGGATGTCTTTAGTCAGCCATGAGAGGTGGCCAAATTCAGGAATAATTTCTCCACTAAGGATCATCTATTATATACAATAATATGGGCATGCAAATATATTTATCACATAACCGAGGCCTATATATTATAAGAGTTGCAAGGGTTACTAACAAAAGAGACAGAGATACAGAACATTTTTGGTTTCAGTTCCTGCTAAGAAAGCTGTTTGTTGAGAACAAGGCTCATTAATGTGGAAGTGAATTTTGCTGAACTAAACCCTTAAAGTTTATAAGCAAACACAAACACATCAAATGAAAAATGTGAAAAATAAACAAAATATCATTTAATTTAATTTGAGCATCTAAGCAACGGATTCACAAGTCAGTTTAGTGTTTAAAAAAATCTTAGTGCAGTATCTACAAATGGCTTTAGTTACTTCAGTGACTGTTATAGTCCCATGAGAATAATCTACTCCTAATAAGGACAATTGCTTAGATTTATTACCCCACTGAGGTCTTGTTAAAGATCTAACAAAAGTCCTATTTAAATGAAAAGGACAATAGAAGCATTTAAAGTCAGTACAGGGTTTAATTAATACCTGAGCACAGAATGTGTGTAGAGATATGAAAAACAAAACCAAATTCAAAAGTTGGTTTGCTGCAAATGATTAGCATAAACTATCCATTTGGCTAGAATAAAAAAAAATAGGATATTGTAAGAATATTTGAATCTGTTAATAAATAATAGTATTGGTAAATTTACATTAAAAACACATTTTTGCATAAATTCTTAATTTCCCTAGTTTACGGAACATCTCTTGGATGGAATGTGAGACACATTATCTGCTAGATTGAACAAATCCAAAGGGTACAAAAAGGAGACTGATTTAAATCACTATATTAACATGCACCAGCATTTAAAAAACACTTTGTAATGTTCCCAAAGAGAACATGTACGCTGCAGCAGTGTCAGTGTAGTGCTGCTATAATTCATGCTTCAGTGTAGTCATTATTCACACATGGGAGTATACAATTCCTACAGTCATTTTTCATGCATGAGTAGTTTTAAACCCAAAAATCATTGGCATAAATATACAAGGCACATGTTAACAAAAAAACAACCCATCTTATTAACCCTGAAAGGGAACTTGAAGATTATATTAATCAGTTTTGATTACAAATCTCTATTGCAGCAAATGTATAAATACTATTTTGTGATCATGTACCTCTACTGCAGGTTTGCACAAATGCATTCTCACCCCTGATGCTTGCATAGGGTCATTTGCTTCTTTCTGCTGTGCCTAGCCAAACAGAGAGATCATGGGAGGGCAGCACACAGAATAATGTCACAAATCTGCCCACTCCTCCAAGACTGTAATGTGGGAGCTATGTACCATTGCCATGCAGCCTAAGCAGGAGAGGGTTTGGAGAGAGGTCAGGGGAACAGTTACTCTGGGTGGCTTGTTCCCCTCGCAGGATAATGTAAATTATAATGCAAAAAACCCTGTAACCTACTTCTGCCTTAAGGAGCAATAACTTTTCCTCCATCGCTTTTCCACACCATAGAGCAGGGGTCGGCAACCTTTCAGAAGTGGTGTGCCGAGTTTTCATTTATTCACTCTAATTTAAGGTTTTGCGTGCTAGTAATACATTTTAACATTTTTTAGAAGATCTCTTTCTATAAGTCTGTAATATATAACTAAACTATTATTGTATGTAAAGTAAATAAGGTTTTTAAAATGTTTAAATTAAAATGCAGAGCCCCCCAGACCGGTGGCCAGGACCTGGGCAGTGTGAGTGCCACTGAAAATCAGCTCACGTGCCGCCTTCAGCACATGTGCCATAGGTTGCCTACCCCTGCCATGGAGCGTGCTTTGGTTGGTTGGGAGTGGGGAGACAGCACAGATATAAGAGCCATGCTGCCACTGGCACAAGCAGTCTGGGAGAGGGAATGTGCACAAACTGGCATTCATGGGACAGGACTTTGTGATTCCTATTTATCTACAAGCTTTCAGCTACCACAGTGATAAGTGTAGTGCAGAGCCGTAACTAGGTATTTTTCCTCCCCAGGCAAGAATATAAAATTGTGCCCTCCTCCAGGGCCGGCTCTTCAGCAGCTCTTCGGCAGCAATTCAGCAGCGGGTCCCTCAGTCCCTGCTGCCAAATTTCTGCCGAAGAATGAATGAAGCGGCGGCGCTAAAGCCTGTGATTTTGAGAGGTTTAACTCATGATTTTTGACTGCTTGGGCTGGTAATGTTGCTTCCAAAATGGTCTTTGGTTCCAGTCCCGTTCCAATCCAGAGAGGGACTCACAGGTTAAGAGATGAGGGAGGTGCTGGATATCAGTAGTGGCCACTAGTGATCAGCATGTCTCCTGAGAATGCTGGGAGTTCAGGTCTGCAGGGCAGGATTAGGGGTGGCAGGTTTGTAGAAATTTTGGTGATGCCCAGAACCCGCCCCTGCCCAAACTCCGCCCCCCCACTCCACCTGTCCAAGGCTCTGAGAGGGAGTTTGGGTGAGGGAGGAAGTCTGGGAATGGGAGGGGGTGCGGAGGGAGTGGGTGCCGCTTCTGGGAGGGAGTTTGGGGATGGGAGGGGTGCAGAGGGATGGGGTGCAGGGGTGAGGGCTGTGAGTTGTGTCCGCAAATGAGGGGTTTGGAGTGTGGGAGAGGCTCAGGGCAAGAGTAGGGGTGAGGGCTTTGGCTGTGACTGGGAATAAGCTCTGCTTGGGGTTTGGGCTCTGGGTGGGGCAGGGCTAGGGATGAGTTTGGGGTACACGCAGGCTGCTCCAGGACAGGGGCCAGAGAGGAGGACTCTTCCCAGCCCTTTCCCTGCCAACAGCAGCAAGCTCTGGGGGAGGAGCCCCCCTTTCCTGCCCCCCCAAAGCACACTCACCCACACCACTGTCACTGCATGTGCTCTTAGTGCCCCTCTCAGGTCCAGGAATCTCCCTCGCCTCCCCTGTGGTGGCTGCGAGGGGGTGCTGCGTGCGACTCCTTCCATGATGTTGCCCCTGACTGTAGCATCATGGAAGATGAGGGATGGGGCTGCCTCCTTGCCCAGCACGGGGCAGGAGCGGTGACTACAGGCGGGGGTTGGGGCTGTGCTGGTGGAGGGTCCCACTGGAAAATGAAAGGGTCTGAGGGGGACGGGCAGGCTCAGAGTCAGTCTGCCCTGGCAATCGAGTTGGGGGCACTAGGACCCTGCGGCAGCAGTTGCTGCAGGGAGGCAGCATGGAGCTGCAGAGGAGAGATAGGGACTCTCTGCTCCAGGGATGAGAAGGCAAGGGGGAGGGGGAGCAAGTCGGGGCTGTGGGACACTCGGGTGAGGTACGGGGGGGGGGCGGCAGGTGGGGTCGGGGGGAGATCACCCGGGTTATAAATGTCTCTGCCAGCAGCTTTTTTTTTTCCGCTGCTTTCTGCGCCCCTCAGCTTTGTGTGCCTGAGGCAAGTGTCTCACTCTCCTCACCCTTGTGACGGCACTGGTGTAGTGTAAAGACTCCATAGGAAGGTGAGGTAATGGTCGCACTCCCTGCTTGCTGATATGTTCTGCAGAGGAGGATGAGGCAGAATGGCAGCTGCCAAGAAACACAGATTGGAAAAGTACTTACCAATAAAAGACGGTTACTCACCTTTGTAACTGTTGTTCTTCGAGATGTGTTGCTCACATCGATTCCAGTTAGGTGTGCGCGTCGCGCGTGCACGTTCGTCGAAAACTTTTTACCCTAGCAACTCCAGTGGGCCAGCAGGTCGCCCCCTGGAGTGGCGCCGCCATGGCGCCCAATATATATCCCTGCCGGCCCGCCCGCTCCTCAGTTCCTTCTTGCCGGCTACTCTGACAGTGGGGAAGGAGGGCGGGTGTGGAATGGATGTGAGCAACACATCTCGAAGAACAACAGTTACAAAGGTGAGTAACCGTCTTTTCTTCTTCGAGTGATTGCTCACATCCATTCCAGTTAGGTGACTCCCAAGCCATACCTAGGCGGTGGGGTCGGAGTGAGAAGTCGCGGCACGGAGCACTGCAGTTCCGAAGGCCGCATCCTCCCTCGACTGCTGGACCAGGGCGTAGTGGGAAGCAAAGGTGTGGACCGATGACCAGGTCGCTGCCCGACAGATTTCCTGGATGGGCACACGGGCGAGGAAAGCCAGCGACGACGCCTGCGCCCTGGTAGAATGCGCAGTCACACGGCCCGTAGGGACATGGGCCAAGTCATAACAGGTCCTGATACAGGACGTAACCCAAGAGGATACCCTCTGGGAGGAGATAGGAAGCCCTTTCATACGATCTGCTACCGCCACAAAAAGTTGGGGGGATTTTCGGAAGGGTTTGGTCTTCTCTATGTAGAACGCGAGAGCCCTACGGACATCCAGCGAGTGGAGCTGCTGCTCCCTGCCTGAGGAGTGAGGTTTTGGGAAAAAAACCGGAAGGAAAATCTCTTGGTTGACGTGGAAGGCTGAGACCACCTTGGGCAGAAAAGCAGGGTGTGGTCTCAGCTGCACCTTGTCTTTGTGGAAGACCGTATATGGGGGGTCTACCACAAGAGCTCGGAGTTCCGACACCCGTCTAGCTGAGGTGATAGCTACTAGAAAGGCAGTCTTCCAAGAGAGGTAGAGCAGGGAGCAAGTAGCTAACGGCTCAAAGGGGGGCCCCATGAGCCGGGACAACACCAGGTTAAGATCCCAGGTCGGAGCAGGGGGACGGACGTTAGGGAATAAACGTTCCAGCCCTTTAAGGAATCTCGACACCGTCGGGTGAGAAAAAACGGAGCGACCGTCCGCACCCGGGTGAAAGGTGGAGATAGCTGCTAGGTGGACTCGCAACGACGATAAGGCCAGACCTTGCCCTTTGAGGGACCAAACATAGTCTAAGATTTCGGTTACCGAAACTTCCATAGGGCGGAGATTTCTCTCTACGCACCAACAGGAGAAGCGTTTCCATTTCGCTGAATATGTGGCTCTTGTGGACGGTTTCCTGCTGCTCAAGAGCACCTCCCTCACAGGCGTGGAGCAGTGCAGCTCGGAACCAGTCAGCCACGCAGGAGCCACGCCGCTAGGTGCAGCGACTGCAGGTCTGGGTGACAGAGGGTCCCGTGGTCCTGGGTGATCAGGTCTGGATGAAGGGGCAGGGGAACTGGGTCGGCTACGGCCAAGTCCAGCAGCATGGTGTACCAGTGCTGCCTGGGCCATGCCGGGGCCACCATGATCACGAGAGCCCTGTCTCTGCGCACCTTCAGGAGGACCTTGTGGACCAGAGGGAACGGGGGAAACGCATAGTACAGGTGGGTCGACCACTGGATGAGGAAGGCATCCGCTATCGACCCCGGCTCCCTGCCCTGAAAGGAGCAGAACGCTTGGCACTTCCTGTTCCCCTTGGACGCGAAGAGGTCCACCCGGGGATAACCCCACCTCCGGAAAATGGAGAGAGCGACGTCCAGGCGAAGGGACCACTCGTGTGACAGGAAGGATCTGCTCAATCGATCCGCCAGCGTGTTCCGTACTCCAGGGAGGAAAGAAGCCCTGAGGTGGAGTGGGCTACGCAAAAGTCCCAGAGTCGTATCGCCTCGAGGCACAGGGAGGAGGACCTGGTGCCGCCCTGCTTGTTGATATAGTACATGGTCGTCGTGTTGTCCGTGAATACGGCGACACAACGACCCTGAAGCTGATGACAGAACGCTTGACAAGCAAGGCGGACCGCTCTCAACTCCCGCATGTTGATGTGTAGCCCCCCCTCCTCCTGAGACCACAGGCCCTGTGTCCGCAGGGTCCCTAGGTGGGCCCCCCAGCCTAGATCTGAGGCATCCGTTGTCAGGGATACCGAGGGCTGAGAGGGGTGGAAGGGAAGACCCGCACATAATACGGACTGGTCTAGCCACCAGCCGAGAGAATCTAAGATCTTCTGGGGGATTGTGACTAACATGTCTAACGGTTGCCTTGCCGGCCTGTAATGACTGATAAGCCATAGCTGGAGAGGCCTCATGCGGAGCCGAGCGTATTCGGTCACAAAGGTGCAAGCCGCCATGTGGCCTAACAGGGTTAGACATGTCCTCACTGACGTCAATGGGGCTGACCGCAAACGTTGAACGATCGCCACCATGGTCTGGAACCGTTGCAGAGGCAGCGAGGCCCTGCCCACAGTGGCGTCCAGGACGGCCCCGATAAATTCCACCTTCTGAGTGGGCCTCAGGGTGGACTTGTCTGTGTTTATCAAGAGGCCCAGACTTGCAAACATGCCGGTGATCACGCGGACATGGCTGTTGACTTGTTGTTCCGACGTGCCCCGAATCAACCAGTCGTCCAGATAAGGGAACACGTGGACACGGTTGCGCCGAAGATGCACCACGACAACTGCCATGCATTTTGTAAACACCCTCAGGGCCGTGGACAGGCCAAATGGGAGGACTGCAAATTGATAATGAAGAGCCCCCACAACGAAGCGGAGGAAGCGTCTGTGGCGCGGCCAAATGGCAATGTGGAAATACGCATCCTGCATGTCGAGGGCGGCGTACCAGTCTCCCGGATCCAGGGATGGAATAATGGTCCCCAGGGATACCATGCGGAACTTCAACTTCACGAGGTATTTGTTGAGCTCTCGCAGGTCGAGGATAGGCCTGAGGCCCCCCTTGGCCTTGGGGATCAGAAAGTAGCGGGAATAAAACCCCTTGCCTTTCTCGCTTTCCGGAACCGCCTCTATAGCTCCTTTGCTGAGGAGCGTCTGCACCTCCTGCGGAAGGAATTGCTCGTGAGAGGGGTCCCTGAAGAGGGACGAGGAAGGAGGGCGGGAAGGAGGAAATGAAACAAACTGCAGGCGGTATCCCATCTGCACCATGCTTAAGACCCAGCGGTCCGATGTTATTTGGGACCACGCCGGGAGGAAAAACGAAAGGCGGTTGGAAAACGGGGGGGAAGGATCCATAGGGGAAACTGTTACTGCGCCCTCAGGCGCACCTTCAAAATGAAGGCTTAGGTCCAGGCGGGGGTTTTGAGGAGCCTTGGTTCTGCCCCCCTTGGTTCCCCGAGTGCCTGCGCCTTCCGTTCCTGCCGCGGCGCCTGTAAAGGTCCTGCCGCTGGCGGAACTGGGAAAACGGCCTGCGTTGTTGTTGTTGCTGCGACCTAAAGGGTCTACGCTGCGTCACGGGGGTGTGCATCCCGAGGGACCGCATAATGACCCGGTTGTCTTTCAGACTCTTGAGTCTGGGGTCTGTCTTGTCCGAGAACAAGCCCTGGCCTTCGAAAGGAAGGTCCTGTATAGTATGCTGGAGCTCCGGCGGAAGGCCGGAAACCTGCAGCCAGGAGATGCGACGCATCGTAACTCCTGACGCGAGGGTACGGGCAGCCGAGTCCGCAGCGTCCAAGGAGGCTTGCAAGGCCGTGCGTGCGACCTTCTTGCCTTCGTCCAAGATGGCCGCAAACTCCTGGCGAGCATCCTGTGGCAGCAGCTCCTTAAATTTGTCCACTGCCACCCAGGAATTAAAGGCATATCTGCTCAGCAGGGCCTGCTGGTTGGAGACCCTGAGCTACAGCGCCCCAGCCGAATACACCCTACGGCCAAGGAGGTCCATCCGCCTGGCTTCTCTGGATTTGGGGGCTGGAGCCTCCTGGCCATGACGCTCCCTATCGTTCACTGATTGCACCACCAGTGAACCCGGAGTCGGGTGTACATGGAGATATTCGTATCCCCTAGAAGGGGCCATGTACTTCCTCTCGACGCCTTTCGCTGTCGGAGGGATGGAGGCCGGGGACTGCCAGATGGTGTTGGCGTTGGCCTGGATGGTCCGTATAAAGGGCAGGGCGACCCTGGTGGGAGCATCAGAAGAGAGGATGGTTACAATTGGATCCTCTATCTCCGAGACCTCCTCTGCCTGCAGACTCAGATTTTGAGCCAATCGCCTGAGGAGGTCTTGGTGCGCCCTGAGATCCAGCGGGGGGGGACTGTTGGAGGAGGTACCCGCCACCGCCTCATCCGGGGAGGAGGATGAGGAGACCCCAGGCACGAGAGTGTCTAACTGAGGGTCTTCCTCAGCCCTCGCCTCTGCCTCAGGAGCCACAGCGGATTCTTGCTGCTTGGACCCTTCCTCCCCTTCCGGGGAGGGAGGGGGGCGAGACAACGAGGCTTCAGGAGCCCTATGCTCCGCAGTCGCCGGCCTAGCAGGGAGCTGCTGGGGGCCCTGGGCCTGATGGTATGCCCAGGGTGTCCAGAATCCCCACTGTTGTGGGCCTTGGTCCTGCAGCGGCGGATCACCGAACAGCGCCGTCTGCCGGTCGGTGCCCAGCGCATACCCGCTGTCCGTCTGGGAGGATACGGACGGCTGTCTAGAGGGCCATGGAGGGGCCGACCCTGGATGGTAAGGGTCTGCGCGGGCCGGCACGGAGGATCCTCTCGGTGCCGGGGACCGGTGCCGGGAGTCATATCGGTGCCGGGATCGGGACCGGGTTCTGTCGCGGTGCCGGGATCCTGATCGGTACCGGGCGCCGCTTCGGTGCCGGGACCTGCCACCGGCTTGGTGCCGGGAGGTCGACCGGTGCGGCGAGTAGCGTCGGGACCTGCTCCTGGAATCGCGGTGCCGGTCTCGGCGACTGGAACCTGACCGCGATCGTCTCGATGTCGACCGGTGCCGCGAGTGCGACCGGTACCGCTGAGGGGAGCGGTGCCGGGACTGCGAGCGGCGGCGGGACCTGGAGCGCCCAAGACGTCGGGACCTGGATCGTCAACGAGATCTTCTGGGCGGTGCCGACATCATGGGCTTGCCTCTGGACACAACCCGCACCGGAGGTACCGGGGGTGGCAGCCGAGTGGGCTCAGTCAGGGCTATGAGGTCCCGAGCCGAGGCGAAGGTCTCCGGTGTGGATGGGACCATTATCTCAACCCCAGATCTCATGGGGGAGCTCGGCGGTACCGGACTCGACGGACCCGCTGGGCCCGGAGTCGACGGTGCCGGCGGCGCCGCGGCCGATGTCTAGGCCGGGCGCTCTAGCCGGGTCTGCCTGGCCGGAGTATTGGACTTCGACGGCCTTGGTTCTGACTCCGGTGCCGGAGAGGGTCGGTGCCGGGGAGTCTTCTCTGTGCCGGTGCGATCCGGTGCCGGCGCCGAGATCACGGCCTGCGAAGCCGTCGGGTCAAGTGCCGCCTCCATGAGGAGAGTCCGGAGCCTTTGATCCCTCTCCTTCTTTGTCCTTGGCTTAAAAGCCTTACAGATGCGGCACTTGTCAGACCTGTGCGATTCCCCGAGGCACTTCAGGCACGCTTCGTGGGGATCGCTGGTAGGCATGGGCTTCTTGCAGGCCGCACACTGTTTGAAGCCCGGCGAAACAGGCATGAGCCTGGCGCCGGGTGCCGGGAAGGGCTAAGCCCCCGGCGAAGAACTACTTAACAACTATTTAACTTAACTATCTACTTAACCAACTAATTAACAACTATAATGGACTAGAGATGAACGATAGATAAACGATAGAGAACTAGGAGAGCTAGGGACGTGGAGGACAGCTATGCCGCGCTCCACAGTTCCAACGACCGACACGGCGGTAAGAAGGAACTGAGGAGCGGGCGGGCCGGCAGGGATATATATTGGGCGCCATGGCAGCGCCACTCCAGGGGGCGACCTGCCGGCCCACTGGAGTTGCTAGGGTAAAAAGTTTCCGACGAACGTGCACGCACGGTGCGCACACCTAACTGGAATGGATGTGAGCAATCACTCGAAGAAGAACTTCTATTCTGCGAGCAACATCTCCTGCAGTTCTGGACATCTAGGGGCTGCTCTTCTGTCTCTGCAGCTCATGAAGGCAGATCAGCATCTTATCGCTAAAGTCTGGCCATGCCCTTTCTCCTCCTGCTTGCTGCCAGATGAGTTATTCACAAGCTATAAAACTTGCATAACATCATTATTGACAAATATTTCCTGAAATCACAAAATAACTACGTACATTAGGCCAAGGAAGACGGTCATATGGTAATGATTCTACTTAATATCTGACCCTTGACTCATGAATCATCCAGGTAGATAGAATTGTGGGAGATGCTGCTGGAAGAAAGGAAGTTATCAGAAGAAATATTCTGTTCTGCAGCCCAGTGTCTCCCACGATTCTGGATGTCTGGGAAGTAGTGAGCAGTGAACAGATGTAGGGAGAGTTATGAAACAAAAGCTTGGCAGAAAAGAAGCACTCCCCATTTTGTGAGCTCACTCAAAAGTCTGTATTTCTTCTGGGCCACTGTCTGTAGCACCTTCCTGCCAAAGGAAGCCTCTGAAGAAGACAGAAGGTCCACCTTGTAGTGCTTAATGAAAATGTTAGCTTAGACCAAGTGGCCACTTTGCAAATTTCTGAAGTGGACGCACTTGCTTATTCCACCATGAATCCTGTGAAGATTTGTATTAGGCTTCCCTAATACATAGTCTAATCCACCTAATGATGGAGGATTTGGAAACTCTGAGTCCTGGCTTTTTGGGTGGAAGGACACAAATAGGGAACCCGATCTTCTTGTGGATTCTGTACACTTGAGATAATTTTTAGTGCTCTTTGAACATCTAAGGTGTGCCATGTCTTTTCCATTTGAATGTTGTGGTTTTGGATGGAACAAAGGACTCACAACCTCTTGGGAAGTGTGGAAAGAGGAATTTCCTTAAGAAGAAAGGATTCTGGTGATCTGAGCACCACCTTGTCCTCCTGGAACAGGCAGTAAAGCTCCTGTATAGATAAGACTGCCAGCTATGACGCTTACCTGATGGATGTGATTACTCTAAGAAATAGCATGGGGGAGCTCAGCTTGCAGGGTGAGTGCGCCTGCTTGCAACTTCTCAGTATGTGCAGAGTTATCCAATTGCAGGGTAGGAGAAAGAGTCATAGCCATGCCTCTTGCCTCTTCTTTTGAGGTGGTTCAGGCCAAAGTGGGTGATAGTAGGGAACTGGCTCTTGGGATACAATAGCGTAGCAACTGTAGCCAGTTATTCTGGGTCAGGTGGAGAGGTGGAAAATCTTTGCCCTCTCACTCTTATGTACACACTTTTGCAGGAGCCAGCCTTAATCTACCCCTCTGTGATCCTGAATGTGTAGATCACAAGATCTCTCCCCGAAATCCTCTAAATTCCTCAAGGCTTGATTCACTAAACTAACTCCGAAGAGAAATTTTTTACTATCTAAGTCATATCCATTTGTGGAGAAGGTGGAAGTTTTTCTGGGAAATGGTGTTTAATCATTAATGTCTAGCTATCTCTGCCAACAGGGCAGCCACAAGTGTAAATAATTTTTATTTAGACTTTAAATCAGTTGCCTTCTTATATAATACAATATTTAGTAAGGAGGTTAACAAAATTCTGTCTCATCTGATCATAAAATACAGTAAATTCTTAAATCCATTTGCATTATTTACCTACTCAACCTCTTGTAGCTATCACTAGTCTACTGTAAGTGCTGGGAATTCAGCAGAAACGCTGCTTTTAGCAAAAAAGTCAGTTTCTGCTAAATTTTTATTTTAAATCTACTTCATCTACACAGGATTGGAATGTCAATATTTTTCAAGGATTAGATAACATTGTTATAAGAGTGATCTATAAAAGAAAGATGTCTATTTATGTAAAGTATCAGTTAATAACTAAGGTGGTGGTAGATGGCTCTCAAGAATATGCACCATAATTCCTTGCTTTTGTAGCACCAATAAAGCTTTTGTGTGTGCACTGCAAATGGCTTCACAAATGCATCTCTTTACATTAGATGTAAAAGTTATAGGAGCAGGAACTGTCCCCAAGGAAGCCAATAGAAGCAGCATCTGCCCTTTGGCTTACCTCACTCCTGAGTAGCATATTGATTCTAATGTAGTGTCTCCAGAGATAAATATAGTACACTGATTCAGAGATGTTGATCTCTCCTTCCTGTGGTAAAACCCATAAAAGGGGGCCAAGTGGAACATCACAAGGGTCCTCCACATTGTTCCTCAGATGAAGTGAGGTTTTTTCTCTCACCTCTGTCTATAAACAGCTCTGTGAACCAACCTCAACAAATGTGAGGATGTCAGGGCACTCACACCTCCTTCTGCTCCCTGGCAGATCATGGCTCCAATGTAGCTGTATTGCCAAGGTCCTTCAGTATGGAAGAACCAGGCAGGAAAGGCAACATATCCCCAAGTGACCTTTGTTACCGTTCCTGGGAACACAGCTTGGCTTGGGGAAGAGAGGTACTGTACATTTTCCTGCCACTGCTGCTGGTCTGCTCCCTCTCAACACGTTGGTCCCACCCTTACAGAGAATGCTCAGCAAGGTCCTTGGAAGGTGAAAACAGTGTTACAGCAGTTACTGGCTCCCCCTCCTGGCCCTGAAGGATGAATGCTGCTGCCCAGGAGTCACCTCTGCTCATAGCTAAAGGCATGATGTGGTCCTTGGTTTACTGAAAAACAAACAAACAGGTAGCTGGGGAAGGGAAGGAGAAGGGACATCACACAGATTGGTGTGAATAAAACTAAATAAATACAAGTAACACACATATATATATACACAAGAGGCAGTTTTGCATGACACTAAATTGTAATAACATGGACTGTTTTTACTCCCATTCACATTTCTGATAGGCAGCCCAGAGCATCTGCGCTCATTATGTTCTGGTCTCATGTGGGACAGAGTGTGTGTGACTCTCAGAGCACTGCATGAACATAGTGATGACATCCTCTTGACACAGATACAGAGGGAGCACAAGGATGCATCACAAAAACTGCTTCCTCTTGCAGAATAATTATCACAGGAAACCAGCTACAAGTCTCTAGACAGACAAATTCAATTAAAAAATTTCACAGTGAAGCTTCTGAGGTTCTATTAAAAACAAAACGGAGAGGGGAACTGTTTTCCAATATGATTTTTAAGCGGACAGGGCCTTTAACTCTGTAGTTTGTATTCAAAAAGGGAATCGGGCACCATCACTTAAGAAATTATGCGCCTTCTTTGTGTAAATTTTTTACCCACCATGGCAGATGGATGATTCTTCAGTGTGCCTCAGGCTGGAGACTGTTGGCATAATTAAGAAGGAGAAATGTCCAATATGAGACCTATATGAAAGACATATTAAAACACTTAGTGTGCAGTGCATCATGGGGGTTGTATTCCTCACTGACCTTTTAAAGAAATATGTTCTGAAATCTCTTGACAGCGTCTGTGTGCAGGCACAGATGTTTACAGATGTTAGTCAGTACTTGAAACAATATTACCAATTCCACTCTGTGGCAAACAACTGATTTCCCATTCCAATTATATAGCAACTGGAAATGTAAATTTAATTATCTTTTTTCAGATCTTATGCTGGAGGTACAAAGCTTCACGCTGTTAAAACAGGGGGATTGACTACAGCAAAAGTCAATGCATCCAGAAATACATTTAGCTAGTGTCTGTTTAGATACGGCGTCTCCTTTTGAGTGTTCTGTGATGGAGAGGAATAATTTTGGTGACTTTTGAAAAGTCTTTGTTCTCTCTGTATAAAAGGCTAGCACCATTGGAATGTCCATGGTGTAGAGTGCTGCTTCTTGTTTAGTCCCATGGGGTTCTGTGAAGAACAATAGGAGATGAATAGGCTGATTCAGATGGAGTGAGGAGGCAATTTTAGGTAAGACCTTAGGATGCGGTCTTAAGGTCACTTTATTTTTGAAGAATGTTGGGTATGGTGAGTATGCCATGAAGGCCCTTAGCTCCCGCACCCTTATCTGGCAGACGTGATGGTGATGAGGAAGGCAACCTTCATTGAAAGGTGGAGTAGTGAACATGTCACTAATGGTTCAAAAGGTGGTCCGGTAAGGCCCCGTAATACTAGATTAAGTGTTGGAGTAGTAGTTCGTATTTTGGGGAAGTTATGAAGGCCCTTAGGAACACGTTTGGTGATTGGGTGAGCGAAGATCAATAACTCATCCACCTTATGGAGGAACGCTGTGATAGCTATGAGATGTACTCTGATTGAGCTCAGGGAGACACCAGATTTCTTAAGTTTCAATATATAGTTCAGTATTAGAGGGAGAGGAGACTACCATGATTAGTTTATTTTGGCACCATATAGTGAATCACCTCCATTTGTATAGGTATGTATGTTGGGTAGTTGGTATACGACTATTTAACAGAATGTCTCTTACTTCCTCTGAACAGGCCATTTTGGCTTCTCGGAGCCATGGAGTAGCCATACCTTGAGGCAGAGTCTTGTCAGGTTGGGCTCGTGAACCTGATCCGCATCTTGTGAGATGGGATGAGGCAGAAGAGGAAGAACGCGTGATGGGCACGCAGCCATCTTTAGGAGGTAAGGAAACCACATTTGCCAGGGCCATGTGGGGGCTATCAAGATGACTTTGGAATTGTCCGTTCTGATCTTGTGTACTACCCATTACAGAAGGGGGGTTGGAGGTAAGATGGAAAGTAGGGGTGCATCCCATTTGATGATAAAAGTGTCACCCAGGAATGGGGACCCTATCCTGCTCTGGAGCAGAACTAAGGACATTTGGCATTTTGTGTTGTTGTGGAGAGGTCTATAGTTGAAAATGCCCACTCTCTGAATATATTCCGTAGTAGTTGGGGGTCCATTTCCCCCTCGTGGTCCAGGGAGAATTTTCTGCTTAGCGCATCTGCAGTGGTGTTCTGACATTCTGGTAGGTAGGAGGCTGAGATGTCGATGCTGTGACTGATGCACCAGGTCCAAAGTAGTATGGCTTCCATGCATAGGAAGTGTGAACATGCCCCCCTACCCTTGTTGATTTATATAGAATACGCAAGCAATGTTGTCTGTAAGGATCTGTATGGTTTTGATCTTGATCACAGATAGGAAATGACAGCATGCATTGCAAACCATCCATTACTCCAGTAGATGTATGTATAGGAGGGATTCTGATGGGGACCAACGGCCTTGGACAGCATGAGTGTGTAAGTTTGCCCCCCAACCTAGTAGGGACGCAAGGGCAGCATGTGACTCCCACATTTGAGGAGGCTGGGAATAAGTGTCAGAAGCTCCCTAGAAATAGGGGGGCCCACCAGCATCTGGACAATGGCCCTGCCGCCTGCTTCACTCCAAGGCCTGCCCCCACTTGGCCTCCTTCCCTAAAGCCCACCCACACTCTAAACCCCCACTCTGCCCCGGCGCTACTTCTCCCTGCTTTCCCAGAGTCCCTCTGCCTGCCACTCACACCTCTTTGCCCCCTCCCCCATCTCCATCTTTGTGGATTGTGTTGCCTGTGTGGTTGTGTGTTAGGTGAAGATTGAAATCTTTATGATGCATAGTACTTGCCCTGTTTTTTCTTATTCATAGGCATGTAGATGCCCAGGGACTTCAGCATCACTCTGAAGAGACTCATCAATTTTGGCTGCAAAGGGTTGAGGGCCTTCAAACAGAAGATTCTCAACTGTCGACTGTACTTCTCTAGGAAAATCAGAGAGGTGTAGCCAGGATGCAGGTCACATGACTACAGTTGTGGTTATAGACTGCACCACAGTGTCTGTGGAACCTAATGAAGCTTGCAATGCTGTTCTAACAAGTAGATGCCCCTTGGAGATGATGGCCATAAATTGTTCTCTCTTTTCTTCTGACAAGAATTCAATAAATTCTGACAGATTTGAGTAATTTGTGTTGTTGAACTTGGCCAGTAATGCCTTATTGTTGGTGAGTTTGGTGCAGGGTGTGAAAAAGGGAATTCCATTCCCTTAGAGGGCACATAATACTATTTATCCAACCTTTTGCAGGTGGGGAGATTGTCGCTGAGGTCTGCCAGATGATTTTTGCTTGTTCCATGAGTGAGTCAGTAGTTGGTAAACAATTCTGAAGGAGGTTGATGTATGTAAAATATCTAGTAGCTTATGTTGGGAGTCAGCCACTTCCTTTAGTGAAACGTCCAATGAGTCTGCCGCTTTCTTAAAAAGCTCCTGAAATTGTTTAAAGTCATCCCTCGTGGTCGGAGGTGGGGACATGATGTTTTCATCTGGGGAAGAGGATGAGAAATTGGCTGCTAGTGCATCTTCCTGGTCTGAAACCTCCTCCAACTCCTCGACCGCCTCTTCTGGGGGCTCAGAGTGTCCCCAGTTCTGAAGATGAAAGGGAATGTTGTGTCCTCATCCTGGGTAGACTGGAAGGCTTGTGATGTTGTGGGGGGTATGCTTCTGGGGGGTTCCAGTAAGGCCACCGTGGTGGGAAAGGCATCAATGGCATCCATGGGTGTCCATACCAACTCTGTATTTCAGGCCCTGTGGGTTGGCCCTTTGCTGTGATGGACCTAGTCCAGTAGATGTGTGGAAGGGCGAAGACTGGTGAGAGGAGTAGATTCTTCCATCATCCTCATCACTTGAGAAGGAAAGAGATCTGGGCAGTGTGGTGAGATGGCTCAGTACCGACCATGGTGGAGTGATGTCTGTACCAAGAAGAAGAGATTATGGCATTGAGGAAACCAGCAAGTCCTTATGGTGCAGGAATTGCTACAGCACTGGGAGCCTCAGTGCCACTGAAGGTGTTGCTAGTGGTACCCAACAGCTGCTGTGCAGTTGTCGATGCTGAGGATTGTACCATGTGGGTTGTGCCAACAGAAGGTGGTGCCATGGTCTGTAGTGGTGCCAAGCTACTCAGTGCTGAGTGTCTCGTCGGCTCTAACAGTGAAAAGGCAGAGGGTTTCAATTTCCCTTTGCTGCCATTGTCTGAGCTAGCCTACTTAGGGTCTTTTGTGCTTGTGGAACCCATGGTACCGGATGGTCCCGCTACCTGGGCAGTGGAAGGTCCTGGCATGGTCAGTACCGATGGGGTATGCTGATCTGGTAAATATCATTTCTTGGCGGATTCCCAAGAAGGAGACGTCAGAGCCTGCTTTTTAGTCACTTTCTTGACGGGGTGCTCTTTTGCCTGAGCCAATAAAGAAAAGTCTCTGTCAGAGGCTACGGTGGGAGACTGTTGTCCAGGAGAGGTCCATGATTCGGGCTCGGATACTAGGTGTAGAGACTTTCCATCATGAGAAGTTTCAACTGCAAGTGTCTTGCCTTTCTTGTGTGGTCTTTCAGGTTATGGCAATACGAGCACTTCTGCAGGATGTGCATCTTACCGAGGCAGCAGACACACTGTGAATACCTATCCAAGAATGGGATAGAGAGTTTGCACATAACGCAGCATTTAAGACACGGGAAGCTGGGCATGCCCTTCAGAGAAGGGTTTTATCCCGCAAGAGAGAAGAATTACTATACTTTACTCGAAAGGGTCACTAGAAACTGAAACTTAATTTTCTAATATGAGAGAAAAATGTGTATTTTTTTAAAATAAAAAGGGAAGGAAAAAATGGGGAAGGAAAGGCAATTATAAGCTAATCAACAACTAACTCTTAACTGAATAACGATGCTATTTAGGTTAGGTACAGAGGCACTGCTAAGTACTCCAACGCAATTCAAAGGGGGGAGAGAAGGAACTGAGGGGGCAGTTGGTTGCACAGTGCTATGTAACTGCCTGAGGCAACGCGAGATGGGGACAGCACACGTGCAACCCAACCAGACACTGCTACTACAAATCTCCAATTACAAGCGCCGGGGCGCATAGACACGTAAAGTGGAGCACAGGGACACTCACCGAAGAAAAATCTCCTTTACAGTTCATACACAGGGCCGGCGCAACCTATTAGGCGACTGAGGCGGTCGCCTAGGTCACTAACATTTGGGGGCAGCCACCGTGGTGGCTGGATCTTCAGCTGCCCCCGTCGTCGTCGGTATTTCGGGAGCAGGACGTTCCGCTGCCTCTGTTGGGGGTGCCATTTTGAGTGTGGGACCTTCCACTGCCTAGGGCGCCAAAAAAGCTGGCGGTGCTTCTGTTCATACATTCACCATTACCTAATCACAAAAGCATTACCAGCAAATCAATGCTCTGAGTAAGCAGCAAAGAGTCCTGTGGCACCTTATAGACTAACAGACGTATTGGAGCAAGAGCTTTCGTGGGTGAATACCCACTTCGTTGGATGTATGCACGAAAGCTCATGCTCCAATACGTCTGTTAGTCTATAAGGTGCCATTTTGTGGGTGAATACCCAGTTCATCGGATGAATGCATCCGACGAAGTGGGTATTCACCCACGAAAGCTCATGCTCCAATACGTCTGTTAGTCTATAAGGTGCCACAGGACTCTTTGCTGCTTTTACAGATCCAGACTAATACGGCTACCCCTCTGATACTTGACATAATGCTCTGAATAGTTTCACTATTTTAGGGGTCTAATCTCTATGTGGGTGTGTGTAAGTCACATTAACATCTAAAAACATACACAAAGAATAAATTGGTCAGGATGGTGTTGCCTAGCAAAACAGACAAGTTCAAATGAATAGAAAGTACCTCAAAACCTTGGTTATTACATGTATCTCCATAATACCTACACTATTGTCCAATTGATATGCATGTTTCATTTTAACTGTGCATGTCAGAATATCCTTATTCTTTAATCAATCCAAAGTGGAGAAAATCCCTGTGTGCTAAGAAATGCAGTAGCTCTTTTCCAAAGCAGTAAATATGAAGGCAGCAGTATTTTGCTTGATGCTAGCTTCTTTCTTCTGTTTTTTAGTTATAAATTGAATTAAAATTCTTGGGCCAGATACTCCCTCCCACCTAAAAAGCAGTGGGAGG
This sequence comes from Gopherus evgoodei, assembly GCF_007399415.2. NCBI lineage: Eukaryota > Metazoa > Chordata > Testudines > Testudinidae > Gopherus > Gopherus evgoodei. Next base: position 80,035,978 of record NC_044329.1, on the reverse strand, counting down.
GGATTTTTTTTTTTTACACATTTAAATCAGACTTTCTGTGAGGATTCCTTTGCAAGCATTACCCCACCCTGTCCTGTCATAAGGGGCCGGGTTTCTGTCCCAAGGAAAAACCGCCCCCAAAACCGGTGGATCCCAGGGCATATGCAAGTGGCCAGGGCCATACACACAGTGACTTTGTCCCCTTTCTCTGGCCTTGACCCCTAAATGGACCTCCCCCCTGCTCCCTTGCAGTCTAACTCTATTGCTGCACTGCCATGGCTTTTCCCTATGGCAGCAGTAGCAATTTTCCAGGTAGCTTTTGTGAAGCCAAAAGTCGTGGTCAGGGGTCAAATACAATCCCAGCCCATCCAGCCTCTATCCCCTTTCTTAGCACTAACCCTGGATGGGTCTGGTACAGTACCCAATGAAGATATCCATGCCCCCCTTCTGTGCTGAGGAAGGGAAATCCACATGTAGAGGACACCTCCATTTACCAGTCTCGGAGGTACATGATTTGGCTCCTTATTTGCTAGGCATTTCACAGTTCTTCATAAGTCTTTCCCTTTATGTCATATATACAACTATTTATTAAAACCCCATGTATCTTGAATGCACCATCACACCCCCAAAAGAAGAAATACTTTCTTAACGAAGTGCATCAGGAAGACAAAGGGGGGCCTAATTTTTAAACCTGGTCTACAATTTGGCAGGCACAAGTTTGGACTCTCAGTTAATGATGGGCACAAAAGCTAGCATTGTGGTGCCTAATTACTTCATTGGGTCCACATATCACATAGTTTGATTTTTAACTGGTAACATTTGGACTAGTAAAACTGGAGGTCAAACTTGAAAAGCAGGCCCAGAGTGACTAACACAAAAACAGAGGGGAAGTACCTACATTTCTAATATCATCAGATCAAACCCCCCAAAAGAAATGCACTTTAAGAAACTGGCAAATCTTTCTGAGTAAGTTCCAACATATTTTCCAGAACAGTTTTGCTGACAATTAACATTATACAGACCTATTTTACCCTCTTACAAGAACACTACCAAGCTGATTCTGCCAAACAGAGCACACAGTGAAGTATCACACCATTTCAATGCCAAAATGGAAAAAAAGTGAAAAGGGCCAAAGAGGCTTACCAGGTTACTGCATGTGTATCTATGACTTTGTGTCATCATCCTACCAATGTATAGCACGTAAGTGACTGTAACAACTACGCTGGTGGGCATTCTTGAGAACATACTTGTAAGTTTAAATAAAATCCTAAGAATCGACCAAACTTCAGCCCATGCTATATAAATGTGCAGATCAGGATTTTCAGAGTATGAAATAACACCATGTTCCTTTTTAGATAATTATATGCTTAGTGCTGTATTTAAACAGCAAAGAATCCTGCAGCATTTTACCATTTTTATGTTATGAGTTTAAAAAAATCGTTGTAATACTAGGAAGTGTTTTCCTTTTTCCAAGCATGATAGAGAATTATTCTCTAATAAAACTTCCACTAGGGCAGGTGCTGTTGATAGAACATACATTTTAAAATGTGATGGCCTTGAATTTGACAGATGGTGGCATAGTGAGTGCCCCAGCTTTAATAAGCTGTATGTGCATGTCAGAAATATTACAAGTTCCATATGCCTATTACAGTAGATGCAAGTTAGACAAATACACTCCTACTCAGACAGAACAGCAACTTCCCAAACCTTATGTCAGTGAAGTATTTACAACCAAATCCAATAAGTGTTTGTGGTTCTAACATTGCTCCCATTAATGAGAAAAATGTCAGTATACAAAAGCTATTTTTTCTTCTCCTTATCAAATCCTTCAAAAAGCTGATAACTAGCCTTTATAGATTGCAGGAGTCAGATATAACTCTGAATCTATTATTTTACTAGAACTCTGAGGGTCAATTTATCACCTGGAAACCATTTTACATGGACAATTTGACTTTCATGTGGAGCATCAGAACATACCCTAGATGGAAATCTAAAATAAATTATATCAAGTGCAGTCTTCCTCGTGCGTGACTTTATGGTTCCCACACTGCAATAATTTTGAAAATTGTATCCCTTAAACTACAGGACTGAGAGATTATTAGCTGTTTGAACTGAAAGAGCATTTCTGATTGGCTGATTGCAAGTCAAAGGGTGGGGATTAATTTCTGTGGAACCACAAGCTTATCTGAAACGTTTTTTCAACAATCTAAACAGCCAGTTTTATCTTCTTCTCGAATGTCATGTCCATTTTACCACCATCATCCCAAATATATGTTGTCATTTCAGTAAAGCTGTTCTAGGAAGTGAGAATGTGTCTAATCCTCCACTGATACGGTTGTCTGAGACAATCATACTCCAGAGATAAAGGGTGTCATTCACTTGGGCCTCTTATCTTCCTATTACAGGAAGTTTTCTCATTAAACAAGCCTTTCGAATCTGGAATGTATTCCTGCAGTATGTCGCAAATTGAAGTGTGTCCGTTTCATTGGCTACAGTTTGCTAATAATTTCTAATGGTATCTTTTAGAAGCAAAATAATGTTAACAACATGTGGTGGTGATTTAGTAAGTGCTGCTTTTGGGTAAAATTTTCAAATGTACCTAGATGACTTAAGAATCTAAGACTCAATGACATTCAATGGGACTTAGTAGCCTCCGTTCCACTGAAAGTCAGTAAAAATTAGGCTCTTAAATCATTTAGGCCCATCTGAAAATTTCACCCATGTCAATACTGAACCAACAACCGAGCCTGGGGCTGGATCAGCCACTGTGCTAATGCATGTACAGGAATGTAGCTGATATAGGGTCAATGCCTGTGGACGTACATTCAGCAAAAGTCCCAGGATAGGCAGAAAAAACCCTTTCTAGATGTAATACATATATGACACAGGAATGTTGCTGTGAAACAAGAGAACTGTATATCCAGGCATAGTAACTTGACTACAAAAGTTAATTCCTCTGTCACGATTTCAAGTTTATAAGGCAGTTTTTGTGCAATCAGAATAAGGCCTGCTACCAAACAGTAACTGCATTCCTTCAAGTAAATCAACAGTCTTTACACACCAAAGCAAACAATATAAACAGGGCAGCTCGTGTCTTCAGACATCCCTGTACCAGCTTTCAGGTAGAAGCTTCCATCTGTCTATTTCATCCCTAAAAGGCACCCAGACCCTTCCTAAGTCATTCAAACTAAATAGACTTAACTGCAATTGATTAACTCCTCTGTGGATTGGAGATCTATGGGTTCCTCCAGTGACACTCAGGCTTTGTCTACACTAGCACTTTAGTTGGCAAAACTTTTGTCAGGGGTGTGAAAAAAACACCCTGATTGACATAAGTTTCACTGACAAAAGTGCCTGTGTAGACAGATGCTCTCCTGCCAACATAGCTACTGCTGTTCATTGGGAGTGGTTTAATTATGCTGGCGGGAGAGCTCTGAGCGACTACACAGGAGACCTTACAGCAGTGCAGCTGTGCCGCTGTAAGGTCCGTAGTGTACACATACCCTCAGCTCAAGAAGGTATTTGTGAGCAAGAGCCAAAAATTAGTCTGGAACACCTGCTGGGATTTAATCTCCTCTGCCAAATCCCCACTCTCTGGCTCAGTAGGGTCTAACCCTAGGGGGCATAATTTAGGTAGGAATTGTCATGTCTGCAACAAGGGCCCCAGGAGCTCCTTCACAAGGGATGTATACTCACACGCAACTCTGCTTGCATGAAAGTGGGGAGATGCTGACTGCATCATGTTCCCTCTCCCCCCCATCCCAGCAGACTTTCCAAGGATGCTCTTCTGGAATTCTGTGGAGTTGGTGCTCTGCAGGGTTGTGTGGGCAGGGCTGCATGGAGCTGGAGCAGTGGACCAGAAGTTCTCTGCAGAATCTTGCTTTGCTCAGTGCATAAAACTGGGTGGGAGCTGATGTTGAAGCAACATTAGGTGCTGCAAACTCTCTCCTATGGCTGCTGTTGAGCAGCTTAATAGGGACTTACTCAACGGCAGCATGGATCCTGTACAGAGTTATTGAAACCTGTCAATGAAACACCATGCAAAATATTCCATCTAGAATTATAGATATTATTCTGCAACTTGTTTTAATGTACTGGTAATGGGGTTGTGGAACAACTGGAATAAGATGGCCTGTATAGTCAAATATTTATAGCTTTAGTTTTGAAACTGGATTTTTGCTTAGGGGTGACATCTCACCAGGTTAACTGTTGGCCCTGCGTGGAGGGAATTTTTAGAGAGAACAACCATATCCTAGATACAATTATGTGCTCTAGAAATTGTTGGGGGGGTATTAAAGTCAATATCACTCTGTCCATTAGTAATTTGGCCTGTGAAATGACTGAGGTAGTTGGCAGGACTTCTTTCATCTTATCTAAACAGTAGGATTTTCCCCAAAATCACAGGATTTTAGTACTGGAGATAAAGAAAGTGCATGTTTTGTGGTTAGGCACTTGGATTACTGAATATTCAGACCATTTATAAACGGTTTAGATTGCTGACCTAAATTTTTTAACCTATTTTAAAAAGTAATAGTTAAATAAGTTCACATTTAAAAATTCAAGCATCTTATAGTGGTAAAACTGATACAGCCTGAATCCTATTGGAAGTGTGATCAGACAGACATCAACATGTAGCAGTTTTTAAAAAAAATACAATCAGGTTTTCACTGTAGCAATGCAAATTTTTCAGTATTCCTCTCTGAGCTGCAACTGTGTCATTTATATGCAAATGAGACTATATTCTGCAGCTGTTTCTTCAATGAAGTCATGGGAATTATTTGCACTTAAAGCCTCATAAATAGGTTTTGCCTTTAAATAGGGTGGGGAAGAAGCAAATATATCATATTCATTTGCAGTTACAAGCTTCTTTTTATTTTGAAATTTACATTAATACTTTCATAGGAAGTTTTACAGTTATAAAAGAAACTCTGTTTCATTTATCCAAATAAAGTATGCTAATTTTGTTGAACAGGATTTATTTTGCCTTCTTTCCTACACTAAAGAATATTTTTTTAAATTCTTGAGTAAGAGCAGGAAGTGTCATTTAATGCTGACAAAACCAATTGCACTGTACAAGTCATTACATGTCAGCCACATGCAGCATGTAGAAAACCACTCTGGACTGGATCCTGTTATCATGTCACCATATGTTTAATCCCAGAAACTGATTTTACATGATGCATGGCAATCCTACCTACTATCAATATCCCTTATTACTTTAACAACTGGTTTGCAACTTGCTACAGTTACAATAAAGTAAAAAAGTAATTTTAACCCATTTAAATGTTTAAAACAGTATGAAAGCAAAATAATAATTAAAAATGAAATATGAGATGCAGGTATATGATCAAAATGGCACATCCCACTGCATTCACAGATTATATTATATGCATAAACATACAAACATCTGATGGGCAGTATGTATAAGCTCTGAGGGCTACAGTCACAAAAGAATTTAGAAGTGGAATAGAGGGAATGGATCCTGGGACTCCCATCTCCCAGATGAGAGCTCTAACCACTGGATACAAAGTCAGTCTCTCAAGGACTCATTATGTATTCACAGTGGAACAGCATCAACAGAAAAGACTGAAAGATACCCAATCACAATATCTCATCACCCAAGTGCTTAAGGCATTCACCTGAGAGGTGACAGAACAATTCCCTTATCCCTCCTTCAGGCAGAGGGGGGAATTCAACCAGGGGTCTCCCTGGTGAGTATGCTAACCACTGGGCTAACAGTTATGAGGGAGATCCTCCTTCTCTCCCAAACCCAACCCAATCATTCTGAGCAAGTTTGTATACCATGCCTGATCCAGTAGGTGAGCTCTGATGAACCTACTTACCAGATTGGATACTGCAGGTGAGTTAGAACATCTGTCTTCCCTCCAGTCTGTTGATCACTCTGAGACTTAGGCAGGAGATGGATGCCTAGATGTCTAGGAAGAGAAAGCAATGCACATACCCAGAAGCAGGAACTTAGGCACCTATGGAACTTTTACTGCAAAACTTGGGCACAGAGCGAGTTTAGGCACCTACAGTGTTTGGGGGCAATTGAGCAGGGGTTTTGTGAATCCCAGGGGGGCCTAATTCGGGGATTTGGAGACCAGAAATGGCAGTTCAGCACCTAAATCCTTTTGTGAATTTAGCCCTAAGTACATTCTCGCACTAACAATTTTGAGAATCATGCTTTTCAAGTGCATACTGTAGATTTCTTTTCCGTTTTCTTCATATTCAGGTGCAACTATTGTCAACCTCAGTTTTTATTTGGAAACCAATATATCTGACGGGACAAGACGGCACATATGGAAGCTGAAGTTAAATTAAAAGCAGGTATCAGCATGTGCTTCTCAAACTGGTAAGATAGTAAAATTTGACATCTTGTCATATTGAATTTTTCTTTCACTACTCCATTATGGGAAGCAGTATTGTTATAATGCAAGTTACCTTGAATAATGACCATAGCATTCTCTTGAATCCTTGGAGAATTAGTTATTCTATCCCTTTTATCCAAGCCCAGTCACTCATTTCATGCTACATTTCTATACTAGAAATAAATCAAAATACTTACATTATAGACAAAAAAAATATTTCAAGCTCGTATTTTATTGTTAGTAGCTTAGTAAAATTGCCCTTATTACACCTGCTGTATTTAATTAGCGTTTTTATTATCTCTCATAATATCTGTAGGAACGTTGTATGTAGTGACATTAGTAAGGATGTAGCCATTCTATGGTTGGTTTTGTTTGTGTCAGATTTCAAAAGCAAAGCAGGATCAGGCATGGCAATACGTAGAAGGGAAGTGTTGGTAGGAATTACCACTGGTGAGTCAGTAGGGTCTGATCCAAGGTGCGCTGAAGTCAGCTGAGTCTTTCCTTTGACCTCAGTGGGCTTTAGGCCAGCCTCTATAGAGGAAGGTTAGCATGTTTAAGACACTGGACGGGGCTGCAGGAGAACTGGGTTCAGTTGCCAGCTCTGCACAGGCTCCTTGTGTAACACTGGGCAGATTGCTTAACTGGCCTTTGCCTCAGCTCTTTATCTGTGTAACAGAGTTTACTTACTGCTATAGGCCTCCTCGAGACCAGGCATGGTGTAGCAGATTGCTCACTTCTCTAACGCCCCATGCCGATGGTCGCTCCAGCAATTTCTCTTGCAGTGACTTAGTCCTCCAGCTGGGTCATTGTCTTAAGACTTAAGTCAGCACCTTCCAGAGTCATGACTGTCCAAACATAAAAGTCCTAAATATGTCTTTAAAACAAACAAAATCCTCCGACCATCACTGGGTCTATTCCTAGCCTATTTTGGGGGCTTAACCTGCAGCCCCCTCCACTGGGCTGGGTAACTTTTATGATGGGCTTCTATGCCCCCTTCCATGGGGCCAATAGGGGAACCCAATTCCACCCTCTACTCTAGGTTCCAGCCCAGGGCCCTATACTCAACAGTTAGATCTGGCCTGCTCCTTTACCTGTGCTATACTTTTCCTGGGCTACCTCCTACCCAGCCTCTTACGTTCCCTTCTGCATCTGTTCATCTCATCCCTGCTTAGTCAGTGTCCCTCCAGGACTCCCTGCCTGGAAAGCTTTCCTTACTGCTCTGAGCTTGTTTCCTGCCTGGCTCTTTCCTTACCTACGTGCGACATCACTTAAAAGCCTTCCCCTCTCTACCGCAGTCTGATTCCCCCAGGTGGAGCTAATGCTGTAATCAGGTTGTCTTAGCAATAGGCTCTCTAGCCCACAGGGCAAGCCATACTGTTAAAATCTACAAGACAGGGATAATATTTTCCTACTTCCCAGGGTGTGGTCAGAATAAATTCATTAATTTACCAGATGCTCAGATATGATGATGCAGGCTATATCAGTATGTATATTGATGTTTAGGTTTTAATCAGTTTTTTACTGAATCAATACCATAACAACCATGGGGTGGGAGAAAACTGCTGCTGGAGGAGGAGGTCTCCTTTGATAAGGTGTAGCACCAAGGTCCATTTGTCAACACTTAACATGACAGTGCACTTTTTGTAAGAAAAGGTGTTAATCTCTATATCCTTCTTAATTCCAATACAGACAATTATATTTTACCTATCTAAAATCCACATTATCAAATGAATATGAGATTATTCTTCAGTAACTGTCTTGTGTTCTGTGAAACAGCTACTTGCATTACACCCCAGTGGTGGCGGCAGTTCACAAGTAGGTGAGATAATTTTAAAGTGAATTGTGTGTAAAAATCTTTAGGGTGAAAGGCACTATGTAATTGCAAGTTGATGATATTAGTGATTTTCAAATTAAACAGATGCTTTCCATGTTGCAGTATGAGAAAAAAATATATATAGCATTTGTCAATATTCCTGCCATAATTCCAGATATAAGATAAGCAATAATTTAAGATCAAAGTACTCTATAAAAGATTTCTATTGAATTAACATGGTGATTTCTGTGTCAGTTACTTAAATAGAATTACATGAGGTGTATGTGAAGGCAGAATGTGAGCTGGAGTCTTAATTATTCACTTTAACAAAGATATAACAGGATACTTCATAGGTGCAGTACATTTAGCATGGTGCTCAGTGGTCTCAAAAGAAGAGACCATATCATGGCAAATTACATACTGGCAAAGTATGCCTGCTCATGAAAACAAAACAGCAAATTTTCTGAAAAGTCATCTCAGACCTCTGAGCAGCTCCAATGCATCATTCAAGATGTGACCAGTGTGATGTCACACTCCATATTCTTTAAGAAAATATGCTTATGATATGGATATGACATAACAGAGATATACTTTATGCAAGATGGCTCATGTAAGAGATCATTGGAAAGGTTATGATTTACTGAATGTGATTATCCAATTTGTATCATTTCTGTATCTGAAGTTAGGAATACTGACCATGTATCTGTATTTCAAATATGCTACTTTGGGTGTCACCCACAACTAGTCCTTCAGATACAACAATGGAAAAGCCAGACAGGGCTGATGGCCCATTAGCAAAGACAATGGACCGTGAAAGAGCTTAGTCTTCCTGTGGACGCTCCAGATAGTATATGAGTAATGGCTGCCACAGCCCTGCAAAGACATGGGTCTGGGTCACCTGGTAGTGGACCCACCCCTTGGAATGCTAGTGTTTTTCCATTAGAAGACAAGGGTTCCCACCATACACAAAAGCTATATAAGGTAGGGGAGTGACATCATTGGAGTCCTCCTCTGCCTTCACACCAAAAGAGACACTGAAAAACACCTGAAAGCAAGAACTGAACTGAGGGGAGAAGGGTTGAATCCAGGCTGGGAGGGTGTCCAGTCTGTGAGTGGAAATACCGGAAGTCTCAAACTGCAGATGCCTTTCAAGACTTTCTGTAATCTACCTGTGGCAATATTTAGGGTGAGAAATTACATTTTGTAACCTGTTTCTTTAGTGAATCAAGCTTAGTTTGCATGTTTTGTTTTATTTGCTTAGTAATCTGTTCTGTTCTGTTTGTTCTCTCTTATACTCACTTAAAATCTACTCTTACTAGTTAATAAACCTGTTTTTTGTTCATTCTGAAATCCAGTTTCTGCATATCATAATGGGAGGGGGGTGGAAGAGGCTATGCATACGTTTCTGCACACTGGGGGAGGGGGCGGATTTCACAATATACCTCTGGGTCTGTACTCCAGGTGCGGTGGGCACCTGAGTGCTGGGTCAGTCTTAAGGTGAGTCTTCCCAGAGCTGATCTCAGTGTCTGTCTTTCTGCAGTCGGGTGTGATCTTGCCTGTGTGTGCTGGAGGAGGCTTAAGAGCCTGGCTCAGCAAGACAGGTTAAACCAGCACTTTAGCCACCACCTATACTGACCGGGGAAGTCTTAAGAGTTCTTGAAGTAGACTTGTGTATTTACTATAAGCAGTCCAATGTTTTTTCATGACTAGCAGCACATCTGATATGTACACTGTAAGATAATTTTTACTTAGACTTGATTAAGTTTTGCTGATACTGCAACAAACCCATTCCTTCTACCTTTATCTGCTTTAAAAAGGCATTATTGTATGCTAGTGTGAACTAAACACTGCTGAGAAGACCTATTAATCCTATGTTTATCACCTTTGATCTTATCAGGTATTGCAATTATTTATAAATCAGAAAGCTGATCAGAAATGGATGTCGGCATATTAAAAAAACAACCTTTCCTTCTCTTGAGACTTAGGAACATTTCAGCATGTATTAATATTTCCAAACTCTTTTTTTGAAAGGAAATTACACTTTAAAGAGTCACAGAACCAAAATGAATAATGAAGTAGAATGGTGTCAAATGAAACACTGCAAGTTCTTCTATTTTTTACCCTAAATTCAGCATTACTGAAAGGACGCTGCAGTATAAAAAAGCTTCATCTCTTTTGAGATCTGTGAAATACTGCTACCATTAACAACAATAGCAGTTTTGTTATTTTCTAAGTGCATTATAGGATATTGATTTATTATGAAAGGAAAGAAAGTCAGGAAGTGATTTAATAAATGAGGTGAAAAATAGTCACAATAGTCTTGAAGGTAGTAAAATGAGTTTATTACCATGTGTTCTGACTATACACCAAAATGGAAATGAAAGCCTTTTCTAGCAAAAGAAATATGACCGTGAATTACAAACAAACGGATGATATTCCTCAAAACATGGAGGATAGGTTACTGATGAACAGCATATGAAATGAAAAACTCATATGTGGAGGAAAACCTATCAGGAGAAATCTGAAATTTGGCTATAGAAAATTAACCAGTTTGAAGATGTAAAAAATTCCAATAATAATTACTAACCCCCTACACTTGGGTAAGCTTTAATTTAAGGGGAAAAGAGAGTAACTTCAAAGATAATATCTTCAAAATAATATTATCAATATAAAACTAGCAAATGTAGGTGAAGTATAAAGGCTCAAATTCAAGCAGTGTTCAATTTTGGGGCACATACAGGCACATCTAATTTTGAAAAGGAGCAATAATATGCGCTTTGTTCTGCACCACACACAGCTCACCAAAAAGCTCTTCGTATTAGCCTATATCATCTCCTTCTGCAAGAAAGGGCTACTATGTTTCCTATGAGGTCCAGATCTTTTCCCTAACTTTTGGTAGGTTGGAAAGTACTTTGAATTGGCACTGTTAGTTTAGATTTTTCAAGTAATATGTGGTTTTAGCTCTTTTGCCTTCCCTTACTGTTGGCTGTCTCCTAACAAGGAAGGTTACCATAACTCTATAAAATGCTGGATTTTTTAAAAATTCAGTTAAAATAATTTGCTATCGGAATCTGTAATTGCATGTACAATCAAAACTAAAAACACTTATTACACAATAAATCTAAATTGACAATACTAATTTAAAGCACTGTCCAGCCTACAAACAACTAAGATCTAGGCCCCACTGAAGACAACTCAATGGAAATATCTCACTCAATGTGCAAATGTGGCCAAAATAGTCAACGGACAGGGAAAGAAATTATTGGAGGGGAAAAAAATCAGAAAACTTATCCTGGTCATTTTGGTTAGGTGCTAAGCACTATCAACTCCCACTAAAGCTGTCAGCTTAGAGTGCTCAACATATTATAAGTTCAAATTCTCAGTCTGTCAAAATGGGAGTGTTTTTGCACTCTGATTTTCATTTGTGTAACTTCTGTTTGCTTGTCTTGATTGTGTTTTCTAATTCCTGGTCTGTTTTGATTTATTCTTCATTTTTGAACATTTTTGAAACTGAATTATGAAGGATAAGAAAATCAAAAATACAAAACCAAAACAATGGTGTTTCCTTACTTTTGAGTGTTTAACAGTGTAACTGTAACATTTTCTTAATATAGATTTTTATGTACTATTATATATATACATAATTGTATTAATTTGGGAAGCCTAATATTCAAGCATTGGTACTTTAATAGGATGTTTAAATCCAATATTAGTATGTACAAATCAGACTTAAAATGCATAAATGCCCATTTTATAACTTTAAGTGGCAATATCCACACCCAAATACTACTTCCAGACATTGTTTGTGGACATATTTTAAAACTGTCTTGTGGTGCATTCTGAGCTACATTGTGCATGGAAAATACTATACAACATTTTAATGTTGACAAATATATTACAGGCTTACAGCACTTAAGAAAGAAATATAGAGTACAGAATATATTAAATAATTCAGTCTATTTCTTTTTATTTGTAAATCTCATTGTTTCAGAAAAAAATCAGTATTATGAAAATTTCAGTCTAAATGGGATACCTACCAGACATTATAAAAACAAATAGCGTAAGAATTTTGTTAATGAACAGCATTTCAGTTACTCAGAAATGTGTTTTGTGAGCACATGCATATTACAAACAGCATCTTTGTTCTTATGGTAAAATTACATATGATTTATACAAAAAGTGCTTAGCTTGAAAACCATCCCCTTTAATGAGAGACTGCCAAATATGTTTATCATTGCAATCCTAAAAACAGCAAGTTAGATAAATAAAGATTTTTAATAACTTTTTAAAAGATAAAACATACATGGAATTCTGTAAATAAATTAGTTAGCAATTTCATTATCTGGTCTGTGTAATAAAGATAGCTATTAATGAACAGCTATTAAAGAAAATCCTCCAACTATATTTAAAGTTTTCATTCTGGAAATGACAGTATAATATGTTTCAGCACTTACAATATATCTTGTTTATGTTTTAGAAAATGTCATCAAATATTCCAAGAAAAGGCTTAATGTCATTGGTTTCGTCGTCTGAAAGATATCTAATGAAAATGAAGCAAACCAAAAGAATTAAATTGTGAACAATACTGTATACCAAAACCCATGAAATTAGAATATTATTTATAAAACAGCCAGGAAAGATCTGTTTCCAAAAAATAATTTTAAAGTCTATTTGCATGAAAAGCTAATTATGACTAGTAAAATAAAAACTTGTAAGTTAGAAAGAAGAGCATTGCCTATGGCCTAAGATCCTGAGGCGCTCAATACCTCGAAGGATAAGAATCTACAACAGAATACACAAATTATTTTTATTACCTGACATCTATTTCTTTTTTCCTTTCTTTGTTGCAAATAAAAAAATTCTCCTTTCCAATGAATTGAGAAGAACCTGAAATTATTTCTGAGTTAGGAGAAAACTCTGTGTTTTTCAACTCTTGTAGAGGATTTGGATGTTTTCTTTTTTGAAAGCTGAACTGAAATGTATAGGTTACAAAATAAACATGATTAAAAATAACTAATTTTAAGACAATCTTCTATATTGTAATAAACTTTAATAGATAGAGTAGCAGGCAATCAAAGCTATGCTTAATGTGATAGGATTCCAAATTCTAAAAATAAAGATTTGATATATAAAATTGAGATTACACTAGTCAATGGGATATACGTGTGATTAAGGTTCAGTATGGGCGTAAGTGCTTTGTTGAATCAAAGCCTAGAAAACCATCTGACTTGTTAAAATCAGTTCCAAAACACTGCATAATGGAAACTATGGTCAAAATTTAGGTCCTATTTCTTTTGTAAGTGAAAGGCACACAAAGCCAAAAATGGATGAATATACATATTTTAACAACTAAGATAGCTTTCACAAAAATGTATGTGAATAGACACACCAGTCATCCAAATATCCAGACAAGTGAACATGGCAAAACTGAGTAAGTCCAATATAGCAAACAAGTTCACCAAAAAAAAAAAAAAAAAATCACTTCACTGCATTGCAAGAAATTCTGTTATAAATATATCTTTACTTACAGTATTCATATTTTCACATTGTACAGATAATTTCTTTTCTGATGGTGCATTTAATGTAGAAAAGGCAGAATTTTGTAGATGAACACCAGACTTATCTCGTAACATGCAAAAACTGAAAATGTAGGACATTTGGATAATTTAGATATTTATGCATAAGCGTAAATGGTTTTCTCAAAGTTCAGTGCTTTCAATTTCTATCCCTCCACTTCTAAGGTAATTTAAAATAATTCAAAAATTAACTATTTAAAGTAGTTTTCTAAAATGTTCAAACTTCTGACTTTAGAGCTTGTATTCCAGCTTTCCCAAAACCTCAGGGATACACTGATACAAATTTAATAATACATATGTCCCTCAAATATAGACAGTGCTTTTATTGAACTGAATAGTAACTAGTATTATACTTACTTTTTTGAAATGTCACTTGAGACTTTGTTCTCTGAATTCTGAAACAGTGGTTTACATTCTATTGTACTTTGAAAGCAAGTGTTTCCAGATTCTATATTAGAAGGATAATTGTAAAATATAGTCACAAAATAACAAAAGAACTTCTTATGAATCCTTTCTGGAATTCCAGAAGTCATAGTCTCACACAGGAACTTTAATATTCACCAAGTTTTAATGTTTGTTTGGCTTTTTGATTAATTTTAAAATGTCGAGAGAAACAGTCAAACTATCAAACCTGAAGAGTCACATATCCTCTGAAAGATTCAAAGCTACACCTCTACCTCGATATAACGCTGTCCCTGGGAGCCAAAACATCTTACCGTGTTATACTGAACATGCTTTGATCCACCGGAGTGCGCAGCCCCGCCCTCTTGGAGCACTGCTTTACTGTGTTATATCCGAATTTGTGTTATACTGGGTCGCGTTATTTCGAGGTAGAGGTGTATTTCTTTCTTACTGTTCCATGAGTGTTGATCTTGTACCACTACAGAAAAAACTGAATGAGTCAAATATTCTGCTGGTGTAAATCCATGACCTCAGTGGATCAATTTACTGATAGTCTGTGTGGTTCCCTGGATTGGGACCTGAACTGGGGCTCAGAAGATGTATGTTCTATTCCTAGCTCTGCTATGTTATTTTCACCAAGTCACTTTACCTCTCTGAGCTTCCATTTCCCTTCTCACTCTTTGTCTTTAGCTGTTTAGATTTCAAGCACTTCAGGGCAACAACTATATATGTTGTACTATATGTTTATACAGTGTCTAGGCACAATGGAACCCCAATTGCAGTTGAAGACTCTAGGTGCCACAGTAATAAAAATAATAACTAACAATAATAAATTTGGTCTTCGTTTGTCTATACTGGCAAAAATGTGACCCAAAAATTCACCACAAGTAGCAAATCTGGAAATGGAGGTTACTTACCTGTAACTGGGCATTCTCTGAGATGTGTGGTCCCTATCTTTATGCCACATGTGGAATGCAGGTGCTCCATGCACCTGAGACCCAAGATTTCTAGCAAGTAGTGTCCTTGCTCGTGTAGTTGCTCCCCTCATTCTCTATAATGAGGGAATAAGAGAGGGTGTAGATGGATACCTGTCCAGGTCTTCTTTTTAGCATGAACTAGACAGAATCCAAAGAGGGGAAGAAGGGTGGGTCGTGGAGTATAGACAGGAACCACACTTCACAAAGAACCTCCAGTTATAGTTAAGGAAAAAAAGTTACTAACTTTTCGTAACTGTTGGTCTTTGAGATGTGTAGCTTATGTCCATTCCACGCTAGCTGTGTGTACACCGTGTGCACAGCTGCCAGAGATTTTTCCCTTAGTGGTATCCATAAGACCATCTCTAGCACCCCTGGAGCCATGCATGTATGCTCTGGTATAAGGGGTGCTGCCAGCTCAGCATCCTCTCAGTTTCTTCTTGCCAATAACTCCAACAGAGGTGTAGGAAGGTGGGTCATGGAATGGACATGAGTAACACATCTTGAAGAACAATAGCTACAAAGGGTTAGCAACGATTTTTTCTTCTTTGAGTGCTTCCTCACATCCATTCCATGCTAGGTGACTCACAACCAGTATCCTCAGAGGTTGGCTTGGAGTTTATGGACCTGCTGACTGAAACATCACTCTTCCAAAATTGGCATTGTCACGTCTGCTGGTGATGGCGCAGTGGGACATGAAGGTATGAACCGATGACCATGTCGCGGCTCAGCTGATGTCCTGGATTGGTATTTGTGCAAGAAACACTGACAAAGCCTGAGCTTTTGTGGAATGAGCAGTCACAATGGCTGGAGATGGAACCTTCACTTGCTTGTAACAAACCTGGATATAGGCCATTTTCCAGGACGAGACTTTTTGGGATGACATCAGCAGCACTCTCATACTTTCCGCTACTGCTACAAAGAGTTGCACAGACTTTTCTGAAGGGCTTACTCCTCTCAATATAGAATGCCTAACGTATGGAGCCGACATTCCTCAGCACTCACTCTATAGACCCCCTTTGGAGAAGAAAATCCACCACCTGCCAGAGGATCTCCTCAGGATATCCCTGAGGAGAGCCCAGGAAGGGGGGTGGTTCAGAGGAGTGGAAAGAAACTCAGCAGTGTAGCCAGAGTGGATATCTAGTACCCACTTCTTCACTGTTATTGTCCTCTAGTTGTGGGCAAAGTACAGTAGATGGACTCCAAAACTTTGTGGGAGGATGGGGGGAAGCGATGGCAGCAGTAATGGTATGCAGTTCTAGAGCTTCCCATCAACAGTAACCTCTGGAAGGCAGATGGGTTTGAGTGGCTGAGGTTGAGGAGGATGCATATCTTAGTCTATGTACTTTCTGGAATTTGCATGATGTCTCATATAGGTGCTGGTGACAGAAAGGCTGGTGAAGAGGCCTTGGCTTACACATCTGTTTGTGTTGGTTCCTCTTCGGGGCAAGGGTATAACTACCCAGGATGTATAGGACTGTCCTGAGTCTTTTAATGGGTGTAGTGACTTATCTGTCTTCTCATGAAAGTGATGAGACTCAAAGGGCAAGTCCTAAACCTCCCTGGAGAACTCCGAAGAGTGAAGCCACAATTCATGTCTCATAACTGTCACCATGGCCACTGATTTAGGTGTGGTGTCCGCCACGTCCATGCCGCTTGCAATGATGTCTTAGCTACCAGTTTGCTCTCATCAGTAAGAGCTTAGAATTGGATATTCTCCTCCTGAGGTACTTTGGATAGGAATGGATAGGAATGTACTCCAGAAAGGCCACCGAGGACACCTGAGCTCTGGTTGAGTGGGCCCTCATGAATGGTGGTGGTGGGACCTGTGCCAGCTCGTACCAGGTCCGGATGCAGGAGGTGACCCAGTTGGAAATCCTCTGCGAGGACACCATAAGGCCCTTCATCCTGTCCGCTGTGACAATGAAGAGCAGGGTCGACTTGCAGAAAGGCTTGGTATGCTCCAGGTAAAATGCCAGGGCATGTCTGACGTACAGGGTGTGCAGCCTCCTTTCTTCACTAGTGATGTGTGGCCTGGGACAAAATGCCAGGAGGAAGATGTCCTGGTTAACATGGAAGGAAGACACCACTTTCAGCAGAAAGGCCAGATGTGGTTGTAACTGAACCTTGTCCTTGCAGAACACCGTATATGGTGGCTCTAACATCAGAGCTTTAATCTCTGAGACTCATCTCGCTGACATTACCGTTACAAGGAAGGTGACCTTCCATGACAGGTGGGAAAGAGAACAGGAGCCCAACAGCTCAAAGGGTGGGCCTGTGAGCCTAGAAGGAACCAAGTTAAGGTCCCACTGTGGGGATAGGAGCCTGGACTGGCGGGAAGAGGCTCTCGAGGCTTCTCAAGAATCTGACTGACAGGTCATGAGAGAACACCATCTGACCTTGGATTGGAGGGTGGAAGGCAGAGATGGTCGTGAGAGGCATCCTGATTGAAGAGTGTGCCAGACCCTGGTTCTTCAGATGGAGAAGGCAGTCTAGGATAAACTATATGGATGAGCGTGACAGAGAAATACTGTGCTCGGACGCCCAGTGGGAAACCTGGCCAAGGGGACAAGGTTAAGTCGCTCTAGTGGAAGGCTTCCTACTTCCCAGGAGGACCTGCTGGACCTCATGAGAGCAGGTACTCTCCTCTGGGTTCAGCCACGCAGCCTCCATACCGAGAAGTGGAGGGGGGCAAGGCTGGGATGTACGAGATGCCCATGGTCCTGAGACAGCAGGTCCAGTTGGTTAGGGAGGGGCCAAACCAGTGCTGGCATGGCCACGCCAGGGTGATCACGATAACTTATGCCTTGTTTCTCTTGATCTTTGCCAGGGCCCTGCTGATGAGCAGAATGAGCAGGAACGCATACATCAGGCTCCCAGACCATGACAGGAGGAAGGCATCAGAGAGAGAGAGGCCTTGCCCAGACCCTGCAGAGAACAAAAACAATGGCATTTTCTGTTTTGTCTGGTGGTGAACAGGTCCACTTGGGGAGATCCCCACCTCTGGAAGATCATGCAGGCTACCTCCAAGTGGAGCGACCACTCGTGATGAGAGGAGAAGAACCTGTTGAGGTGATCCGCCAGTATGTTTCTGATGCTGAGAAGATGACAAGCTTCCAAGTGGATCTTGTAGCTGATGCAGAAATCCCCCTTATAGAATGCCTTTTGGCAGAGAGCCGACGAGCGTGCTCCCCCTTACCTGTTGATGTAGAACATCAAGACTGTGTTGTCCGTCACTCTCACTGCTTTGCCCGTCAGGTGTGGTAAGAAGACTCCTCGTGCCAAGCGGATCACTCTGAGCTCTTTGACGTTTATCTGCAACATCATCTCTTCCGGGGACCACATGCCCTGGGTCTGGAGGTCGTAGATAAGTGCTCCCCAGCAGAGGTCCAAGGCATCCGATATCAACTCGATTGAGTGACAAGGGCTCTCAAATTGAACTCCCTCCAGAACTGCAATGGGGCCGGTCCACCACTGCAGCAAGGTAAGTATCGTCAGTGGAATGGTAGTAACCTTTTCCAGGTGATCTCTGGACTGGGAATAGACCGTCGCCAGCCACAGCTGTAAGGGCCGCATCCAGAGCCTGGCATGGTGACCGACATACATACATGCTGCCATGTGGCCCAGCAGGCAAAGGAAAACTCTGGCCATGGTCAGGGGAACACAGAGACTCCTGCAATGAGGTCCACCAACGCTTGGAACTTCTCCTGTGGCAGAAATGCTCTGGCGCATGTGGAGTTGACCACCACTTCGATGAACTCTATCCTCTACACTGGAACTAATGTGACTTTTTTGTCATTTACAAGCCCAGGGATCAGCAGGTGTCCCGCAGCACTTCAACATCCCTTTGGACTTGGGAACTGGAGTGGCCTTTGATGAGCCAGTCATTGAGGTATGGGTAGATCTAGATACCCAATGCCTGAGGTAAGCGACTACCACCGACATCCACTTGGTAAACAACCTTGGTGCTGTTGGGAGGACCACAAACTGATAGTGATGGGGTCCCACCATAAATCGTAGGAAGCATCTGTGACCTTGAAAGATCGCTATGTGGAAATATGTGTCCTTCAAGTTGAGGGTGGCATACCAGTCCTCCAAGATCCAGAGAGGGAATGATGGAGGCCAGTGAGACCATGCGGAACTTCAATTGCTTTAGGTATTTGTTGAGGTCTCGCAGGTCCAGGATGGGCTGTAGACTGCCCTTGGCTTTTGGGATTAAAAAGCACAAGGAACAGAACCCCTTGTTCCTGTACTCGTGAGGAACCTCCTCCATCTTCCCCAACTGCAGCAACCCTTCTGCCTCCTGCGCGAGGAGACTTTCTCGTGAGAGGGATCCCTGAACAGGGATGGGGAAGTGGGGGTGGGAAGGAGGGGTAGAAAGAAACTGGAGCATATAACCCTATGCTATTGCATTGAGGACCTAGCAGTCGGAAGTTATAGTGGTCCATATAGAGAAGAAAAAGAAAGGCGTTTGCAGAAAAGTGGGAAAGATGGATCTGGGGTATAGTCTGGTAGGTCTCCCTTGGGCGCACCCTCAAAATGCTCGCTTGCCACCCTGCTTATTGAGGGTTGAGCCTGACTAGGCAGAGGGTCGAAGAAGTGGGTGGCTAGGGCGGCACTTGTAGCCTCTACTCTTTGTGTGAGGTGGCTCCTGTCGCGGTTGGCTCCCTTGGCCCTGAGATTGCTGTGGTTTGAACGGCTTACAGGCTGGACTGGGGACGTACAGCCCTAGAGTTTTCAGGGTATCGCGGGAGTCCTTTAGTTCCTGCAGCTTATTGTCTGCTCTGCAAACAGAGCCTGGTCATCGAAGGGGAGGTCCTGCACTGACTGCTGTGCTTAAGTCAATGAGCCAGAGAGGAGCTGCCAGGATGCCTGCTGCTTGGGGTCTGCTGCATATGAAACTGCCTGGAGGGTCACTCTGGCTGAAGCTGTGTCCTCTTCAAGGATTGCCCGGAATTCCTTCCTGGACTGTTCAGGAAGTGAAACCTCAAACTTGGCCATGGCCTGCCACATGTTATAATTGTAGTGACCAAGGAGGGCTTGGTGATTGGCCACTCTCAACTGAAGGCTGGAAGACGAATACATTTTTTGCCCAAACAGATCCAGTCTCTTCAAGTCTTTATTCTTGGGCGTAGCCCTGGTTTGACCTTGTCATAAACAGATAGCTAAGGGTTAATGTTCTTTTACCTGTAAAGGTTTAACACAGGGAACCTGAAACACCTGACCAGAGGACCAATCAGGAAACAAGACTTTTTCAAATCTGAGTGGAGGGAAGTTTTCGGGTGTGAGTTCTTTGTTCTTTGTCTTGGATTGGTGACCCTCTCGGCTCTTGAGAGTGATTTTTCTACCTCCAGGCTTTCTAATCTTCTGTTTTCAAGTTGTAAGTACAAGGATAGTAAGACAATAGGTTTATATTGTTCTTTTTGTATTTACATGTGTGTAGTTGCTGGAGTGTATTCTTTTTGGATAAGGCTGTTTATTCATTTTTCTTTTAAGCAATTGACCCTGTATATTGTCACCTGGATACAGAGACTATGTTAAATGTCTTTTTCTTTCTTTTTAAGACCTGTTGGAGTTTTTCTTTAGTGGGGACTCCAGGGAATTGAGTCTGCAGCTCACCAGGGAATTGGTGGGAGGGAGAAGTCAGGGGGAAAATCTCTTTGTGTTAGATTTTCTAAGCCCGACTTTGCATACACTCTGGGTAAGGGGGAAGAGAGATTAGCTCTCTCGGTACTTGTGTTTCCAGGACTGGAAGCAGGGAATCTCCTAGGGTCGTCCAGGGAGGGGAGCCTGGGAGGAAGTAACAAGGAAACAAGGGGAGGGGGTTATTTCCCTTTGTTGTAGGACTCAAGGCATCTGAGTCTGGGGGTCCCCCAGGGAAGGTTTTGGGGAGACCACAGTGAGCTAGGCACTGTATAATTCCTGGCTGCTGGCAGCTTTACCAGGTCCAAGCTGGTAACTAAGCTTGGAGGTTTTCATGCTAACACCCATATTTTGGACGCTAAGGTCCAGATCTGGGAAAAAATGTTATGACAGACCCTGCCTCTCTCTTTAAGTAACAGCCTCAGCTACGAGTGAGTTTGGGACCAGGTGAGTGTACAGGTACTCATGACCTTTAGCTGACACAAAGTATTTGCGTTCATCCCTTTTTGAAATGGGGGGCAGGGAGGAGGGGGTTTGCTATAGGACATTAGTAATTTTCGATACCTCTTCATGTAGGGGCAAAGCCACCCTAGCAGGTGCTGTAGAGCAAAGGACTTTGAACAGGGTGTCCGCTGGCTCCTCTAGTTCCTCTGTGTGGGGCCCCAGGTTGGAGGCGCCCCCTTCAATAGTTCTTGATGAATTTTAGCATTATCTTGTGCAACTGGGTGAGGAGGACTCATAATAGCTTTGTCCAGAGATGACGAGGAAGAAGCTGGTGCCGTAGGAGCTGTCATAGCTCCTGGTGGTCCCACTGGCTGTTCCCGTGGGTCCTCATGAGCCTGGGGGAGCTTCTCTTCTTGGGCCTCAAGAACAGTGGGATGCTGAAGCCAAATGGCCTATCCGAGGCTCCCGACGTTGACTGGATGGTCTGCGAAAGTTGGGTAAACTCCAGGGTTACCAGGCTGCTGGCCACTGGCCTTGGAGCCATGGGGTCAGTGGCAGTGCTGATGACGTAGATGGTACCACCGGTGCCGGGGCTTGTCCCAATGTCAAGGACTCCTGCTCAGTGCCAGAGTTGGAAGCAGAGTGGTTGTCAGGTGACCATGATCAGGCAGACTGTTGGCCCGTCTCTGTGCAGTGCCAGCTGCTATGCCTAGACATAGACCTGTCTGATCAAGAAGAGTTCGTCACATAGGGCCTTGGAGATTGGCGGCGTTTGGCCTATTGGTGTTGGTAATCCCTCAATCTACGCCTCATGCTGCTCGACGGGTACCGGGATCTAGACCAGGACCGGGAGCTGGAATGGGCCAGTTATTGGATCTCCCTGACAGTGGAGATCCGCGTCTTGGTGACATGTGTCAGTGGGTGAGTGACTGGTGGCTCTGTTCAAACTATCAGTTGCATGATCAGTGTCAAGGCAATGGAGACATGAAGGGCCAGTCTTGATGCTCTTGCTGGGGGCTACGTGCCTCTGTAGGTATGTGCCAGGTCAGCGGCAAGCTGCACCTCGAATCCCGCCGTCGGTGCCCAGGGTCCAGAGACCAAAGAGGGCTTCGCTGAGCTGGCCTCCCTACTTTTGATGAGGAGTGGTCCTGCTGAAGCAGTGACACACAGGGACATCCCAAGGCGGGTTTACCCCTGCACTGGGGTACTGCCAGAGCCAGTATGGGTGGCACTGGTAGCATCAGGATCTCCTGCGCTGCCTGCAGGGTGTCAATGGGACCTCCAGTTGACAGAGGCCCTCATCACTGTCTGGCATGGCAGGCATGTTACGGGATGGGCTAGACCACTCGACTTGAGCTGGGGCCTGACTCCCTGACGGAGGTGCTGAGCTGCCCAGCACAGGTTTTAGCTCTCCTCCAGCCCTCCTTTCCTTTAGGGCAGTGTTTCCCAAACTTGCAACGCCACTTGTTTAGGGAAAGCCCCTGGAGGGCTGGGCAGGTTAGTGTACCTTCCGCGTCCGCAGGTCCGGCCGATCGTGGCTCTCACTGGCCATGGTTTGACGCTTCAGGCCAATGGGAGCTGCTGGAAGCAGCACAGGCCAAGGGATGTACTGGCCGCCACTTCCAGCAGCTCCATTGGCCTGGAGCAGCGAACCGCAGCCAGTGGGAGCCGTGATCGCCCGGAAAACTTTCATAAGAAACAATGAATGAGCACAATGCTAGCTGAAGCAGCAGATGTTCCAGCACCGTCACTGGTGGCAAGAAGGAACTGAGCGTGGGGGGAGCCAGAGGGCGCCAGAGCTGATCCCCTACGGATACTACTGAGGGAAAAACTTCTGGCACCAGTGCATGTGGCAAGCACACACACATAATATGAAATGGACGTGAGTAAGCACTCAAAAAAGAGGAGGTTGGAGGATATTTTTGCCTTATCGCACCCTCACAGAGTTAAGTTTCAGTTTGTACCTGAGTGTGAGGCATTATGGTACTCAGAACCAATGGATCTAATGTGACTATGGGCATGGTTGTCAGTGGATCCTGATGGGAGTCAATCAGTATCATCAAAGAGGAGTCCAACTTGGAAATTTCGGTTGGTGCTGATCTTTCAGCTTATGAGTTGGAGCCAGAGCCAGAACCGACAGATCTGTTCTCTTTCGTGCCTTGTGGCCAGAAGATTTAGGTGAACCTAAGTCTTTAGGACTCTCACAACTTGAACAGAGACAGAAAGGGATCCTTTCTTTTAAGAGCAGATCTAGCAGGGGATATGTTCTTTTGTCTATGAGAGTGCCCCTTATGCTCATGAAAGACCTAAGCTAATGATTACTTCGGAAGTTGGGCTGAACAACTCTGGCCTCTAGTACAGAGCTTGTCCTCAAAGGGGCACTGCTCACAGCCTGAAGCCGACGTACAGGGAGTTCTCCCCAGCCGAGATCTGATGGGGGTCTCATGGCCTTCTCCATAAGATACTTCCTCAGTCAAAGCTCTCATCCATCTCAGTTTCAGGGAGGGAAGCAGCAGCAATTGCTGCACTTGGCAGAGATATAAGCCTTCCCAAGGCAGTAAAGGCAGCATTAGTGTTCATCACCGATCGAGAAGGAGCAGGTATAGGAGAGACAGTTCTTAAACCTTGGGACTCTGGGCACAGTCCTTCTCCCAAGGAAAGGTCCCTGAGGTGAGGGAAAAAGACGGTTACTCACCTTTGTAACTGTTGTTCTTCGAGATGTGTTGCTCACATCCATTCCAGTTAGGTGTGCGCGCCGCGCGTGCACGTTCGTCGGAAACTTTTTTACCCTAGCAACTCCAGTGGGCCGGCAGGTCGCCCCCTGGAGTGGCGCCGCCATGGCGCTCAATATATATCCCTGCCGGCCCACCCGCTCCTCAGTTCCTTCTTGCCGGCTACTCCGACAGTGGGGAAGGAGGGCGGGTGTGGAATGGATGTGAGCAACACATCTCGAAGAACAACAGTTACAAAGGTGAGTAACCGTCTTTTCTTCTTCGAGTGATTGCTCACATCCATTCCAGTTAGGTGAATCCCAAGCCATACCTAGGCGGTGGGGTCAGAGTGAGAAGTCGCGGCATGGAGCACTGCAGATCCGAAGGCCGCATCCTCTCTTGACTGCTGGACCAGGGCGTAGTGGGAAGCAAAGGTGTGGACCGATGACCAGGTCGCTGCCCGACAGATTTCCTGGATGGGCACACGGGCGAGGAAAGCCAGCGACGACGCCTGCGCCCTGGTAGAATGCGCAGTCACACGGCCCGTAGGGACGTGGGCCAAGTCATAGCAGGTCCTGATACAGGACGTTACCCATGAGGATAACCTCTGGGAGGAGATAGGAAGAACCTTCATGCGGTCCGCTACCGCCACAAAAAGCTGGGGGGATTTGCGGAAGGGCCTGGTCCTCTCCACGTAGAACGCGAGAGCCCTACGGACATCAAGCGAGTGGAGCTGCTGCTCCCTGCCTGAGGAGTGAGGTTTCGGGAAAAAAAACCGGAAGGAATATCTCTTGGCTGATGTGGAAGGACGAGACTACCTTGGGGAGAAAGGCAGGGTGTGGCCTCAGCTGCACCTTATCTTTGTGGAAGACTGTATACGGGGGGTCTACCACAAGAGCCCGGAGTTCCGACACCCGCCTAGCTGAGGTGATAGCTACTAAAAAGGCAGTCTTCCAAGAGAGGTAAAGCAGGGAGCAAGTAGCTAACGGCTCAAAGGGGGGTCCCATGAGCCGAGACAACACCAAGTTAAGATCCCAGGTTGGAGCAGGGAGTCGGACGTTAGGGTATAAACGTTCCAGACCCTTAAGGAATCTAGACACCGTCGGGTGAGAAAAAACAGAGCGACCATCCGCACCCGGGTGAAAGGTGGAGATAGCTGCCAGGTGGACTCGCAACGACGATATCGCCAGACCCTGCTGTTTGAGGGACCAAACGTAGTCTAAGATATTGGCCAGAGAAACTTCCATAGGGCGGAGATTTCTCTCCACGCACCAACAGGAGGAACGCTTCCACTTGGCCGAATATGTCGCTCTCGTGGAAGGCTTCCTGCTGCCCAAAAGCACCTCCCTCACCGGTGTGGAGCAGCGCAGCTCAGAGCCGGTCAGCCACGCAGGAACCACGCCGCTAGGTGCAGCGACTGCAGGTCCGGGTGACAGAGGGTCCCGTGCTCCTGGGTAATCAGGTCCGGGTGAAGGGGCAGGGGAACTGGGTCGGCTATGGCCAGGTCCAGCAGCATGGGGTACCAATGTTGCCTGGGCCACGCCGGGGCTACCATGATCACACGAGCCCTGTCCCTGCGCACCTTCAGAAGGACCCTGTGGACCAGTGGGAATGGGGGAAACGCGTAGTACAAGTGGGTCGACCACGGAATAAGGAAGGCATCCGCTATCGACCAGGGCTCCCTGCCCTGAAAGGAGCAGAACGCCTGGCATTTCTTGTTCCCCCCGGACGCGAAGAGGTCCACACGGGGATAACCCCACCTCTGGAAGATGGAGAGGGAGACGTCTGGGCGAAGGGACCACTCGTGAGACAGGAAGGATCTGCTCAAGCGATCCGCCAGCGTGTTCCGTACTCCGGGGAGGAAGGAAGCCGTGAGGTGAATGGAGTGGGCTACACAAAAGTCCCAGAGTCGCATCGCCTCGTGACACAGGGGAGAGGATCTGGGGCCGCCTTGCTTGTTGATATAGTACATGGTCGTCGTGTTGTCGGTAAACACCGCGACACAACGACCTTGAAGCTGATGGCAGAACGTTTGACAAGCAAAGCGGACTGCTCTCAACTCCCGCATGTTGATGTGCAACCCCACCTCCTTCGGGGACCACAGGCCCTGCGTTTTCAGGGTTCCCAGGTGGGCCCCCCAGCCTAAATCTGAGGCATCCGTTGTCAGGGACACCGAGGGCTGAGGTGGGTGGAAAGGGAGCCCCGCACATAGCACGGACTGGTCCAGTCACCAGTCGAGAGAATCTAACACCCCTTGGGGGATCGTGACCAGCACGTCTAGCGGCTGTCTTGCCGGCCGGTAATGATCGATGAGCCACAACTGGAGGGGCCTCATGCGGAGCCGAGCGTAACCGGTCACAAAGGTGCAAGCCGCCATGTGGCCTAACAGGGCTAGACATGTCCGCACTGATGTCAAGGGGGCTGCCCGCAGTCGTTGAACGATCGCCGACAATGCCTGGAACCTCTGCAACGGCAGCAGAGCCCTGGCCACAGTGGCGTCCAGGACGGCCCCGATGAACTCCACCCTCTGCGTGGGGATCAGGGTGGACTTGTCCATGTTTATCAAGAGGCCCAAAGTAGCAAACAGGCCGGTGATCACGCGGACATGGCTGCAAACTTGCCGTTCCGACGTGCCCCGAATTAACCAATCGTCTAGGTAAGGGAACACGTGGATACGACTGCGTCGAAGATGTGCCACAACAACTGCCATGCATTTTGTAAATACCCTCGGGGCCGTAGAAAGGCCAAATGGGAGGACTGCAAACTGGAAATGAAGGGGGCCCACCACGAAACGAAGGAAACGTCTGTGGTGTGGCCAAATGGCAATGTGAAAATACGCGTCCTGCATGTCGAGGGCGGCGTACCAGTCTCCCGGATCCAGGGATGGGATAATGGTCCCCAGGGATACCATGCGGAACTTCAACTTCACCAGGTACTTGTTGAGCTCTCGCAAGTCGAGGATAGGCCTGAGGCCTCCCTTGGCCTTGGGGATCAGAAAGTAAAGGGAATAAAACCCCTTGCCTTTCTCGTTTTTCGGAACCGCCTCTATAGCTCCTTTGCTGAGGAGCGTCTGTACCTCCTGCCGAAGGAATTGCTCGTGAGAGGGGTCCCTGAAGAGGGACGAGGAAGGGGGGCGGGAAGGAGGAAATGATACAAACTGCAGGCGGTATCCCGTCTGCACCGTGCGTAAGACCCAGCGGTCCGATGTTATTTGGGTCCACGCCGGGAGGAAAAACGAAAGGCGGTTGGAAAACGGGGGGGAAGGATCCGTGGGGGAAACTGTTACTGCGCCCTCGGGCGCACCTTCAAAATGAAGGCTTGGGTCCAGGCGGGGGCTTAGAGGAGCCTTGGTTCTGCCCCCCTTGGTTCCCCGAATGCCTGCGCCTTCCATTCCTGCCACGGCGCCTATTAAGATCCTGCCGTTGGCGGAACTGGGAATATGGCCTGCGCTGCTGTTGTTGCTGTGGCCGGAAGGGTCTGCGTTGCGTTCCCGGTGTGTGCATCCCGAGGGAGCGCATAATGACCCGATTGTCCTTCAGACTCTTAAGTCTGGGGTCTGTCTTTTCGGAAAACAGGCCCTGGCCTTCGAATGGGAGGTCCTGGATGGTATGTTGGAGCTCTGGAGGAAGGCCAGAGACCTGCAGCCAGGAGATGCGGCGCATCGTTACCCCCGACGCGAGGGTGCGGGCAGCCGAGTCTGCAGCGTCCAAAGAAGCTTGCAAAGATGTACGTGCAACCTTCTTGCCCTCATCTAAGATGGCTGCAAATTCCTGGCGGGCGTCTTGCGGCAGCAGCTCTTTAAATTTGTCTGCTGCCACCCAGGAGTTGAAAGAGTACCTGCTGAGCAGGGCTTGCTGGTTCGAAACCCTGAGCTGCAGCGCCCCAGCCGAGTATACTTTACGTCCAAGAAGGTCCATTCGCCTGGCCTCCCTGGATTTGGGGGCTGGAGCTTCCTGCCCATGACGCTTTCTGTCATTTACCGATTGTACCACCAGGGAACACGGTGTCGGGTGTATATGGAGGTACTCATAGCCTTTAGAGGGGGCCATGTACTTCCTCTCGACGCCCCTCGCCGTAGGGGGGATGGAGGCCGGTGACTGCCAGATGGTATTGGCGTTGGCCTGGATGGTCCTTATGAAGGGTAGGGCGACCCTGGTGGGAGCATCCGATGAGAGGATGGTAACAATCGGATCCTCTATGTCCGAGACCTCCTCGGCTTGTAGGCTCAGATTCTGAGCTACTCGCCTGAGGAGGTCTTGGTGCGCCCTGAGATCCAGCGGGGGGGGGGGGGCTACTGGAGGAGGTACCAGCCACCGCTTCATCAGGGGAGGAGGATGAGGAGACCCCCGGCAAGAGAGTGTCTAATGGGGGGTCTCCCTCGGCCCTCGCCTCTGTCTCAGGAGCCAGAGCGGAGTCTTGCTGCTTGGACCCCTCTTCCCCATCCGGGGAGGGAGGGGGGCGAGACAACGAGGCCTCCGGCACCCTGTGCTCCGCCGTCGCAGGCCTAGCAGGAAGCTGCTGGGGCCCCTGGGCTTGATGGTATGCCCAGGGTGTCCAAAACCCCCACTGCTGCGGGCCTTGGTCGTGTTGTGGCGGGTCGTGAAAGAGCGCCGCCTGCCGGTCGGTGCCCAGCGCATACCCGCTGTCCGTTTGTGAGGAGACCGACGGCTGTCTAGAAGGCCACGGCGGGGCCGACCCTGGCTGGTAAGGGTCTGCGCGGGTCGGCAGGGACGATCTTCTCGGTGCCGGGGATCGGTACCGGGAGTCATAGCGGTGCCGGGATCGGGACCCGGACCGGGTTCTGTCTTGGTGCCGGTATCTGGACCGGTACCGGCCGCCGCTTCGGTGCCGGGATCGGGACCGGGACCTGCCACCAGCTCGGTGCCGGGAGGTCGACCGGGACCGGGACCTGCCACCAGCTCGGTGCCGGGAGGTCGACCAGTGCGGCGAGTGACGGCGGGACTGGCTCCTGGAGTCACGGTGCCGGCATCGGCGGCTGGAGTCCGACCGCGACCGCCTTGAGGTCGACCGGTGCCGCGAGTGCGACCGGTACCGCCGAGGAGAGCGGTGCCGGGACTGCGAGCGGCGATGAGATCTCGACCTGCCGTGACGTCGGGACCTGGACCGCGAGCGCGAGTCCCGAGACGGTGCCGACATCATGGGCTTGCCTCTAGACGCGACCCGCACCGGAGGTACCGGGGGTGGCAGCTGAGTAGGCTCAGTCAAGGCAATGAGGTCCCGTGCCGAGGCGAAGGTCTCCGGCGTGGATGGGACCAATATCTCAACCCCAGATCTCATGGGGGAGCTTGGCGGCACCGGACTCGACGGACCCGCCGGGCCCGGAGTCGACGGTGCCGGTGGCGCCGCGGCCGATGTTGAGGCCGGGCGCTCCAGTCGGGTCTGCCTGGCCGGAGTAGCAGACTTCGACGGTCTTGGTTCTGCCCCCGGTGCCGGAGAAGGTCGGTGCCGGTGCGATCCGGTGCCGGCGCCGAGATCACGGCCTGCGAAGCCGCCGGGTCAAGTGCCGCCTCCATAAGGAGAGTCCGGAGTCTTTGATCTCTCTCCTTTTTTGTCCTGGGCTTAAAAGCCTTGCAGATGCGGCACTTGTCTGATCTGTGCGATTCCCCCAGGCACTTCAGGCACGCGTCGTGGGGGTCGCTGGTAGGCATAGGCTTCTTGCAGGCCGCACACTGCTTGAAGCCCGGCGAACCAGGCATGAGCCCGGTGCCGGGTGCCGGGAAGGGCTAAAGCCCCCGGCAAACAACTATTTACAACCTATCTACACGTAATTACTTAACAATCTAACTAACAACTATAACAATAACGAGAGATAACGAGAGATAACAAGGAGAGCTAGGGACGTGGAGGACAGCTATGCCGCGCTCCACAGTTCCAATGACCGACACGGCGGTAAGAAGGAACTGAGGAGCGGGTGGGCCGGCAGGGATATATATTGAGCGCCATGGCGGCGCCACTCCAGGGGGCGACCTGCCGGCCCACTGGAGTTGCTAGGGTAAAAAAGTTTCCGACGAACGTGCACGCGCGACACGCACACCTAACTGGAATGGATGTGAGCAATCACTCGAAGAAGAACTACTAAAATGGTAAAATACTAAAACTATGTACAAGATGTTTATAGATGGGTAGACAATACTCTCTGGAGACAGAGGATTCTGACTCAGGCCATGCTGCAGTAAGAAGGAACTGGAGAAGTGTCAGTTCAAATCACCCCTTATACCTTTGGTATGGAACATGACAACAACTGCACAGGTGTGGTCCAACAGACATTATTTGCTAGAAATCTCTGGTCTCAGGTGCATGAAGCACCTGTGTGCCCACATGTGGAATACATATAGGGACCACCATTCAAAGAAGAAACTAATTTAGACAGGTTTTTTTACCATTGTATTGTTCAACTCTGCTCAGAATGGGGATAGACAAAACGGTGGTGAAAACAGCTTAGCCTGCTTGAGCCCTATCTGTGCTACAGTTCCTGCCATTGCTACCACCAGAGGTGAATTAAGGGTCACATTTGTCAGTGTAGATGCAACCTATTCTAAGAGTTTAACTTAACATTTGTTACTCTAAAACTCTCATTTTGTTCTGATGCCATTAAGACGATAAATTTTAAAGTTTACATTTATCAACACTGCAGCATAAATAAAAAACCCAACAAATTCACATATTTACAAAATTATCACAATAATTCTGAATTGATCCATCATTTGACTTTCATAATTTGGAGACTTTTAATATGCTTGTTTCCTTAGATATCTTTTCTATTGATTTTAAGCATGTACATAGCTGCAGAACAACAGAAGGAAATACATTGCAAGGTCATTTATTCTAATATGGTTACATTCACTTGTGCGAACAATGAATGTGTAATTCAATATGCAATTTAACAAAGCTTTATTTTATCTTCAAAACCATACCACGTATTGAAACATAGAAAGCAGGAAGGCCAAAACAATTCCTGATTCTCAGGAACCATTCTTTTTCCAACTTGAAGCATGCACCTTGATAAAGCTATCCTACCCAGGCCCTGGTGAGTAGGCCCAATTCTGCAAATTCCATTTACTTCATTGAGATTTGAAGGTGCTCTGTACCTTCTAGAAATGGGACTAAAATGTGAATATTTACATGGAGATACGGGGAAGAAAGGACACTTTCAATTCTCCCAATCTGTATTCTAATCTAATACTGTGGATGGCTCTTCCAGTCATCTATCTTTGTGAGAGAGATTGGTTATGGACTCAATCAGAAAGAACCTGCTTCAGACTGTGATTGTGAAATAAGGAATAATACACATGAAGTCAGATCCATTAACCTGATTATGATATAATGTATGGGAAAAGGGTGGATACGGTGTCTGTAATTCAGGCCACAGGAAGGGAGCAATGTTTGGCAGTTGCAAAGTAATTTCACAGCATTTAGACAGTAGAACTTGCCTGCTGGAAAAAGGCAAAATCTGTTGATCTTAAAACCTCTTAAGTCTATGATGATTCAGAGGGTTAGCAGGTGCTGAGTCTATAATTTGTTGGTAAGGCCTACAATTAATTGTACCAAATTGGTGACAATTGAAGTGAAAACATTAACTATTTACTGCACATCATTTTAACAAATACCCAACTTCTGAGACAGTGAACAAAGGTTCAGTAGAAAATCATCTTTGATATTTAGGCTGCAATAATCTTGAATGAAAAATCTGTCTTTAAACTACAATTCTAAATCAAATGGTCAATTAAGTTACCCACAGATTTTAAGTTAAATTTTACTTTAGATCATAATCTATTACTTTTAACAAAAAGGCGGCGAAGAGTTAATTTGAAGATTATCTGGTACACTGTCCATCTGGTACATACAGTGATAATTATAAACAATAGGTTACACCAAAATAATATTACCTAAATCTTCTCTACTCTCCACACCAGTGAGAAAGCTGCTAGCATGTATTAATTTGTCATCATCAAAATCATCCCAAACTTCATCTCCCAATTCAAAGTTCACATTCAAAGCCTCTGAAAACCAAGAGCTGCTTTTATCTGCATTAGTAAAATTATGCATTAAAGATTCTTTAAGATTTTTCTTTGACGTCATCATCTGATGGCTCTCCTCACTTACAGTCATAGAATGTTCCCAAGAGAAATCTGTAATGCAATTATAATAGAGGTGTAAAACTCTGGATTGCATGCTTAAGACTATTTGTTCAACCCATAAAAAAAAGCAAACTATGTTAGCTACACACTTTTTCTCAACATTATTTTAAAAAAAGTCACCTTCACTCCAAATTCCAGCAAGGGACCCTTATAAAGAATATTTCAAGTCACTTCTGATTTAATTTTTTTTCCAGTGTGAAAATTATGGTCTGGTGGAGTGCAAGTTTAACACTGATGAGCCCAGTCCCTTTACTTCCCCCATTCATTTGCTCTTTATTCACTCTATTTAGTCTTACTCACTGTCTCCCTCTCCTATAAATTCAATTCCTCAAGAACACATTGTCACAGCAGACAAACACATTTTAAACAATTAATTTTAAAAGCATTTAACTAAAATATGTTAAGATAGCTGAACTAAAACATTATTTGAGAGTACTATGCAGGATGGAAGGGTTTCCATTTCCTTTCACTGCTTGCGTAGGAGAAATGAGCATGAGCAGATGTGGCAGCAGTTTCATGTTAGCAGTATTTTCTACTTATTTTGCTATCTTTTGAACACTGGAAATAGAACACAATTGTATACTGTAAATTGGCATGTGTTAGAAATGGAAAGCACGAAATATGCAGTGTATGTAAGTGAAAATAACTTATGTGGTAGGATTGGGACCTTCATCAACAGTGATGGGAAGCAGCAGTAAAGTTTCATTGACTATTAAGATACACTCACATTTATGGAGAAATTAGAACCTTGAAAGGTATTAAAATAAAACTTCAGTTTTTAATATAGATAGAGTGGGAGGTTTTACTAAATGTTAATTTACCTGTTTTAAAGGCCTAATCCAGCAAACAATACAAAGCATAAAGCTCACTTTTCACTCAGATACTCCACTGATGATGGGAAAGGTGTGTGCAAAGCAGAAGGAGATAAACTATCTGATGCATTACAATTGGCATCAATGGGAATAAGCACAGTCATAAGCATCAAACTCAGCAATAAGTATTTACAGATTTAGGCCTAAGGTATTAGAACTAACCACTACGGTTTTCCTTTAAGGGACATTTATTGGCTGAAAGCTCTGCTTGCAACTTTAATTGATTTTAGAAGAAAAGCCAATGTCAAAGCAAGTTCCTTGCCTTGACAGAGCATATTGTATTGCCCTAAATATGCAGTTCCCTGCAACTATGGTGGCTGCTGTAGTGATTTCAACAGGTTTAATTTTGCAAGGAACATTTAACTCAAAACAATGAAAAAAATCATAGAAAATTTCATACATTAGTAATAACTTACTACTCTTTTCATAATTCTCTGATTGCAGCTGGTTCTGAGGTCTACCAAGGATATTAACATTATTCCAGTGTTCTCGTGAAGCTGAGGCAGAAGACTGTGCATAGTCAGACCTTCATACAAATCAGTAAAACAGAGTCACAAGAAAGTTGTGTTTTAAAAATAATTTGATTCAGAAAACAGGTCTTCACTGCTTATGCCAATGAGAGAATTTTAACTGAGCAGGTTTTAAATTCTATTATACTTATAGCAATAATGTAGTACCTCGGCAATGCTGGCAACAAAGATTTCGGTGTAAAAACAAATTGTTTCAGATCCACATTTTGAGATTTATTTAACTGTATCTGCATCTAAAAAAAGATTATTACAGATGATTAGTGTATTATTGTATTTTAATAGTCTGGATCACAGCATTTGCACTTCCCAAAGAATAAGGAAGCCACTACAGGAAGTTATTAATCATATTTATAGAATGAATGCACAAAATGTACAGCTATCTGATGGTAGATTTTTAAAAGTTTTATTACGCACATTATTCAATTTAGCCAGTGAGATCTTGGAGTAATGCAAGTATCTCAGCAAGCCCAGACTGTTAACCACATTTCTTTCGCTGTTATCTATGGGCCTAATCATCCTCCACTGCAGAAAAACCTGCAGGAAGGGGGAAATAAGCATTGCAAAAACTCAGATGCCACATTCTCTCCATAGGGAAGAGGGGTTTGCAGGCACATCCAGCGGGCAAAGTGCTTAGCCTTGAAACTCTGTGGAGTCTAAGAATCTAAAATGAATGTTACTCTTAAAACCTCCTCTGGCAGCACAATTCTCTCAGGACACCAGTATTAATTTTTACTTATAATTTCAGGTAGTATTTCCGTAGGTTGTCACAGACTGGTGGCTTCCAGCTATGCCTGCTATTCAGTCCACCATACTTTCCTAAACCTGCAGAGTACAAACCAGACAGTGTTTGCAAAGAAAGGCTTCCATGGGCTCATGGGAAGCATAACACTCAGCAGCTACACCCTTCCAAGATTACTGGGCCTTTCCCATCCTTTTTGTGCTCCTTTGCTATTTCCATATTTCACAGCAATGGGACACATTTGTCTATACATGTCTATATGTGATTAATAAAATGCCTTCAATCTACCAATACTTATATATTCAATAAACAAAATTAAATAATTTTTTTTTCAGGAGCGTGTATGTTAAAACAAACCTTTAACCGTTTTACTGGGGGAACTGATGAAACTGAGTTTCTGTTCCTTAAATCAGCTAGGTATGAAGAAAACTTTGAATCTCTCTTTAACTCAGATTTCTGTGAAACTCCAACTTTACCTAAGAAAAGGAATTGAAGATTCTTCAGATTAAATTTAAGGGGTAAAATACAGGCCCCATTTGAGTCAATAGGAATTTTGACTTTAACGAGGCTAAGATTTCATCTTTGATGTTTTATAAAAGACAAATTTTAATGCATTTGTTTTCATACAAAAATATTGTGATACAGCATGGCCAGAGGGCAGCAGGAGAGTGTTAGCAGGGAGCCTTATTCCCTGCAAGGGGAGGAAGGTTTATTATAGATTAACTAGAGCACCTGAAGCCAATTAGAGCACCAGCAGTTAGTCATGTGATAAAAAACCCCTGCTTCAGTCATACGGTGTGGGAGTTGGAGCAGGAAGGTTTGGTTGGAGCAGAGAGCAGTTTGAAGGAGTTGGAGAAGAGAACAGTATTGAAGAGAGACAAAAGGAAAGGTTGGAGGAGTGCTGCGGTGGGCTGAGAAATCCAAAAGAAACCCTAGGTAAGGGGCACCTGGCTTGTGTAAAAGGAGGGCAAGAAGCCCCTTCCCAAGCTGAAGGGCAGGAGAGGGAAGTAGCCCAGG
The DNA here is from genome assembly GCF_007399415.2 of Gopherus evgoodei. Taxonomy (NCBI): domain Eukaryota; kingdom Metazoa; phylum Chordata; order Testudines; family Testudinidae; genus Gopherus; species Gopherus evgoodei. The sequence goes on along the minus strand of NC_044329.1, from coordinate 80,000,748 downwards.
GGAAGGAACTGCTAGTTCAAGTGGTTCACCACAAACCTCAGGGCCTCTGGGTTGGGACCTGGAGAAGAGGGTGGGCCCAGGTCCCTCCCCCTCCACTCCCCTCCTCAAGGACACTAGTGGGGTAATTAAAATACCGGTTCAGAGGCAAGCAATGGTGCCCTGAAACCTTCCCCAAAGAAGAGAGAGCGTGAGACCCAGCATAACAGTACTGGCAATTTGCCACAATATGAAAAGCTTGACATTGCTATCAAATTCTGTAAAATATTACTCCTCATTGTATTAGCTACAGAATAATTATACTGCAGTTATTTATTAATTTTTACTTTTTAGATTGCATTATATTGACATTTTAAGCATGATTCTCTTGCTTTGTACTCTTTTTACAGCAATGTCACCATTAATATCAACAAAATCCTAAATTACACTTGTGTAAATGAGGGAATTAGATCCTTTGAATTTAGATGTTAGAAATAATGAGTTTTCATGAAACTCACAGCAGTCATGTCCACATACATCTTTATTTTTACAGTGATGGCTGCATTCTCTGTTCCCAAGTTTCATGTAGGTGATCTCTCGGTTACAGGCACCTCCTGAGGTAATAATAATAAGAAGAAATACTGACGTTTTTCTATTTCACTGATTTTGTTGAGGGTTTCTCAGGGAGAAAAAGGAACAAAGTCATCCATGGCACTAGATTTTTGTTCACCTTCAAACTTTTGGGTCAAAAAAGTCAATTGCTACATGTTTGCCAGAGAGACTTCCCCTTTGGGTTGCTAAGATTGTTTTCATAGCAAAGCAATAACTGTCCCCATTAAAAGCTCTAAGCATCACCTTAACACCACTCTAAAACTCTGAAGGCGCGAGGTACTAGATGTCCAACTTCTTTCTCAAATTCAGTTCCCTGTGGAAACGTATTGTACTAACTGTTGAGCCAATGGAGCAACACTCTATGCCCTAGTTGGGACTCGATGGAAATAGTCCTAATTATCTATACCAGATTCAAAGCCATAGTACACTAAATTCCTTAATATATTCTAGTGTGTATTAGCACAACATTTTACTCAAAAGTGAGGAAAGATGAAAAAATATGGGGCCCAGTCCTACTCATATTGAAGTAACTGACCAAACTTCCATTGATCTCAACGGTGCAGGATGTGAGACTCTAGAGTATTATTACTTACCTGTATCCTTTCTCGCTGCTGCTGATCTTATTGAAGAGGCATGATACATAGGCGAAGACTCAGCTTCTAATTTTCTTTGTAAAACCACTTCATTTCCAAACCTTTTTGGTCCTAAGTAAAAGGCTGTATAGTTTTGCTGAATATCCACCCCAACTTTTAGAAATGATCCATGAAAATGTTTACGTAAATATAAAAAAAAAATTTCAATTACCATTTACTGTACTTCCAATTTTATAATGAAGTGTTATACAGTATATTTTCATAATTTATCATTGTAGTAATATAGTATTTTGCATTTAATGTTATGGTTGAGATTTAAACAAAAAAATTCAGGAAATGTAAAGTTATGGTTCCTAAAAGAATCATTTAGCTAATCTGATTAGTGTACATTGTTCACTTTAACATGTGTGTATGTATTTGTTTTAGGAAGTGGGACTGTGTCTTGGGCATATCTTGTATCCAATTTTGAACAATTTTCACCTCCTTAGCATTGCAAGCTGCTGTTAGGGAACATTAGTAGCACTATTTGCAGTTACACAAGAAGTACAACTAAGTGCTGATAGTACTTTTGATGTTAAATGCTCTTAATATATACAGCTTTGGACAAAAGAACAATCTAAACAAGGTTAAAGACTAGGAGGGATTTGACATTAAGAGAATCAATGTTAAATCAGGCAAATCTGATGTGATGAATTGGTATGTGGCTCAGAACTGACAGAGGAGACTGGAAAACTTTGGGGATGGATGGGGTGAAGTGTTCTGGAGTCATTTTCTAAAGAGTTTTGGGAAGAAGGGCTCGGGTTAAATCCTAGGGAGGAAAGAGAGATGACTGGTAATGTACAGGATACTTAGATGGAACAGTTACATTAGAAAAATCTCATAATTAATGCTTTTAGTGTAATATGCCATACAATAAAACAATGAATAGAATATTATTTTAAAATTAATTCAATTTTATTAAATTTTTGGTTTGGTATAAAGGAAACTGGTTTCACTATTTATTCAACATCTTTAAAAGTATATTTTAAAATGCTAATCATATCAATAAACCTACCATATTCAGAGCTAATTAAATTTATGCTAAGTTCCTCAGATTTAAGAGCTCTTTTCACTTCAATTTTTTTAGTCCAATTTCCATTTTTCAGCAAGACAGAATCCCTGCAACATATAATAATATAATGATATTAAGTATACACAATGGACAGTAAGATAGTGGTAAACATTTTATTAAAAGAAGTCACATTATTTGTTATCTAGCAGTATGGAAATCTAGTAAAAGACCATGCAGCAGTTTTGATTCAGGTGATCTAACTGATGAGGGAGTCTACTAAAAACATTCTCATAGGATGTGCCCTCAGGGCCTGCAGCCGTAAGATAGCCAGGGTCCTGAAGATGAGATTCCAGTTTTGCAAGGTGCAAAGAGTAAGCCTTCCTCTTTGTGAGGACTTGATCAGGACCCAGGTGCAGGTCATCTAGTTGGAAAAGATTTATTTTACTCTTTGTTTCCTATTCCCTTCAAGTACAGCTCATCCAACTGGAGAGAGTGTCTAATTCCTCCACCAGGTGAGAAGAAAAACCTGTGTAGGAAAGGTAGGCAAGTTCTGCCTATGTAAATATTTCAGTACCTAATTTTCATGAGTAACAATTCAAAAGTTTCCTTTCCATTAGCATTACTTAATGTAAATTTTGTATATTTATATTAAAACTGGATGCTTTTGGCTTCAATATAATCACTAAAATTGATAACAATTGCACAGATATTTAGAATGGCATGATATATGCAAGGGGACTGACTACTGCACTGTGCCTTGTTTAGCCATTTACACCAGTGCAAAGCAACTGTAAAATGCTACGAAATCAAGAAGCACTTTATACCCATTTTACACAGTGCACAAAGCAACAGAGAATCAGGCTTAGGGAATCCATTTGCAGCAGGACTTCCACTAAAATAACAGAGATTTGGTTAGTCTCATTAATATAAAAAAATGTTACACTAGCTACATATTATTTGACTCTTCATGGAAATAATACAAAATGGCATTCCTAAAGATGTAAATAACATGACTGATCACACTTACATAATTTTCTGTTTAAAAACCACTTGATTATCAGCATCTCCTATAATCAAGGTTACATAGTGAAAGTCTGGTGCAGTTCTCTTAATCTGAAGCTGTTTAAAGTTTGTTAATATGATGGTCACTAAGATTTCAGCCACCGTATCGCTGTATTTTGCAAGCTAGGAAAATAAATCATACATAAAACGATATAACCAGTAAAAACACTTCAGAGTAAGCCACATGCCTTTTCATGAATTTGTACACCATGCACTAACAAAGGCTCAATATGGATAGGTGCAATTTCAACAGAACACACATTTGTTTTGTCCACACAACAGAAAGGGCTATCATCGTGATTTCACTGCTGAGATTCTAAGTTTGAATGACTGTTCTAAGATACTCTGCACTTCTAGCCAAAGATGAATGTTACAGCACAGAAAAACCCCTTCTGTTCATTGCCAAGGAAAATAGAAATCTGATTCTATGAGGGATGCACACCAGTGACTTCCAGTGGAACAGTCTGTTTACTAGTAAATCCAAAGAAAGATATGAATGTTCATCATGTATCCATTGCTGGAGTTCAAACACAGAAATAATGATTTATGCCCTATTTATACTAGCATTTCAAAACGTGTTACAGTCTTTAAACCAGGTGCTTTCTAGAAATGTGTTGTTTGTAAAATACCTATTTTACTAGAACTTTAAGTACAGTAACTCCTTGCTTAACATTGTAGTTATATTCCTGAAACATGCGACTTTAAGCGAAATGATGTTAAGTGAATCCAATTTCCCCATAAGAATTAATGTAAATAGGGGGATTAGGTTCCAGGAAAGAATTTTTACGACAAAAGTCTCTCTCTCTCTCTCTCTCTCTCTATATATATACACACACATACACACACACACACACAGACAGAGTATAAGTTTTAAACAAACAATTTAATACTGATACACAGCGATGATTGTGAAGCTTGGTTGAGGTGGTACAGCATGGCAGACAGAGACAAACACCCTATGTGAGAGAGAGAGATGCGCATTGCCCTTTTAAGTATGCTGACTCCACTGTAAGTACACTGCCTTTTTAAGCAGATCAGCAAGTTGAGACAGCCCATGCTGCAAGCAAGCTCCCTCAGTCCTGAGCTCTGTCGTGTTCCTCCCGCCCTGCTCTATGGAGGTGGGGTAAGCAGGGTGCAGAAGCAGGGGAGAGGGGAACACTCTGACATTAGCCCTCCTTCCCCGCCCCCCAACTAGCAAGCAGGAGGCTCTGGGGAGCAGCTCCAAGGCAGAGGGCAGGAGCAGCACATGGCAGTGGGGGGAGGGACAGCTGAACTGCCAGCTATTGACAGCCTGCTGGGTGGCTGCCGCACAGGGAATTTAGGGCAATGGGGAGCTGATAGGGGGCTGCCGGTCCACCCTGGTTCAAAGCCCCCCATCAGCTAGCTGCAATGGGCTGCACTTCCTGCAAGCAGTGGACAAAGCAGGCGGCTGCCAAACGACATTATAAGAGAGCATTGCGCAACTTTAAACAAGCATGTTGTCTAATTGATCAGCAACGTAACAAGGTTAACCGGGATGACTTTAAGTGAGGAGTTACTGTAATCCTAATATTTTCAAAATATGTCAGACTGGTGATGTGCGTGAATCCACTATTATTCTATTCACCCACATAACAAGTTCATTATGGACAGCAGCGAGGCAAGCTCTCTCAGCACTGCCCTGTTCCCCCATTCCAATGTGCATCTGTCTGATTTAGAAGGAGACTACTTTAGCTGAGTGAAGATAGTTCGGTCTCCATTATTTTTCTAGTGTTAAGACTGCAATGATGAGTGTTAATCATGGCAGTTTTGAGAGTGAACTTTTTTCACTACAAACTAGACTGAGACCATCAACTTCTTTCTCACAAACCCCTAAAGAACCTTCCTATTGTAATGACTTACAGTCACAACTGCTGGGTTCTATGTTGGAGACAGGGGGCATTAGGTAATTTTTTTTATTGGACCCACTTCTGTTAGTGAGTGAGACAAGCTTTCAAGTTATAGAGGGTTCTTCTTCAGGTCACGCATAGTTCAGTCTGGCACAGGTTGATAATATAACAATCAAAGCTTCTATATCCTTTTATTAAATTTAATTGCTGGGTACTAATTATACCATTTAAATGATTAATCAGTGGTTAATGGAAGCCAGAAATGTGATCACCAAATTCTAGAGAAATGAACTGTGCCTATCATTTTGAAGAATTCTTATGGAAGATATATGAAATAATTGCATTGGAGAAACTTATGGTAAAAACGAAGTGTATTTTACATGTATGTATATTTTTCATAAACAATATAATGCTATTTCAAATGCTGATTTGAGATGGTCTTGGTGTTTTTTTCAGTTAATGATATCAGCTATTATGGGTCCAAATTGGAATACATAAAGTAAAATAGAATCACAATAAATCTTGGCTGAAAGAGGTTAATACATTAAATTCTGATCCTCTATTGTTGGCATAAACAAAAATGTATCAGACACAAATATATATATCAAATTAAATATGAACTAGCTTCACAGGAAAGAATACAGAATAAGACAAGAAAAATCCCCCTTTTCTCTCATTAATTCATATGTAAATATATCTGGGGATGAAGCAAGAAAACTAGATACTTCTTGCTTCAATTTTATAGGAAAAAAAACTTTAATAATGCAGGCCGATCTTTGTGCAGCATTTATCATTGTTAACTTTTCCTTCTGAAAAGGATTTAAGAATTACCAATATGTTATTTAAGCACTTGTGCTAATCTACAAAATGACAGAATAAAACTCAATTGATCATTATTATAGTAATAGTCTAACACTTTAAACTTATATCAAGTTTTTCATCTTCAAAGTACCAACTGTAACTAATTGTCTTAACAACGCTATGAGGCAATTAAGTGTTATTATCCACATTTTGAAGATAAGAAAGACGAGGCAGACTGGTTAAGTGACTTGCCCAATGCCAGAGAGGGAGTGAGTATCAGAACTCAGGATTTCCTGTCTCCCACCCAAAGCATTAGATCATGCCTCCTTTGATATGCATGTTATCAATTATTTGATTCTAATCAGCTATTGTTTCTGTATGTTCTTGAATCTGACATCGAAAAACAGAAAAATGTTCTTTATTGACCTCTTTTTGCCTCATGTTTGATATTTAAGATGGAAGAGAGCTGTCAGATTTCCATATTCAAAAGATCTAGATCAATAGGTGAACTGTCTCCTTTCACCTCTTTTAATATAAAAAGATTGCTGACAAACACAAGAAAAGAAAGAGATCAGATATTTTGTGTAGAATGTAGACAACTGACTTAAGAAGTCTTTGAATGAACGTATGTTTCAGGAACATTTCTTATGACAATATTTCCTAAAATGTGGAGTGTGCCCATATAGAGCTCACAAAGAACACTCTTAGGAACACAGAATATGTATAAATTAAATGGGCAGGCCTTTAACAACACATGGCAAGGCTGAAGGGGGGCATGACTGGTTTCATTTTCCTGATGGGGGATGCAGACATTTAATATTGTAATATTTTGTTGAAATATTTTATTTTTACTATGTTAGCAGAATTCTAAAGCAAAAACAATCATAAAAATCATTATCCAGTAAAGCGCATGGAAGAAGTTACCTGTTCAATGTCAAGTTCATATTTTGGCAGGTGTAGCACAGATTCTTTTATTTGGTTTCCAAAAGGAGGATGTCTGTTTAAAATCTGCAAATATTTAGTTTTATTTCTGATATATTACAAGTCATGTTCCACTGGTAATAAAAATAACTTTCAAATAAAGAAGTTTAATAAGAGAATGCACAGGATCAACTGTGGACAGTTCTTATTTATCTACAACTACCCTTAATATCGAAGAAGATGGAGATTTCCATATCGTTTCAAGATTTGGCCCATAATTTGCAAATACTGTACTTATTATTAAAGAGGGATAATTATTTTCCAGGGATGGTATAATTTCTTTTTTCTTCATCTTGATGAAGAAATGTCTTAACTGGAAGCAGTTAATACTTCACCAACCAGGAAAGAGCTGACAAGAAAAAATATCAGTTGCTTTGATGTACAATAACTGTTCAGCCACAAGCAGAATACTCTCTCAGATGCTGACTCTCATCTCACTCAGAATCCTCAACAGGCAAGGAAATTGAAACCTACTAAACTTCTTAGTCCCGGCCCTCCTCCGCCCACAAAAAATAAATGCTATAGAAGACTGCCCCCAGTAAAATGGTTCAAATCACGCTAGAATGAATATGAACAACTTTATCTGATAAATTATACTATTCAGAGTAAGAGGGGGGGAAAAACTCTAGTCCTGGGTAAGGGCTATTCTTGAGAGAAAACTGTGATAGCACATATATGGAAATCCAAGCATAACTTCAGTCATACAAATAAGTGTTTTGGGACCATAGAGAGCTTCTATTGTCATTTTGGAAGGACCATAATTCCTCAACATTACTATGGAGTAGGCGAAAGGAGATGTTTTAGTTGCAGTATTGGCAATACCATAATAAAAAGAAGTTACTAGATGACCCAGCATTCACAGGGGTTCCCCTAAGGCAGTGGTTCTCAAACTTTTTTTCAACCACTTGAAAATTGCTGAGGCTCTCAGTGGACCACTTAATGATCTTTCCAAATGTTGTTTGTATTGTTAGCTAACTATTGTAAAGCAATTTGGATAAAAGCACCATATTAAAAAAAACCTTAATAATAAACAGTTTTTTTTGTTCTACAAATAAAAGCACACAACTCATATTTTAGTATCAGTAGTCTTACCTTTCTAATGCGATGGATGTGCCCTTTCTCTCCCGTGTGGCAGCCCCTGAGCTGGGGCTGGGAAGGAGGGCCATCTCTCCCTGGCAGCCACAGCCCTGCACATCCCAAATTGCCCCTACTCCCTCTTCTCACCCCACTGCCCCATACCACCTACACCCTATTCCCCCCAAGGCCACCACCTCACCTTACATGTGTGTCTTCTCCAGGGTACGGGCACCTAATTTGTGGAGCTATGCCTGTGCAGCTCTACTAATTAGGTGGGTGGCCCTTCATTGTCTCGTGTGCAGCTGACCAGGCACGCACCTTAGAGGGAACTATCTGCGGACCACCTGAATGGAGTTCACGGATCACTGGTGGTCCACAGATCATAGTTTGAGAACCTCTGCCCTAAGGAAATGTATATTATCCTAATGTTATAGGCTGGCAGCACTACCTATTAAAGTTTCCTGACATTTCCAATTATAAGACACTACTTTCAGCCACTTAAAACTCTGTCAAACTTTAACCATCAGGATGAAATTTTCCATTTTTTGGTGTCTGTCACAGGCTGATCTTTTTGGGCAGGACGATGAATGTTTCAGTTAAAACAGTTCAGTTTCTTCCAAGAATGAGGTTAGGGAAGAAAGCATTGTTTTGCAACATCAAAAGAATTCTGGTGACTTTTTCTTTGAGAAGCTCTATCACTCCCAGACTTTGGAGCTGGGAACTGACATTTGGCAAGAGTGGCCTTTGTGTTAGGAATGTGCATTTTGCTGTTCATGTGAAAACCCACCCACACTTGGCCAAATTATAAACCTTTGAAAAATCTCAGTTCTCACATGCTCAGTAGAGACTTAAAGTTTAGTAGCTAAAAATCTCTGAATAGTCCATCCTCAATGAGCATGCAGCCTCCATCTCCTCACAGCTCCTAGTCCTGTCCAAACTAGGCATGCACCATGCCCAAAGAGCAACAGAGTATGCCTGAACACAGGAATACAGGCAAGACTTTCTCTGTAATTGCTGCTCCTGTCTGCTATGGGCTGGGGCCGGGTGCAGGATCAGGTACCAAAACTGAAAGCATAGAGCTTGCCTCCCATGGGCACTCAAGGACCCTGTGCTAAGCCCAGGCAGCATGGGAGAGGAAGCTGCCTGACCTGAATGTGGAAAGAACAAGAGCCAGACCAGGGGGAAGGAAAGGAGTAGATAGTGACAAGGAGCTTGGTGACACTGAAACTGCAAGTAGGGGAAGGGGAGAGAGAAACTGTGACTAAGAGTTGTGGGTTGACACTGGGATCTGAGGGGAAGTGTTGGACTAATTGGAGCCTGGGACTAAAAGCTGGAGGGAGGGGAGGCAGGGACTGGCTGAGCAAGGAGACTGGGACAAGAAGCCTGAGGTGTGGAGACTGGGACTGAATACACAAGGAGAATGGAAGAGAGCAAATATCTATGAAATACTGGTAAAATGTGTCTTATCCCCCTCTAGTGCTGGTCCACATAGCAGATGATAACCTACTCTTGTTATCATTTACTCTGTTGGCTTCAGTGGCAGAGGCCAGTGCTGAGGATCTAGAGGTTCTAACCCTGCTGATGAACCATTTGGATGTCAATTTGAAGACACGTGACAGTATTTGTTTTTTCGATTTACTTTTTTAAAAATCTAAGAAATTACACACAAAAACTATGTTAAAAGAACAAAAAAGTTGCAAAGTCAAGCACACAAAAAGTTAGCTTTTGCAATCTTAATTTGGCACTCTTGTGCATATGGTTCACGATATGGTCTTGGATTACATAACCACATATCTTTCCCTTGAGACCCCACCTCATTCAGTGCACAGGATGGACTTCCTCTGGACTGAATCAGGGTTGTGCAGTGGAGAGTAATGGTCTAGAACAGTGGTTTTCAAACTTTTTTCTGGTGACCCAGTTGAAGAAAACTGTTGATGCCCATGACTCAACGGAGCTGGGGATGAGAGGTTCGGGGTGTGGGAGGGGGCTCTGGGATGGGGCAGGAGTTTGGGGTGAGGGAGGGGATCGGGCTCTGAGCTGGGGGTTCAGGATCTGGGCTGGGGCCAGGGATGAGGGGTTTGGGGTGCAGGAAGGGGCTCCAGGTTTGGGGGGGGTGTCTCAGAGCTGGGGTAGGAGATTGGGGCACGGGGTTACCTCAGGTGGCTCCTGGTCAGCAGCGGTGCTAAGGCAGGCTTCCTGCCTGTCCTGGCACCACAGACCACGCTGCAACCTGAAAGTGGCCACCAGCAGGTCTGGCTCCTAGGTGGAGGCGCGCAAGTGGCTCCACGCCGCTCTCACCTGCAGGCACAGTCCCTCAGCTCCCATTGACCGGGAACCAACCAATGGGAGTGCAGAGCTGGTGCTCGGAGCCAGGGCCACACGCAGAGCCTGGTGGCCTACCCTGCCTAGCAGCCAGACCTGCTGTTGGCCATTTCCAGGGTGCAGACCAGTGTCAGAACAGTTAGGGACTAGCCTGCCTTAGCCGGGCAGCACTGCACTTAATGTGGCAGGCATTCTGCGGAGAAAGTAATATGCAATCATATAATTAAATATTGTATCATAATGCATAAACAAAAGGGAGCCAAATGAAGGTTGCACAGGAAATCTTAATTCTGGCATTTTCTAACTTTGGAGTACTTGATTTTGCAACTTTTTATATTATGATAAAATAACAGTAAACTACATATGAGAGAAATTTAAAACCAAGGACAAGGAACCAAGTAAGACCATCTGAGTCATTAAAAAAAACCAAACCAAATATAAGATTCCTATCTCCCTACCTCCAATGGTAACCTGAATAGCAACCTAACCAAAAATCCAGAAACGTTTCAAACTGTTGCTCCTCTCCAGAGTAGAGCCAGACCTCAAAAAGCTGCCTCTAGTGCCTACATTAGGTATCTATACTATGTTGTCCTATACTTTAATGTATTAAATGATGAAACACAAGAAACTGGGGGGGGGGGGGGAAACAGGCAGAGAAAGCAAATCAAGATCTAACAAATTCCCAAATGCAAAACAAGAGTATTAATGAAGCCCACAACATTTGGAGATCTGAAAGAGCACCTTACACACTGTGAGGAGAGGATGCTATCACACTTGAGAACCAGAAATGCCAAAGAAATTGTGCATCAGGAACCCAGTAAAATTTAATCCCACATCTTTCCGCACCAGCGGTGAGATGGCCTCACTGATGTTCAATGGGAGTTTGCCATTGACTTCAGCAGGGCCAGGATTTCATTCTACAACTTTCCACTACTAAAAGGATAATGATGAAATTCCTGAATTTGAGCTATTATTGTTTTAGTTAGTGGAAAGTTTTAGGGTGAATCTCTCTTCCCGCATATGGTAATACAAAAATGTCAGTAAAATTAAGATGTAACTTATAACTGAAGCAAAACATCAACTTAACCAGATTCAGGAAAAGAATCAACTACCTCTGTCACATAATTGCATATTTCTTTAATCTAATGTGATACTGAACAAGAATGAACCACTTAGAACACTGCAGTCTATAACTTATTAAGTATTAAACATTAGCATTTTCCTTGTGTAAATATGCATAAAAATTTTTAAATACCAATTCAAGCTCCCTTGCGTTTGCATCTTCAATTTTTTTAAACGATGTCAGACCTGCATTTACCATTGCATTTGATAGTGTTACACCTGTAAAAATTGAAAAATGTTGTAATATTTTTATATGGAATTCCTAATCCCAAATTATTATTTTCAACAACTGCATTATAGCAAATAAATATAAAGCATAACTAATTTTAACAAGAGGTCTTTTATCTAGCATTTTTTCAATAGATGGTCAATGTTTTCTTTTCAACAATAGTCAATTTTATTTCTCTTCAGGTGGTCAGAAAATTTAATACTCTTTAGTTCAATTTATACAATAGTGTAAACAAAACATAAAAGCAATAAAATGAAGTATAAAACATTTGAGAATGACAATGTCTTTTACTAAGTTACAGAATCAAAGAAAGGCAGATCAAGGGCCAATTCCTGCAGGCTTTACTTAGGAAAAACTCCAGTCAGTAAATAACTAATATGAACACACAAATGAATAAACAGCATGGCACTGAAATAAAATAAGTTTTCATCCAAGAGATTCCTGTTGACTACCCAAGGGATCCTTTAATCATATGCTAGAAATCCCTGTGAAGTCTATCTTTTTTTGAGCAAGATATAACTAAAATCCACTCTAGGGAGAGCCACTTGTCTCCACAATCTTCTGGGAGAATATACAGTCCCTGAAAAGATTTAGCAAAACACCTGACTAGAATCAGGAGAAGAACAGGCAGTCTCTGTGATCTATTGGGCTAAAGGATAAACTAGCAGGGAATTCTGCCAAAAAACCACGCCTCTGCAAGTATTCCCAATTCCTCAGTCTCCCTTTTGGTGTTTGGGAGTCAGCACTAGATTCCAAATCAGGAAATTCCTTCTTGGAATTATGACTCACTGGAATGAATACAAATAACTTCAGACAGAAAAGTCTACTTGGAAGAAATGGAGGTTACTTACTGTAACTGGAAGTTCTTTAAGATTTGTGGTTTTATCTCTATTCAACACATGGTTACACATGCTGCACACTATATGCCCAAGTGTGAGATTTTAACAAGCAGTGTCTGTTGGCCCACACATGTGCAGTCAGGGTCGGCTCCACATTTTTTGCTGCCCCAAGGGAAAAAAAAAGCCAGAATGCCGCTGCCGAAGGAAAAACAACAACAACAAAAGGCCGGAGCCAGAATGCCACTGCTTGAAAACTGCCTCTCCAAGCACATGCTTGGAATGCTGATACCTAGGGACAGCTCTGTGTACAGTACGTCTCCTCATTCTCCCAAGCAAGGGTATAAGAGACAGTGCAGGTCGTTGTCCCTTCAGTTCCTCTTCTTACTGCGAATCTAATCAGATTCGAAGCAGAGGGGATGGAGGACGGGTAGTGCACTACAGATAGTGAACACACGTCAAAGAATTTCCAGTTACAGTACATAACCTCCATTTCTTCCTCAAGTCCTGGTCCCTATGTGTATTCCACATGTGGATGACTGGCAAGCTGTGCTCAGATTGGAGGTGGGTGTGAGGAAGCAGGCAGCAAAGATGCTTGCAGTACTGCAGATCCCATTGCTGAATCTGCAGCAGAGGCCTGGATTAGTGCATGTCCAGCAAATGTGTTGTAAGGGACCAGGGCACAGGTGTCTGGTCTAGAGGTTACAGCTGGGCTGGGGTCCACACATAAGGGTGGGTAATCAGTTAATAGGGGTCAGAGGAAATCACTGGAGCCGGGTTCAATACAAGAGTCAGGATCAAAGTCAGACCACGATCAGAGAACATAGGTAGCACAAGGCTGGAATTGGGAGGCAGGAATCAGGGTCAGAGTGTGGATATAGGAGGTATTACCAGGCTAAAGTCAGGAGGCAAGAGCAAGGGTCAGGTTGGGATTGGAGACCAGAAATCAGTAGACAAGGTGAGGTCTGGAACTGCAGCAGGCCTAAAGTCTGTGTGGCTGCTCAGACAATTTCCTGGGGCAATCACCAGGGTTAAATAGGGTGGTTGACCAATCAGAGGACCACAGGCTACTGCCACTCAGGGCCTCCATAGTGCTTCCTGACTATGGCTTTGCAGGTCCTCCTGATGGCACTGTGAGAATGTCAGCTGTCTTACGTTCTGAAGACCTGAGTTCTAGTTCCTGTATCCGTATATCATCCCCTTCTTCAGAGGCATCCTTCCTTGAGATGGGTGCTGGGCCTGATTTATCTGCAGGGCCTTGATTAAACCATTTTAGCAGGCAGGGGCATGGACATGAACATGGGCAGCAGGTTCCCAGGAGCGTTCTTCAGGACCCTAGCCTTCTCAATTGATTAAGTAGTACAGTCTCCCCCTCTTCAGTGTAGAGTCAGGATAGCATGGACTAAATGCCCTTGGACCTGGACTGGTGGGGGCAGCTGTTGGGACCAATCAAGAAAGGGGTTCTTCTGTGTAATGCTTCAGGAGGGATACATGGAAAACTGGATAACTTTCAAGAGATTGAGGAAACTGCCATTTGAATGTGACAGGGTTGATTTGCTTACAAATCTGGAAGGGTCTGAGGAACTGGTGGTCTAGCTTGAGGGATGGCCTGTTCATACAGAGGTGTTTTGCTGCAAGTCAGACCTTTAGACCCACCATGAGAGCTGGGCCTTCCTGGTGGCAACAGCCGCATACTGCTTGTAGTTCCTTTTCACATCTTCAAAGTGGTCCTTAAGTTTCTCCTGGATACGGTTAATTTGTTGGTTTCAGTCATTGACTGCTGGGTTCATGGAGGCTCCTGGCAAAGCCAGGTGAAAGCAAGGTTGGAACCCATAATTTGCAAGGAAGGCATTCTGCCCCATGGAGGCATAATCAGCATTGTTGTATGAGAATTTGGCATAAAAAAGGAGGGACTAGTTATCTTGATGGTAGTTGACCAAGCACCATAGCTATTGCTCTAATACTTAGTTCACTCTCTCTCTCTGCCCATCTGTCTGGTAGTGGTACATGGAGGAAGTAAAAGTGTGAACATCCATTAGCCAGAGGGCTTTATGCCAAACGCGTAAGACCAACTGAGAGCCTTGGTCCAAAGTGCTACAGTCTGAAAGCCCATGAAGATGGATCACATGAACTTCTAGGAGTTGAGCCACTGTTTCAGCAGAGTTTAGGCCAATACAGTGGATGAAATGTGCCATTTTGATCAATTGGTCTACAACAGTTAAGGCGACTGTGTGGCCAAAGGAAGGGAGTTGCACCATGGAGTCCATGGTGATGGAGGCCCAGGGTCTCTGCAGTACTAGGGCATCAAGGGGCATCCTCATGTGAGCACACAGGTCACAAGAGTCAACATGGTCCCGGATTTCAACTTGCCTATGGGGCCAGAAGAAATGGGAAAGCATGCGGAAGTCTTAAGGTGGCCAAAGTGGCCTGTCAATGGAGGGTCATGGCAAAGATGGAGCTCTTCTAGCTGGGGGCACCTCGGTGGAATGTATATGCGCTCATCAATGTAGGTGAGCCTATATTGTGTAGAGCACTGCATTTTTGTTCTGGGTCTCATTTGCTCAGGCTGTTCCGTCACCTCCTGAACTAACAGGTTGCCCTGCAAAGTGGACTGGACTAAATCAAGCAAGTTCTAGTGTACTGTGGCAGTAAGGAAGCTGTGAGGTTTTAGGAGACAGAGGGGTTCTTGGTTAGGCTCCTCATTCTCTTGGCAATATTCCCCCTTTCAGGAAATGCCATCGGCTTTCCCATTCCTGGTTCCTGGGCGATAGGAGGTGATAAAAATCAAACTGAGAGAAGAATAATGCCTTTATCGAGATGTCTTTGGTTCAAAGCTTGAGCTGCACAAAGATATTCAAGGTCAGAAAAGACTTGCATTAGGTTTTGGGCTTCCTTGAGGTTATGGCACCACTCTTCAAAGGCTGATTTAGTGTATTTCCTTATCTAGTGTATCATAATTCCATTTGGCAGGGGTGAATAGTAAGGCCAGGGGTACAACATTTACTGTGGACCATGTCTCTGAGACAGTATGGCCCCAATGGCTACACTGGAGGCACTGGCTTCCACTCTGAATGCCTGGGCGAGGGCCGAGTGTGCTAGAATGGGAGTGGTGGTGAAAGCAGCCTTGAGCTCTTCAGAAGCATGGTCAGCTTCGTGTGTCCAAATGAATGTGATGGTCTTGCAGAGGAGGTTAGTCATGGGGTCTCTGTGCCCTGAGAAGCCTGGAATGAAATTCTGGTAAAAATTTAAGAAGCCCAGAAAATGCTTGTAACAGGGTCCTCTGCCCGCCCCTCTTCCTAGGGCCCTCTGCTGCCCCAACAAAGCACAGAGAGGCTTCCCTTTCTGCAGCACCCGTGGCTTTACTTACATACGTTCTCCCACCACCAGTGATACTATTTACAGAGCTTGCAGGCCTGACAATCTCCTCTTCTACCCAGAGTCTGCCCTCAGCCTGGAGACTGACCTTCCCTTGGCCATCTCCCTCTCTTCTGGCTGCCAGCCAGCCTTTATAGCCCTTGAAGCATCAGGCCCAAAGGTGCAGCCAGTTCTAAAGGCCATGCACCAGACTTCTCCCCAGCCCCAATCTATTTCCCTTGATTGGGGCTGGCTGAGCAGGGGCTAATTAGATGCCTTGCACCAGCACCCTGCTACAATGCTGTAACTCCTGGGGGGACTGGGGCATTGCCCCGCTGTGGATGGCCTCTAACTTCTGTTGGTCCACCTGGGGAAAGGATGCAACCCAAGAATTCTGTGGAGGACTGATCAAAGGTACCTCTTTCCAATTTCATGAACAGGCTATACTTTCATAGTTTTTCCAGGATGGAATGAAATGGTAACAATGATGATCAGGATTATCTGAAAACACAAGTATGTCATCAAGAAAGATGACTACATACTACTACAGGATGTCTCTAAATACATTGTTCACAAAGTGGTGAAAGGTCGCTGAAGCATTGGTCAGACTGAATGGCATTACTAGATATTCGAAGTGCTCACAGAGGTTTTTAAAAGCGGTCTTCCATTCACCTCCTACCCTGGTATGCACTACGTTGTAAACACCCCGGAGGTCCAGTTTGGTGAAAATTCTGGTAGAGTGCACAAAGGATTTAGGGCAGAAGACGCAGTTTTTGAAGCCCATGACTCTGGGCATAGTCCCAGATTGTGAGGAGGGAATCCCCAGTCAGGAAGGAAACTACACTAAAACTATAACTTTACTAAATCTAGGAAGAGTAACTATGTACAATATTATTTACAGGTTCTTTGAAAAACTGAAGAAAGAGAGGACTACGGATTCTGCCTCAAGCCATGCAGTGATAACAAGGAACTGGGGGCCACTGACCCATACACTTCTTATACCCTCACTTGGAAGCACAAGGAGACCTACTGCACATGTGCGAGGCAACAGATACAGCTTGTTAAAATCTCTGGACTTGGGTGCATGGTACGCATGCATACCCACCTGTAGAATTCACAGAGACCAGCACTAGAAGAAAAAGTATCAGCATTCATGTCATAAACAGATAGCTAAGGGTTAATGTTCTTTTACCTGTAAAGGGGTAACACCAGTAACCTGAAACACCTGACCAGAGGACCAATCAGGAAACAAGACTTTTTCAAATCTGGATGGAGGGAAGTTTTGGGTGTGAGTTCTTGGTTCTTTGTCTTGTGTCTGTGCTCTCTCGGCTCTGAGAGTGATTTTTCTATCTCCAGGCTTTCTAATCTTCTGTTTCCAAGTTGTAAGTACAAGGATAGTAAGATAATAAGTTTATATTGTTTTTTTGTATTTACATGTGTGTAGTTGCTGGAATGTGTTAAATTGTATTCTTTTTGGATAAGGCTGTTTATTCATTTTTTTTCTTTAAGCAATTGACCCTGTATATTATCACCTTAATACAGAGACTATATTTTATGTCCTTTTTCATTCTTTTTATATAAAGCTTTCTTTTTAAGACCTGTTGGAGTTTTTCTTTAGTGGGGACTCCAGGGAACTGAGTCTGCAGCTCACCAGGGAATTGGTGGGAGGAAGAAGTCAGGGGGAAAATCTCTTTGTGTTAGATTTACTAAGCCTGACTTTGCATACCCTCTGAGTGAGGGGGAAGAGAGATTAGCTCTCTCGGTACTTGTGTTTCCAGGACTTGAAACAGGGAGGGTAGAATCCCTTTGTTTAGATTCACAGAGCTTGCTTCTGTATATCTCTCCAGGAACCCAGGGAGGGAACACCTGGAGGGGAGGAGAGGGAAGGGAAATGGTTTATTCCCCTTTGTTGTGAGACTCAAGGAATCTGAGTCTTGGGGTTCCCCAGGGAAGGTTTTGGGGAGACCACAGTGAGCTAGGCACTGTATAATTCCTAGCTGGTGGCAGCAATTACCAGGTCCAAGCTGGTAACTAAGCTTGGAAGTTTTCATGCTAACACCCATATTTTGGACGCTAAGGTCCAGATCTGGGAAAAATGTTATGACAATTCATCATAAATAATTTTCTAGGAACAGTGAAAGAAGGCTAAGAATAATCAACTTAGAAAAGTCCTCAAGCTTTTTTTAGATAACTTCTGGGAGGAAAGGTTAGTGTCCTGGTGAGATTTAGCAGCCAAGAGTACTCATTGTTTGTGTCAAGAACTTCATAGTTAAGAGTACAGGAAGGGGCCTGTTGAGATCCCTTCCCTCAATGAAGTATTGAAGCACCTCTTCCAGGTCTGACTTAGGAGAGCCTCTCTTCCTAACAGACAGGCTTCTCCTCCTTTTGTGATAACTTTGTGCAGGCTGTCTTTTCCAGTCCCAGAGTCCGCATCAATCACTTTATTAGTTTGCTGTTACTTCAGCAAATGTCTCTACCCTCTTGGATGGTGATTGGTCTTAATCCTGCCTGCCAGAAGAAGTGAGGAGAAACTGCCATTTGATATAATAGCCCGGAGAAGCATTTCTGCTGAACATCAGGGAGAAATGTGGAGAGTACTAGAAAATGCAAGAAGCATTTAGAGCAGTCCTAAATTGAACAAGGCCAAGTGTCAATTAAAAAATAAAATTTAAAAAAATCATATATTTAGTAGATAAATTGACCACAAAGCTTGAAGTTCTAACATTTATGCAACACTGACATACAGAGACCCAAAAATTTAATAAAAATAAATAAATCCAAGACCACAAGGCATGTTGAATTATGTCAGTAAATTCACACCTAACTATGTAGTTAGAATAACTGACCTCACTTCACAAAGATAAAAAATTGAGTTAGCTGCCAGAGCATGAAAGAATTCAAGAATTTGAAGAAAGTATTGATATTACTCTAATTCAGCAATTGTTTGACCCATCGAAAGAGTACCTTCAAAAGTAACCTGGGAGCTCTACTGCTACAGAGGCATGAAAATGAATGGCTGTCAATAAAATATGCTGCAACAGCTATGACAGCAGCAGAAAAACATACAAGAAGAAAACAAAAGAGAAAAATATGTAGGCCTTTTATATAGCCGTACAAAGTATCACAATTTTCTGTACAACTGTAGCTGAAAAGCTGAAATTGACCTTAACCCACTGAATACAACACACAAGAAAGTACTTTAAGAAGAATATAGAAGTTACTTCTGTGTTTATGTCTACACTGGAATAAAACACCTGCAGCTGACTTGGGCTCATAAGGCTCAGGCTGCAGGACTATCAAATTGCAGTGTAGATGTTGGTACCTTGGCCGGAGCCCAGCATTTGTGATCTGCTCCAGCCCGAGCCCCAACTTCTACACTGCAATTTTTAGCCTTGCAGCCTGAACCTGAGCCAGCCGACATGAGCCAGCTGCGGGTGTTTTATTGCAGTGTGAAAGACCATGAAAGTACAAAAGTATAGTTTAATCCTGTAGTTCTGGCCAGGACATCATCTAGTAATTGCAGACTGTCAAGAGAATATGTTCTCTTTGCTACCTCCCAAATAGATGATCTAGAATAAGCAGTTACCAGTTCATGTGAACCTGATAAAAACACCACGTGCCTTTTCGCCACAAATAAAAGATTAGCAGGAAAGAGAAACAGCTAAGGATGAAACAATACAAGCAGTAATACATGCTCTAAGTACTGGATGGAGTCAACACTTCCCCACATGCATATTCACTATATAAAAATGAACCTCTCATTGATTTTGGGAGTACTTATGAAAGGTACAAAAACAATAAATTCCATAGTCATAAGAAGAAAAATACTGGAAAGAATATGGACCTGATTCTCATTTACATGAGGGCCCCTTTACAAAGTACATTTACTCCCATTCCCTGTGCATTGTAAAGGAACCTTACTGTACATGAGAATTAAGTCCCATACCAAAAACTCCTTGGAATGACTAATAAAATAAAATAAAATAAAATAAAAAGAGAGAGAGCAGAAGTAATATTCTGGCCACATATAAACAGTGATATGGATGAAATAATAAGCAAGTGTGGAACCTGCCTGAAATACAGAGATACACAATGCGAAAGAAACATGACACCACATGAACAACCTACGATACTTGAAGGCAAAGTTGGAATAGATTTGTTTGCCCACCAGGCATGATCACCTGATCATAATAGACTATTTTAACCACCTTCTAAACTGATATTTCAAGATACCACAGCTTCAACTGTGATCACTAAGTCTGTATTTGCATGTCATGGAATTTCAAGGACTGCAGTGGACTACAGTTCAAGAATACAGAATTAATAGATCTGGCTAAAATTTATGAAATTCAGTATATCATCTAGTTCTTGATACCCACAAGAAAACAGATTTGAAGAATGTGGACTGTGTAGAGTGAAGGGAAAAAGGCAATTTATTAAGCACTACTCAATTATAGAGCAATACAGTTGCAATGTGAAAAATCACAAGAAGCACAAAAAAGTGTAATAGAGCAACTGTGTTTCAGACTATTTCAAAGAAAGTGAACAGATTGTTTAAGACATAAACATGCCTAAAAACCCCAATACTGCAGATACAGAAAAGTGCTGTACAGAAAAGATTAATTAGATTGGCTGATATTGTAAAAATAACATTAAAAATGTTAAGTTAAATCACTGTTAGACTTTGTTCAGTTAGAGAATATGGTGAATTTTTTTAAAAGAGAAGGTGTGCCCTAAAGAGCTGAACTGTAGCAGGAAGCTGCTACACATTCTGTAGGACTCTATGCAGTACCACTATTCCTGTCTCCCACACAGCACCAAGAAGCAGCTGCAGAGACCCAGGCAGCAAGTTTAGATTACAGCAGCATCAGTCCTGTATTTATTTTGTATGTGATCTCCTGTTGTTAGGTAAATAAATATGTTATCTTAAAGCCCGTCTCAGACATCATTAACATACTACATTTGTCACAATTATGTCATCCTTGAAAGTGCCCTGTGTGTGAATTTTCAATGAAAAGACTGTCTACCATTGAGGAAAACAGTAATGTTATAGGACAGGGTTGTATATATGATCAGTAAAGCAGCAGAAATTCAATATTTTGCAGGGTACATCACAAATTACAAAAAGATTAATTAAGGTACAAATATCAGTTATTTCTGCCAAGACAAGGGATAGTTCAATTTTCTTTATAAACATGAATCTGATACTGCTAAATCTCTGGAAAAAGTTCCTTAAATGTTTTCTCTAGTGTATTTTTGCTGTTATTCCTAGATCAAAGTTTTCATTCTAGTTACTAATGCAGTTAAGAATTTACTGATTCTGAAAGAATTTGTACTGGTCTGTCAACTAATCATCCTTGCAAGAGAGTCTTTTCTACCATGATTCTGGCAAATGAAAAGCTGGAAGACTTATTTAGTCCAGAAAACAGATCTTCTAAAAGTTTACAGTGAAGTTAATGATAAACTTTGACACACTATTATAATTACTGTTTCTTTCTTGTACCTACCAATTTTTTCTAGCTGTTTGGATACATGCAGAGAGTTTTCCCACAGTTTGCACCTGAAACACTTAGCTAAAATCAAAGAGTTTAATAATGCAGCAAAATCGTTTTTACATGATGCCAGAAAGTCAGATAACCCTACAAAAGAAAAAATATATTTAATAATATAATACAGTTTATTTTTAAATATATCAAAATGCATTAAATTTTAACATACATTTAGTAACTCTTAAGCCATGTCTGAAAATTTTGCCTATATCTTGTGTCAGAGTGAAGTCTTGAATAGGAATGCATCCTAATTGAGCCTGAATAAGACTGAAAAAGAAATATTTCTTAGTTTATAAAACAATATTAGTAAACAAAATATAATAAAACAAGAGTCAAAGACTCCATTGAAAAACAAAGGCAAGTTCAAGATAAAAGCAACATTGTTTGGCATCTAAAGGCATGAGCCTGCGCACAATGAAGTCAATAGGAGTTTGGATCAGGGCTTTTATTTTCAAGCCAATGAGATATGACAAAATATTTACCAGTTTACTTTCATTTCTCTTGTTTTTATCTTCCCTTCCATTGGAAACCTGTATAATAAAACATACTGAATTTTTGCTATTCACTTTAACTAAAAATTATACTTTCTTTCTGAACATTAATTCATTGATTTTTTTCTACCTGACAGTTATCCTGTTCTTGTCTTTATTCAAAGCGTTCAATATTTTCTTCTCATTTATTCTTAACTTGACATCTGAAAATTCAACGCAGCCGGATATCATTGTGATCTGTAACAATTTAACATTGTTTAACAGATCCTGTTTTCATGCAATTGTCGTTAGCAGTAAAATATAATGGAAGTAATAGCACAGGACAATATAGTATGTTATATATAATCAGAATTGCGTCAGAATTCCTTCATTCAGAAGGGTAAGATGACTCAGTGCTACGTAACTGAGGAGAGTAAAAGATGGGAGAATTGGAAGAGATCAGAGACTAAAACCCTCAAAAAAGTCATACTGCATACATCTTATACATCTTGAACTTCATAATTCTTTAATGTAAGGAAAACAATATAAACAATATAAACTGTCTTCAATTCTGTTTTAAACTTACAGATGTGTGTGTATATATACATATATTTTCCTTAGGAAAATTAAATTACCAGTTCAGATAAAGTTTCTGTTCCATTCATTGAGGAAAACTGTTTCACTGTATCAAATGCAATATAGTACCAAGCCATTAGCTTTCCAGTCTCTGCAGATGAAGATTAAAAATATTTAGTGCATTTTTTTAAAGAGAGGTGTACGGTACTTGCTTCTTCTAAGCAACAAAACTGCATTTTTATTTTCCTCACACTATTATACATAGATCACTGTCACCAGGCTATCTTTTGATCTGCAGCAGAATTTAGTAGGAGGATTTGCACAGGGATCCAGATCAGTATATAGTCCTAAGAATACAACTTCTACCATTTGCTAAATTAAATTCAGCTCAGATAATAGAATATTGAGTATGCTCATTATGGGCCAAATTCTGCCCTCAGCTACATCTGTAGAACTCCACTGGAGGTACACAGATGTACCTGAGGACAACCTTTCTCCTGAATGGTTCTCTGTTCACTGCCCAATCGCTGTGCCCCTTAGTATGTCTTATGATAAATGCGTATCAAAAATAATCTTTAAACCATATAAAATATTTTTTAAATGTTTTCAATATTATAATCTAAATTATATTACGAAGTAAATGTTACCTGTAGGTTTGAAATTAAATTCTTCATCCATCTTGATCAAATTAAGAGATGACAAATTGTTCAAATTCTTCAAACACAATTCTGTCCAGAGTTTGAAAAGAGAAATTTATCTTTCGAATATGCAGGAAAAAATACAATATTTTTGTATATACTAAGGAAAAGATTATTGTCTAAGTTACATCAGTGTAAAACCAGAGTAACTCCATTTAACTCAACAGACGGCCTAAGCACACAATCCTTTTCCCACTGAAGTCAGTGGCAAAAATTCTTACTAAATTCACTGGGGCAGGCTCAAGCTCAACTATACATTCAACGAAAACCAACCAACCACTCTCACTTTAAAACTGTAGAAAGTGTGAAATAAACTAGATGTGAGAAGTTTAAAATGTCAACTTAAGCTCTGAAAAGGTTGAGAGTCCACTAATAATCATCTAACATAATACAATATTTTCACTAATTTTTAATGACAGAACAAGGCATGGCTATTCAAATGCATGTGTGATTGAGTTTTTAATGGTGTATGTACATTATTGTAACTGTGCCTGCATTTATTTCAATGGTTACAAATTCAAATAAACCTATGTAGTCACTAGCAGTGGATATTTGAATGAGGATGATCAAAGTGTTTCCTTTGTTCCTATCTCTTTCGAAACCCGGAAAATTAAGTGCAAAAATGACATTAATACAATGTTGAGATTTTTCAATGCAAATATGTCAAGAAACTAAGTTGTAGTTCCCATAGCAACCACAAATCATCCACATTGCATACACACAATATATATACACATATATACAAGACAATTATAATTAACAGAATATACATTACTACAAAATACTGCAAGATAGCTAAGTTACAATATCAGTTGGAATAATAAAGTTGAATTTCTAGATTTGTGTGGTTAAAATCTTGGCAAGTAATGTTCTATTACCACACATTTCTTATACTGGAGACAGTATGAAAGAAAGCATAGCATATTTGTTTTTATCATTTAAAGATGGGAGGGGCTGACCCCTAAACTGTTGAGTTTCATCTGGGTAATTTGATGGTATTGTCATAAATTGAGAAGCAATTTTAATATTTAAAGAGCCTTAAAGTAAATAATTATTTTATGTTCAAGCCATAAAAAAATCATCTTCTTAAAAATTCTTTAAGTAATAGTTAAAAACTATTCTATAAAAACCTGAGAACTGAAGAATATAACTGATCTTTCTGTATTTGCAAAGTCAGATGTTACATGTCTGCTTTAACAACAATACAGCATACAAGGTCCCTTAATTGCTTGATTGAATTATCTTATCTTACTTCATGGCATTGCTTTATCTATTTGCTATATGAATAAATGTATAACCAAGCTTAGAACAATTTTAGCAAAGCAAAATAATTCTTAGAAGACCTATTAAATCAAATAGATTTGAGATATGACTAAATAAGGTGTGGAACACTTTATGCATACAAATCTTGCAAGATGTGTAAGATTTCTCCTGGCATACCTAAACAGAATAAATAAATGGAGCAATAAATGCTAAATCTTTAGCAATAGAGCAGAATATGCATTGAAGGGCTTTGCTCCACGTGAAAAATCTCATGGTCCTGGGGAATGGAATCCTCAGTCTAAACCAGCCAGACTGTATACATAGCCAAATCACAGCCACCAATATAGGTAACATGAAAGAATAACATATAAGGCCCTCCTATAGCTCATTGGATACACTCCCATTGGCCACAAAACACCATGCCTTTGACCTTTACAAAATTCTCCTCCCACCTTCCTTATGAGGCCTGATGCAAAGGTTTCTATAATACAAGGCAGTATGAAGTTCTCTCGCACATATTCTCTACTACTGCTGCCCCATGTGCATCAAGCATGTAGCTTTTAAATTGCTTTTGGGCAAGTCGCAGGTATTTAAGTTTTGTGGAAAGAGGAAATCTGATATTAAATTTCTGTAGAGCACATTTTGAAGGAATGTGAAAAGAAATTAAATCAAATGACAAATCAATGAAGGGAAAGAAAGGAAAATGAAAAGCATTCAAAATGAAATGAATCTTACTGTATGCAAAGTTGGATTTATAAGTAGGATATACAAGAAGCAGTATACCTGTGCATGTGGGCAAGAACCTGGGAAGAGGAATATTTATGAAATTTTTTTTTGTAAAATAATCCTATTTGGAAAGTCCAGTATTTACAATATGGAACGGCAAGTAAGTAAACGAAAGTAATATTAAAAAGCGACAAAGAGTCCTGTTGCACCTTATAGACTAACAGACGTCTGTTAGTATACAAGGTGCCACAGGACTCTTTGTCGCTTTTTACAGAGATTCAGACTAACATGGCTACCCCTCTGATACTTGAAAGTAATAATGTTGCTTTAACAATTCACAAAAGGCTGGATTCAGCCAACCTTAATCACACTGAATAGTATCTTGCTCCCTCAGTAATTCCACAGAAATGAATGGAGCTACTCAGATATGGTGGAAGAATCTGGCCCAAAATGACATGTTGTACTCAAAAAGGTGAAAAGGCACTGACCTTGTAATTTTGCTTCAATTCCAACTGTGTCTAGTCCAGGCGAAAAACCTGCAGGAAAAGGAAAAATGGCCTTTTAAATTAATACAAACATGCATTTAATTTTCAACATTACTGTCTACCAAAACAATTTACTGACTGTAAAAAATGTCAATTTCAGTACAATGGTTGTAGCTTTCATACTAATTGATACTTAAAATGGAGGCACAAAGTGGGTGAGGTAATATCTTTTATTGGACCAACTTCTGCATATATATGAAATAGTATCCATTTTAAGTTTGCAGTGTTGTTGTAACTGCGTTGGTCTCAAATATGAGAGAGAAGGTGGATGAGATATGTTTTATTGGATCAACTTCTGCTGGTAGAGG
Source organism: Gopherus evgoodei (assembly GCF_007399415.2). NCBI lineage: Eukaryota > Metazoa > Chordata > Testudines > Testudinidae > Gopherus > Gopherus evgoodei. Next base: position 79,974,729 of record NC_044329.1, on the reverse strand, counting down.
GGACAAGCTTTTGAGCATCACAGAGATCTTCCTTATTCAGGTCAGGAAATGGTAACCAGAGTGTCACAGCTACATACAACATTGGACAGATTGTTCAGAACAATGTTGTAGGAGACCACTTCAAATGAAGATGAGACTGAACACCTCACCAGTTTTAGGACAAAGGAGGGTTAGTAGGCAGCAGAGTGCTTTAAAAATTGTAATGAGTCATAAAACCAATGCCTTTGTTAAGTCCATTATTTTTAGCGTCCAGCAGAGATATGAATTAAAGTTTTCAGGCTCATCTTTTGAAGGTGTTGTGCAGGTTTCCTGTGATGATGAGGCCTGATGGGTCAGATATAGAGTGATCACTTAAGTGTTTGCTCACATGTGATAGGGTGTTTCTGTCTTTTATAATTTTTCTTTGAGAGTTCATTTGAGAGCATAGTGATTGGCTGGTTCACTCACATAGTTGTTGTTGGGGCATTTGATACACTGGATCAGGTACATCACATATTGTGAGAAATAAAATAAAACAAAACATATAGAGATATGCCTATTGCATAGAGCTGGAAGGGACCCAGAAAGGTCATTGAGGCCAGCCCGCTGCCTTCATTAGCAGGACCAAGTACTTGATTTTTTTGCCCCAGATCCCTAAGTTGCCCTCTCAAAGATTGAACTCACAACCCTAAGTTTAGCAGGCCAATACTCAAAACACTGAGCTAACCCTTATGTGTAGGACCAATTGATCTCAAAAGGTGTATTGGGGGAATACTGATCATCATAGCTGTAGAGATGCATTCGCAGGTTTTGCATCTGTTGTTCTGGCAGGGTCTGGCGCTGCTTTCAGGTGGACTGTGGGCAGCTTGCTTCTGATGATGAGCTTGATGAGGTTGGATGGGTGTTTGAAGGCCAGAAGTGGGGTTTGGGAAAGATCTCTTTCAGGATGTGGTCCTCAAAGTATGTAGTGTTCCATTTTTGAAGCTGATCATGGTGTATTCGAATAGAACTGGTGGATAATCCTGATTGCTTAAGGTGTAACATGTAGTCCAGGATAAATGCTAGCGGAGCACGTGCTGTGTCAACTTGATGGGAGGTGCACCAGCACTGAAATTTAGTCCATTTGTGAATGTAAGTGCATCTAGTTGTGTCACGCCTGCTACTCAAAAGTATCTCACAGCATCCAAACACGTTATTTCTGAATCCTCAAACCCTGGAGGAGCCAGGCTTTGAAGGGGAGCATCTGTGGATTGGGATGGAGGATACATCCTGTGAAAGGAGCTGTGGTGTTGGACAGAGAGAGATTGGTTGGCATTCTATCATGTGAAGGAGATAAATATACCAAACCTGTCATTGCCATGTTGGAGCTATAAGAATGATGTGAGCTCGGTCCTCCTGTATATGGTGAAGTATCTGGAATAGGAGGGGAAATGGAGAGAAGGCACAGAGGAGTGGAGTACTCTATGCAATAAAAGAATGCATCTCTCAGCGATCCGTGTCCCAGTCCTGCTCTGGAACAGAATTGAGGGCAATGAGTGTTTTGGGGTGTAGCAAAAAAATCTGATAGGACATCCCCATCAATTGTAGATGGGCTGAAGGGTTCGCATATTCAGTTGCCATTCATGATCCTGGAAGAATCTTTGGCTCAGTGTGTCCGCGGTGGTGTTCTGGTATCCAAGGAGGTACGCTGCTGAAATGGTGATGTTGTGCTAGATACACCAGTTCCACAATTTGAGTGCCTCTGAGTATAAAGAGTGGGAACATGCTATGCCTTGCCTGTTGATGTAAAACATACTGGCGAGATTGTTTGTCATGACTCTGATGTTCAAGGAGAGGGAGGAAATGCCAGGCATCGCGGACCACTTGTAGTTCTAGGAGGTTGATGTGTAGAGTGGATTTGGTTAACAACCATCTGCCCTGCACTGTGTGATTGGGTGACACAACTGATTAGTGAGGCATCGGTTGTGTGGAAGTATAAAAAAAATTGATAGGGATTTGTAGGGGATTTTAATGTATGACAGTTTTTGTTAGTAAGAGTTAGACTAATTGTAATTTTAATAACGCAAGATTTGTAGAAGCAAGAATTGTAAAAGGCGAGTGAAAAAGAACTGTGTGAGAAGTTGTTTTTCGACCTTGTGTAAATAAGGTCGAAAACTGTAGACTGGAGTTTTTTAAATGAAAAAAACAAAATATTAGAATAACTTATCTATAAACTAAATGCAGCTGTTGCTTATTATTGTCTGTAACAAAAGTATAAATGCTTGCTATAATTGTTTATCTGCTGAAAGACCTGTCTAGGAAGGGAAGACCCTATGTCCTAATGCACTCTCTCCCTGCTGTAGCTGCTAAATAAAATAAAGTATCTAACTAACAAAAAACTATCCTAACAAAACACCTACTTTTTCAAGCTAATAATAGCTATATGTATATTAAAACCACTACATTGCAAAATATACATTTTAATCTCATTACCACTGCAAACAATCACATTGTTTACTGGCCTGCAAATAAAATTTTGCAAATAGCCTTAAATTCCAAATACCCTTTAATTAAACTAATTTAATACCTAAATAATTTCAAAATTTGTTTTTATTATCATCAAAAATTCAAAAAATCTCTAAAATAAAAAAGCTAATTCATATTTCAAAATATATTAAATTAAAATATGCCTTTCATACAACTTATAAAATATGTATTTTATATACTAAATATAATGTATTATGCTTTATAACCAAAACTATATAACAACCCCATCATATAATTACTATAAAAATGTTATTGCTTATATTGCTATTAAATAGCTTAAAATTATATTATCATAAAAAATATACTAAAAATAATACCTTTCATGTCTATGCTAATCACGCATTGTCATTACATCCAATCAAAACCCCTAAAATTAAAACATCTAATATAAAATCTAAAATCCATAGCTTAATACAAATAAAAATTTAAAAACATTTATTATACTAAAAATACAAAAGGGGGGGAGTGTGGAAGTACAAAAAAACTGACAGGGATTTGTAGGGGATCTTAATGCATGATAGTCTTTGTTAGTAAGAGTTAGGCTAACTGTAACCCTAATAACGCGAGATTTGTAGAAGCAAGAATTGTAAAAGGCGAGTGAAAAAGAACTGTGTGAGAAGTTGTTTTTCAACCTTGTGTAAATAATACAAAATGTAGACTGGAGTCTCTTAAGTAAAAAAAATATATATATCAAAATAACCTATGTATAAACAAAATGCAGCTGTTGCTTATTATTGTCTGTGACAAAAGTATAAATGCTTGCTGTAATTGTTTATCTGTTGAAAGACCTGTCTAGGAAGGGAAGACCCTATGTCCTAGTGCACTCTCTCCCTGCTGTAGCTGCTAAACAAAATAAAATATCTAACTCTGCTGCACCCAAACAAAAAGCAAAAACTGAGTTTTTCTCTGACAGTTGTTAGAATCATGGTCGGTGGTGGTTGGAGGAAACAAACTCCAACACAGACATTGTAGGGCTGCGTCCACCAAAGTAGTGAGTCCTTGACTCTTATTGGCATGGATAAGAGTTTGTGGAGGCTGTGTTTGTTGGGGTGATATACTGGAGCCATGCCTGAAGACATCGCATGTGTAGTCTTGCGTGCCTGATCATGAAAGTGACTGCTGCCATGTGGCTTAGAAGTTGGAGGCACGTTCTGGCAGAGATCTGGGGGCAGACCCCACACATTGGATATCACATCTAGTAGGACCAAGAATCTGCGAGGCGGTAGGAAGGCTCTGGCTTGTATGGTGTCCAATTATGCGCTGATGAATTTCAGGTGTTGTACTAGCATTAAAGTGGACTTTTCTAGGTTCATGAGGAGACCTAGCTTTGTAAACAAGTTCATTGTTATAGATTGCTTGGAGAATGTCAGTCTCAGCTGGGGTCTTGAGGAGACAGTTGTTCGAGTATGGAAAGATGATGATGCCCTGTTTCCTTAGGTAGGCTGAGTGGTTTGAACATTGGCCTGCTAAACCCAGGGTTGTGAGTTCAATCCCTGAGGGGGCCATTTGGGGAAATGGGGTAAAAATCTGGGGATTGGTCCTTTGAGCAGGGAGTTGGACTGCATGACCTCTTGAGGTCCCTTCCAACCCTAATATTCTATGATTCTACTGCCAGGATCTTGGAGAAGACCAAAGGGGCAGTTGATAGTCCAAAAGGCAATAGCTTGTACTGGTAGTGATTGTTGGCCATGACAAATTGAAAAAATCATCCGTGGGCAGGGTGTATTGCGATATAAAAAGTATGTGTCTTGGAGGTCAAGGGCAGAGAACTATTATCCCTCCTGTTCCAGTGCTGGGATAATAGTGGAGAGGTAGCCATCTTGAAGTGTTGCAGTTTGATGAACTTGTTTAGATTGTGAAGGTCCAGGATGTGTTGCCAGCCGTCAGATTTCTTCTGGATGAGGAAATAATGGGAGTAGAAACCTTGCCCCCTGTGCTGGAAAGGGACCATTTCTATGGCTTCCAGTTGCAGAAGATGATTTATTTCTCCCCCTAGAATGGGTCTGTGAGGGGCTATCTGAAGAGAGACAGAGAGTGGGTGGTGGCAGGGTGGGACAGATATGAAGGGGATGGAGTATCCTTCCTTAATTATCTCTAGAACCCACCTGTCTGAGGTGATTAGTCTCCATGACGAGAGAAACAGAGCTTGTCGGTCACCAAACTGGTGGGACCTCAAAGATGGTGGGAATGACTGGAAGAGAGGGACATTTCTTGGGACCTTTCAAAATTGTTGCTTCAGTGGGGGTGTGTGAGAGGTAGTCCCCTGAGGAGTAAGTTTACACTTGGAGGGAGGCCTTTGTTTTCAGCCCTGGGTGTCATAGTACCATTGAGGAGTATATTGCGGTGATCAAGAGTAAGGGGGGAAGTGGTACTTTCCTGGACACCTCTTCACAGGCGTGTAAATCCCGAGAATTTGGAGGGTGGCTTGGGAGTCTTTGCAGGAGTGTAGGGAATTGTCTGTGAACTCTCAGAATAGTTTTTGGCTCTCAAAAGTTAAGTCTTCCACAATGGTTTGCACCTCTTTAGGAAAATCTGAGAGGTGGAGCCATGATGCATGCCTCATGACCGCAGCAGTTGCAATGCAGTGTATACAGAGTCTAATAAGGCTTGCAGGGCTGTACGGACTAGGTGGTGTCCTTCCAATATTAGGGACTGGAATTGCTCTTTCTTGGCCTCTGGGAAGTCGTGACAGAAATCTGTCAGTTTGGAGTAGTTTAAGTAGTTAGCCATCAGAGCCTCGTAGATATTCAAAACTGAAGCATGGCTGACGAATATGCTTTGTGTCCAAGTAAATTAGTAATTTCCAATCCCTGTCTGGATGAGTAGCATGGGATTAGTATTGACGGCCTCTCTCTTGCACCAAATTGACCACCAGAGAATTTAGGGTAGGGTGCAAGAATAGAAATTCAGCATCTTTCGCTGGAAGACAGTACATTTTGTCAGCAGGTTTGCAAGTCGGAAGGATGGATGCTGGGGTCTTCCAGAGCCCTTTTGTGGAGCCTAGAAGCGCTTCATTGATCAGTAGTACAATTTTGAAGGAAGAGGACGTGTGGAGGATATCAAGCAGCTTATGATGCTAATCCTTGACTTCCTCCAAAGGAATCTGCAGGGGGTCTGCAATCCTGCAGAATAGTCTTGAAAAAATCTGAAGTCATTGGCCATAAACAAGAGCAAGGGTTCTTCAAAGACATTGGCACAGCTTCCTAGCAAAAAATTTCCTAGCTAGAATTTCATAGCAAAAATTTCCTCCAACAATATGCAGCTTTCCTCATCTCCCTCCTCCCAACACTTTAAGAGCATTTCTTATGTGATGTTTCCATTTCCTACCAAAATAGGAAACAAAAGACTGAAATCTGGGTGAACATAATTTATTTGGATTATGACAGTGCCAATGAGACATGCATCTATTGCAATAGTCTTAACTAATAATGGCCTTGGTTTTGCAGGGCATTGTAATCTTCATATTATCTTTATATAGCTTTTCACATAATAGTACGATGGTATTAACAATATCCTAAAGTGTAAACAGACATATATATATATAAACAGGACTCAGGAGTACCTTACTAACAGTTGCTGAATGTCCAAACACTTATCACTTGAGAACATGTCAAACAAAAAGATTTAAATTTACCACTTTTTTTTTTCAGTGCCACAAAGCAACTGTTCCACAATCACAATCATGGACATTCCATTTTGCTGAGCACCATAGAATGCCTTATGCCGGTTGGGTCAGTAGCCCGTACGATCAGTGCAGAAGCAGAAAATCTGCCTTTGGGGGGAAAAGATAGATCTGTTTTTATTCAATATGAAGCAGTTTTCTGAATTTTAATATCCTCATTTTATCTTCTATAAAATACGGATATTAAAAAGAAAAACCACTCAATATTAAATAAAAGTTGATTTACCTTTTCCTTGGAGGCACACTCAATTCTCAAAGCTGAAAAGTAATGGTAATATGCCACCAGCTTTGTGTGTGCTGTGATGCCTCAACACAGTGGGAAGTTGGTAATCATAGGCTGAAATTTTGCAGACCTGTTAATGAAAAAGTAGTACAAGTTTAAAATATGTTGAAATGCCTGCTAATTATGTTAACACGGTTGAAATGCTTTTTCCTAAAGATGTTCCAGGTCACCTTTAACAACTTCATTGTCTTCAATCCCTATTGAAATGACAGTCCATAAAAGACAAGAGAAAACAAGTAACACTAATCTTTTTTATCATTTCTCACTAACAGAAAATTACTTGCCAAAAATGCAGGTAGTTTACTGTAACCTACTTTATCTTAAACATGACATATAATCCAGTATCACATTCTAGTCAATTTAAAAGCAACAAACCATAATGAACTGGATTTTTCAAAACTCTGATGTATAGGAAAGTTGATCGTATCCATTCCAAAGCTATTTTCACATCCGTGATGGTATGCAACACTATTTCTGCATTTAAATGCTCAACAAGATGTTTGTGTAAACTAGAAAGGAACAAAAGGTCAATCAATTAGAAATATAATTAAGTAAACATTAATCAACAGTATAAAACTTCAAAATTTTTGTTACAAACAATAATAAATTATATTTTACCATAAATAGTCCACTTACTGCTGCTGCTTTTTATTGTACTCAGTGTAAAAAGGTAAAAAATATTTAAAATATCAAGAATTCAAGTGGTTTGTTATGGAATGGGCTCCAGTTAGCAAAAGAAACAGAGACTTTTGGTGTTGGCTGTTGGAAATCACTGACATCCAGGAAACAAAACTGTCTATATTTACATGTTGTATTATATTCCTGGTATTTTGGGAAATATCAGAGTTTAAGTCTAAACTAGATTTATCTTATAAGCTTTTCAATTTTAGCATTTAAATTCCACTGTAAGTCTGAATGTTCTTATTTTAAAACGTCTCTCACTCCCTGTAGGCCTTCCATCAATTGAGCATTACAGGCTAGCATTTCCGGAATCTCTCTTGTGTCAAACTTCAAAGATATGGCCTGGAAGCTTTCTATGTTCTATTCTTGGTTTTTTTAATACTATCACCACATATCTACAACCAATTTCCTTTCATATGTTTAAGACAGAACTACAGACTTAATTCTCTTTTGTAGGTATCAGGTATGGGTAGCATTCCAGCTGATGAAAAAATACATGGAGCTCAACCTCCAAACCCAGAAACTCATTCAGTGTCATGCTGCTGTTTTCAAGGAACATGACTTGTACTTAAGCAGAGATCTACGTATCTACAGGCATCTACATTCCAAAACAAGGATAATTTAAGAACCTCCTTACCCCCACACAAAACCAAAACGGGAACATCATAGGTATTAGGAACAAGACTAATCACTTGAAATCAAAAGAATTTATGTACCAAAAGAACTGGTGAGAAGATCTCACCTCTCACATTAAGCTACTGACAAAACTGAAGTAACTGTGAAGCATCTCACATATCCACTGAGACAATAGGTAGCAGTATTTATGTCAGTGTTATGGTGTTGTCGGCAGGGGTATTTTGGTATTTTGCCACCTCAAGCATGGCAGGCAGGCTGCCTGTGGGAGGTCTGCCGAAGCCGCGGGACCAGTGGACCCTCTGCAGGCATGCCGCCGAAGGCAACCTGCCTGCCGCCCTCACGGTGACCAGCAGAGCGCTTCCCCGTGGCTTGCCGCCCCAAGCACGCACTTGGTGTGCTGGTTCCTGGAGCCGCCCCTCGTTGTTGGTATAACCCATCAGCTCCTTAGGGTGGTATGGCTTCAGGACCATAAGGCCTAGTGGCTGAAGTCTAAATAGCAGCCCTTTTCCCAGGGCAGCATGGCCCGGGTCAGTAGTGCTACCCCAGGGTTCAGGATAGTAAGGCCTAGTGGCCAAAGTCTAAATAGCTGTCCTTCTCAGTGTAATATGGTCCAATTGCCAGAGTCAGTCACACGGTCCCGAGGTTCAGGACAGCAAGGCCCAGTGGCCAAAGTCTAAATAGCTGCTCTTCTTCTCAGGGCAGCATGGTCCAATGGCCAGAGTTAGTCGGGCTGTCCCGGGATTTAGGACAGCTGCCATTTGGTTCAAGACAGCGTGACCCAGAGGCCAAAGTCTAACCAGCTGCCCTTGGATTCAAGGCAGTACAACTCGCTCCTTCGGGCGGTGACCTCATTGAATGGTGGGTATGGTGCAAGATAAGAGGACTCAGGCCCAACCTACTCCACTGGATCCGGACCCAGGGCCCTGAGGAACCAATTCTCCTGTGTTTAGGCTCGGTCTCTCTCTTCAGCCATTCCATTCCCTGCATTGTTTCCTAACCTCACTTCTAGCATTGGTAGCCTCTCAACATCACCAAACTCTTCTCTGTCATCCTCGGCGGTCAACTGGGTGTCTGCAGTGGCTTCAGCACAGTCAGCCTTTGCAGCCTGGGGCTCCAGCAGCTTCCTGGCAGAAGCCTGCAGTACACATCTGCTCTCCTCAGTCGGCCCAGACTGAATGAAATTGCTCCCTCTTATACTGTGATTCCAGTTGGAGCATGCCCAGCAGGGATGACAGGGTGCAGCTTCCTGAGCCAAGAGCCTGCAGTTAATCCCCTCCATTCCAGTGTGGGGTAAGTATACCCCATTACATATGGGAACACTGCAGAGTTCATCTTTTTTTCTTGGACTACTGGAAAGAGAATGGGCTCAGGATTGGGGTGTTTGGTAGATATCGATGATGTTTTAAATTTACAGGATAGATGCCCAAATTACATAATTTATTTTTCTCAATTAAAAACTGATTCTTTAAAAAAAGTAGTGCAAAAAAATAATCACAGAAGCTTTCTTGTAGTATCTAAATATTTTATTTGCTTTTCTTGTTGATTAGTATTCTCTCAGTCACTGAATAGATAAAATGAAGTTTCCACCTCTGGTGTACCTCTGTATGATTTCCCCATAAACTTGTCTTTTATAATCTGTGGGATGATAAGCCAAAAGAACAAGAAAATACATTCTGTTGGCTCTATCCATTAGTATGCTTGTAGCAAAATTACTTAGTTACCTGCTTTCTATTGTATCTGCACCATTTAACAGCTGTACATATTTCTCTCTTGTACTTAACCTAGTCAAGATAACTGCTGTAGCTGTAGTGTCAAACTAAAAAAAAAAAAAGTACTTTAAGATTTAGCAGGAGACCTAAAATATGCATTTCATATCTTTGGTAACAATTCAAAGTGTATTTTTAAAATGTTATGTTTAACCTGTTGAGGAATGCCAAGACATCAACAACTGAAAGACAAATCCTAGAAAATTCATTTGCACATTGAACAGTACCTGAACTTTAAAAAAAAAAATTGTTTGCTGGTGCTACTAACGTATTTGCCGTAACACGCATATATTATAGACCAGGGGTCAGCAAACTCTGGCACGAGGCTCGCCAGGGTAACCACCCTGGCGGGCCGGGCCAGTTAGTTTACCTACCATGTCGGCAGGTTTGGCCAATCGCTACTCCCACTGGCTGCAGTTTGCCATTCCAGGCCAATGGGGGCGACGGGAAGCTGCAGCCAGCACATCTGCCTGCACTGCTTCCCGCAGCCCCCATTGGCCTGGGACGGCGAACCACGGCCACTGGGAGCCGCAATCAACCAAACCTGCCAACGCGGCAGGTAAACAAACTGGCCCGGCCTGCCAGGGTGCTTACCCTGGCAAGCCACGTGCCAGAGGTTGCTGACCCCTGCTATAGACAGTATTAGGATCAATGAAATTTTGCACAGTTGTTAAACAATACTGTATATACACAAAAGAGAATCCCACTTATCCAGTGGACAAATACGCATTTGGAAAAATCCATTAACCTCAGTCAAGTGATTTCCACATCCCACCTCACCCAAACTGTATGTCACCACCACAATCCTTCTGAATGAGAAGGACCAGAGAGAATTCACTTTGTAGTCATTCAATGCACTCTGCAGTGCTGCACATTAGTCTTATGATTAGCGAGATTGTCAATTCATCCCTCAAGTGGGAAGCAGCTCTTAAATGAATGATTATTAAATACAAGCTCAGAAAACCAATTCTTGACACTCATTAATTATTGCCAAATGTTAAAAAGCCTGGAAATGAACCATTAAGAGATACACCAAGTTCCCTACTGACTTCATTACTCACTATCAAGTTACCTCATGTACTCAGCACTCAACCTTCCCTCCTGCTTTGTCCAGAACTGGAAATATAGAGCTAAATGTATATTGTTAATTTTTGTATGGGAAATTTCCAAGTTTTTTTATTTGGATAGGTGTATGTGGTACATATGAAAACAGCCCTGAATCAAATAACTCTTCCTGATTCAGTATAAGAATTTAAGCATATGCTTAAAGTTAGGCATATGCTTAAGTATCTTTCTGAATCAGGACCTCTAGCAGCAAAATCATGTATCTTTTTTTTAAATGGCCAAAGATAGGAAAGAAGAATTACTTATATGTACAGTAATTGGAGTTCTTAAAGATGTCTTGTCCATATATATATGTATTCCAATTATCATTTGTGTGTGCTCCAGGAGCTTGAAACCGAAGTCTTTTGTCCAGCAGTGTCCTTTGGGAGGCACACATGCTCAAAGTGTTCTCATGCCCCTTACCAATAGCATACAGGGCAGAGTGGGCCAACCATCACTTAGTTCCTTGACCACAACAGAATTCCAGCTCTACAGGACTCCTCCATAGCACAGGGGAAGGAAGCTGGATTGTGGAATATACTAATGCTCAAATTCTCAAAGAAGTGAAGGTTACTTGTAACTGGAGTTCTTGAGATGGCTCCGCTTACTCACGCTTATGGATATTGCACCTCCTAATGGTGAATAATAGTAGAACCTTCTCCAAGCAGTGTCTGTTAGAATGCTCATGCAACCCTTCCTACTACTCCTCTCTGCATTTCTCAATGTTCTGAGGATGAGGCTATATAAAAGTAGGCGTGTGCTCACTCTGGGCATAGCCACTGGAAAGTTTTCCCTCAGAAGTATCTGTTAGGTCAGCTCTGATGCCCCCTGGAGTCACACAAAGGTTCTGCCAACCCACAACTCCCTCAGTTCCTTCTTGCTGGCCAACTCCAACAGAGGGGTAGGAAGGAAGGTCTTGGAATAGACATGAGCAACACATCTCAAAGAACAGATATGGAAAGGTTAATAACTATTTTTCTTCTTTGAGTGCTTGCTCATGTCCATTTCAATGTAGGTGACTCTCTAGCAATTGCAAATAGAGGATTCAGAGTTTATTGACTTGCTGATTGCAACACCACTCTGCCAAATCCAGCATTATCTCTAGCCTGTTGGGTGATGGGGTAGTGAAAAGTGAAAGAGTGAACTGACAGCCATATTGCAGCTCTACAAATGTTCTGGATAGGAACTTGTGCTACAAATGCTGCCAAAGATGCTTGGGCCCTTGTGGAATGTGCTGTCAGGGCAGCTGGGGCAGGGACCTTTGCGAGGTCATAGCATGTGCTGATGTAGGATGTGTTCCACAATGAAATGATCTGGGTTGAGATGGGAAGACCTTTCATCCTGTCTGCAAAGACCACGAATAGTTGAGTAGTTTTCCAAAATAGCTAAGTCCTTTCTATGTAGAAAGCCAGTGCACATCTTATGTCTAGTGAGTGGAACCTCTGTTCTTCTCTGTTGGCATGTGGTTTTGGATAGAAGACCAGTAGGAAGATATCCTGGTTACTATGGAACTGGGAAACCACCTTTGGAAGGAAAGCTGGATGAGGATGCAATTGGACCTTGTCCTTGAAAAATACCATGTTATGGTGGTTCTGAAGTAAGGGCCCAGATGTCTAAGCCACTTCTGGCCCAAATAATGTCCACCAGGAAAGTTACCTTCCAGGACAGGTAGAGCAGACAGTATACTGCCAATGGCTCAAATGGAGGTCCTGTCAGTTTTGACAATTCCAGATTGAGATCCCTGGGCAGGATTGGTTGCCATACCTGGGGGTACAATCTCTCAAGGCCCTTAAGGAACCAATTACAGATTATGTTTGAAAACACAGAACGGCAAATCATCCATGGGTGAAAAACTGAGATTACGGACAGATGACCTACTTAGACCTTGTTGTTTTAGGTGTAGTAAGTAGTTCAGAATAAATGCTATTGTTGATAGCATACACAAGACATCCTTCTGCATAGACCAGATCGAGAACCTTTTCTTCTTTGCCAGCTAAGTAGCTCTGGTGGGTGGCTTTCTGCTCCCTAGAAGTACCTTGCAAACCTGCCCTGAGCATGCTAGCTCTGAGGGGTTCAGCCATGGAACTTCCAAGCTGTCAGACAAAGGGACTCAAGGTTAAGGTGAGACAGGTTGCCCTAGTCTTAGGAGATCAGGTTTGGATACAGAGGTAGAAGAACTGGTATCTCCACAGAGAGGTCTAAGAATGTGGTGAACTAATGCTGGTGGGGCCAAGCAGGGCTATCAGGATGACCCATGCTCTCTCCTTTCTGATCCTAAGCAAGACTTTGTGTATTAGAGGAATTGGAGGAAATGCATAGAAGAGATAACCCATGTGGGGGATGAGGAAGGTGTCTGTGAGACATCTGGGGCTGTTACCCAGGAGGGAACAGAATTGGAGACACTTCCTGTTGTGCCTTATCATGAACAGATCTGTCTGGGGAGTTCCTCACCTCTGGAAAATGGTGTTCACAACATCTGGACGAATGGAGAAAGATCTGCTGAGTTGATCCACTAGCTCATTCTGTGATCTCAGCAGATAAGAGGCCTGGAGGTAGATCGAGTGAGTTATGCAGAATTCCCATAAGCGAAGTGTTTCTTGGCACAGGTGACAGAAGCATGCTCCTCCCTGCCTATTGATATAAAACATCACCATCATGTTGTCTGTGAGAACTGACACGTTCTTACCTGCCAAGTGGGTCTGGAATGCCTGGCATGACAAGCAAACTGCTCTGAGCCCCCAGACATTGATGTGTGTAGCGAAAGCTCTTCCGGAGACCAAAGGCTCTGAGTTCTGAGGGAACCCAGAAGAGCACCCAAACCTATCACTGAAGCATCTGTAATGAGAGATACAGATGGTTGGGGTCAGCAGGTGTAACCATCAATTGAGAGAGGTGATCACCGACAGGGAACCGTAATAACTGTGTCCAAACAGTGTCGGTTTGGCGAGTATATGGATGCCAGTCATGCCTGGAGAGGTCTTAGTTGAAATCTCATATGCTGCACCACGTACATGCATGAGGCCATGTGGCCCAGGAGCTTCAAGAAGTTCCTCGTTGTAGTGATGGAGTGATCTCTGAGGTTCTCTATAAGCATCACTATTGCCTGGAACCGTGCTTCTGGGAGGAAAGTTCTGGCTTGGACAGAGTTGAGGATTGCCCCAATAAACTCTATCCTCTGAACCAGGGAGAGGGTAGACTTCTGAATGTTTCTCAGCAGACCCAAATCCTGAATGTTGACTGGATTAACTTTATGTCAGACTCCACCTGGCCATTGGTCTGACCTCTAACCAGCCAGTCACCAAGGTAATGGTAGACCTGAGCCCCTTGTCTCCTCAGGAAGGCTGCAATGACCGCCATGTACTTCGAGGGGTTGCTGGCAGGCCATATGGGAAAATCACAAATTGGTAGTGCACGTGGTTCACGATGAACCTGAGGAAACTTCGGTGTTCCTGAAAGATCGAGATATGGAAGCAAGCAAGCGTTCTTCAAATCAAGGGCAGGGTACTAGTCCCCAGGATCCAGGGAAGGGATAATGGAAGGCAAGGAGACTATGCAGAACTTTGGCTTCTTCATGTATCTGCTGAGCTTTCACGGGTCCAGAATTGGTCTGAGACTGCCGTTGGCTTTCGGGATAAGGAAATATCAGGAGTAGAATTGTCAGCCCTCTAACTCTGGCGGAACCTCTTCCATGGCTCCCACCCATAGGAGCGACTGCACCTCTTGGGCTAGAAGTAGCTCATGAGAAAGGTCTCTGAAAAGGGATGCGGAGGGTGGGAACAACTGAACTAAAGAGTATATCCCACTGCTATTATGCTTAGCACAGAGTCTTCTGTTGTAATGTGGGCCCATGCCGGATTGAAATGGGATAAACAGTCCACAAAAACTGGAGAGGCTGGATCCAAATTCTATCCTGGTATGTCATCCTCAAGGGTCCTATCAAAAGGCCTGCTTGGACCTACCAGAGTAGGGGGGAGGGCAAGATGTAGACACGGATGAGGATGGGGCAGAGGTTGTCTCCTAAAGCTCCTGCTCCTTTCCCTTTGGTAGTCTTGCCGGGCAGGCGGTGGGAAGAATTGAGCAGCCAGTTGAGGCTTATAATGTTTCCTTGTGGGTGCCAGTGTATAAAGTCCTAGAGACTTCAGAGTGGCCTTTGAGTCCATTAGGCTGCACAGCTTGGAGTTTGTCTGCTCAGAAAAGGGTGATGTGCCCACAAAAGGAAGGTCCTGCAAGGTCTGTTGGACCTCATGCAGCATGCCCGAGGATTGAAATCATGAGCTTCTGAGCATTGCTACCGCTGAGGCCATAGATTGGACTGCAGGGTCTGCATTATCCAAGGATGCCTTTGCACCGATTTGCCTTTCTCCACAGGAGCTGCAAATTCTTGACTGGACTCCTGGGGTAATAACTCCTTACATTTCAGCATGGAATCCCAGAAATTAAAATCGTACCTGCCCAGGAATGCCTGCTGATTCATGATTCTTAGCTGGAAGCCCCCTGTTGAATAGCTCTCTCTGCCAAAAAGGTCTAATATTTTTGGCATCCTTGGCTTTGGGGGTTGGCCTCTATGGCCCCTGTTTTTCCTGCTCACTGGCTGTTGACACAACCAAAAATACCAGTGGTGATATGTGTAAAAGAAA
The DNA here is from genome assembly GCF_007399415.2 of Gopherus evgoodei. Classification (NCBI taxonomy): domain Eukaryota; kingdom Metazoa; phylum Chordata; order Testudines; family Testudinidae; genus Gopherus; species Gopherus evgoodei. The sequence continues at coordinate 79,959,435 of NC_044329.1, read as the reverse complement.
CTCACAACTCTTAGCTGTGATAAAAGTATTTTTTTTTCAGTTTTCCTTGCTGTTGGCTGAAGAGACACTGGAGCCTGCCATAATGCCTTGATGGGGTCCATAATGGCCTCTTTAAGAGCAATGCCACTCTTGATGGGCTGTGACTGTTAGAATGTCCACTAGGGCATGGGAGAACTCCGTGATCTCTTCTACTTGGATCCCCAGGTTTTGAGCCCTTCTCTTAAGGAGCTCCTGATGAGCCTTGTAGTCATCATGGGAGAGTGCTACACCTGCTCCCACCAGAGTCTCATCAAGAGAAGAGGAGGAAGCCTGTACTAGTAGGGGGCACTGTTCTTCACACTCAGTACCCAACAGGTCTCAAGGTGCTGGCCTTTGGTATTTGGCACTGGCCTCGGTACTGAAGCCTGGGTCCTGCTCTGAGTGGAACAGTGGAAGTACTCTGGACTCAGATACCAGGGAGTATGACCTTCTACAAAGAGACCTCTGCATTGTCCAGAAAGCTCAGAGGTTCCAGAATAGCCATTGAACTGCATCTGCCACTGCCCCGGGGGCCACACTATGGATGGGTCAATGGCAGGATAGTGTGAGAGGCACATGACTCGGACTTCGACTCTGTCTCCGAAGACTCCCCTCCTGGAGACAAGGGAGGAGCGGTGCTGATCAGTGCCAGCGAGCAGTGCTGAGAGGGACGAGACCGAAATGGGCCATCATGGACTGTTTCTCTTTTGAAGACACCTGGGGCCTCAGTGCTCCTGAGGTCGTTTCCCATCAGTGCCACTGCTGTCAGCTCCTGCATAGCTGGAGACACTGGTACTGGCATGAGAGTAGGTCTCTCACTGCAGCAAATGTGTCTTGCATCGATAGTACTGCCAACAAAAGTATCTCCAGTGGTTCTTCTGCAGTGATGAGTTCATTGGTACGGGACTCAACAGTACCTACTCTGGGACTGGAGTAAACAGCACTGCACAGGTTGCTAAAGCTGTGGAGTGTCCCAACACGGGTCACACTCTGCTGGTGTCTCCCTGCCCCGCTGACCTCAGGGCTGGGGACAGACCACTATCAGTCTTCTTCTATTTCTTCCTCGGTACCAGTGACGGAGCATGGTGCCAAGGTTCTCTCACTGGAGCATTTTTCTTTGGCACCAGAGATGGTGGATGGTGCCAAGGCTCTCGAGACGTAGAAGGAGCATCTTTTCTCAGTGCCAGCGATAAAGAGCAGCGCTGAGGATCTCAAAGAGTAGCCAGATCATTCCTTATTGAGATTGAAGTGCTTGGTGCCAAGTCTGAGTGGTCCGGTGGCGATGGAGGACTTAGCGCTGCCTCCATTAGGACATGCATCTGATGAAGTGGGTATTCACCCATGAAAGCTCATGCTCCAGAACGTCTGTTAGTCTATAAGGTGCCACAGGATTCTTTGCTGCTCCATTAGGATAAATCTCAGTCTGGAGTCTGTATCCCTTTTGGTGCAGGGCCTGAAGTCTTTACAGATCTTACAACGTTCTTATATGTGAGCTTCCCCCGGGCACTTAAGGCAACTGGAATGGGTGTCGCTCACAGGCATAGGCTTGTGGAATGAGACACAAGACTTAAAACCTGGAGACCAAGGCATGGAACCAGGCAGAGACTAACTCCACTAATCTATCTAATAACAGAAACTTTACTACTAACAAAAAGAGATAACTATATACACAATATAGGATTGAAAAAGTCCACTGAGGGTGTACTTGTAGATTGCAAGGATAAGTTGGTTCCAGTGACCATCAAAGGCAGTAAGAAGGAACTGAGAGGGCTGTGGGTCCTGGCAGGAGCCTTTACATTGGTGCTAGGAGCATGCGACTCCAGGGGGCAGCAGAGCTGACCTGATGGATACCACTGAGGGAAAATTTTCCAGTGGCAATGCTCAGGACAAGCACACACCTACCTAATGGAATGGACATGAGCAAGCACTTGATGAAGCACTCCATGTTGCAGCCCTGGAAATTTCAGTAACAGGGACTTGCTTAAGGCAAGCAAAAGAGGCTGCCACAGCTCTGGTAGAATGAGATCATACCATCATAGGTATAGGAATTTCTGCTAACATGTAACATTCAACAATACATTATTTAATCCATTTAGAAACAGTTTATGGCAGTGGATTTCAATCTTTTAAAATTTGTGGACCTCTTAAAAGTTTCTAATGAAGGTATGGACACCTTTGGAAATTGGGGGTCTGTAGACCACAGGTTGAAAACCAGTGGTTTAGGGAGACACATTATTACCTGTATGATTTTTAGCATAAAACACAAATAATCTAGATAATTTTCAAAAACTTTTAGTTCTATTTAAATAATATGCAAGAGCTCTGTGATGTCCTTCTCAGTACTGCACACACTATTCCAGATGAAGCTGCACGATTTATATAAAAGGTATTATAACATTTGCCATATTATTCAACTTTCCATTCCTTATGCAATCTAACATCTTGCTTTTTGGACTACAGTTGCACACAGATCAATGGAGATCTCCATTGAGCTGTCTACAGTGTCACATAGTTCTCTTTGTTCAGTATTTTTTTAACTCAATAATTCACTTACAAATAAATCTTTAAAAAGCAAATGCTATCCCTTAAGTTATGGGTATTTTTTATTTATTTGTCAAGTGTATACTGTAGCTTTTAATACGACAGATTTAGAAAGCATTAATATAAAATACACAGTTAACTTACTTGAGGCCTCCCTGCTCTCCCAATCATTTGCAGAATATCTGTTTCACTGTATTCTTGAAACATTCCTCCAACATAGTGCAATGTAGATTTTATAACTACCAGATGCGCGGGTAAATTTACTCCCATAGCTAAGGTACTAGTAGTAACTGAATCAGATTAAAGCATATTAATTTAATAATAAACAGTATTCGGTATACTAGCAAGATTTTAAATAAAGCGGCAAATATATGGTCCAATCCTGTGAGGTGCTAAAAAATATCTGTTAACATTTACAGGTAAATCAGGGTCCAATCTTTCATTCCTTGTGCACCAAAACTCACATTGAAGTAACTGCTAATCATTCAATACAAATAGTTCAGGAACTGTTTGAATATAGCCATGACTTCATCCTATTTTGTAGTGACTGGTATACTTTAGGACAGTTTTTGGGTCTTTTAATTTGCCTGTAAAGTGACATGCACATCTATAGTACTAAAATAATTTTCATAATAATGTATTTTTCATGACCCACAAGTCTCAAACTCCAGGCCCACAAGGTTCATAAGAGCAGTGGCAGATTAGCCACTGGGCCTGTAGGGGGCCCTGGAAAAAATGGGGGTCCCCATGTTCCTGCTGGGGAATGGGGTTGGGGTGCAGGGACTTGCCACGTTCCGCTTGCCCGGTGCTCCTGCCAGGGAGCAGGAGAAGCCTCCACACCCCAACCCCAGGCAGGCAGAGCACGGCAAGCCCCCACACCCCAACTCCATTTCTCCAGAAGAAGTGCATGGGGGGATGACTGCAGGCAGAAGGGGTGAGGAGGGGCCCAGGCCCCAGGCCCAGGGCCCCAGGCCCCCAGGCCCCACAAAAGCTTAATCCACCTATGCACAGGAGCAACCAGGCTCCAACCCTCCACATGGCAGTACTGTATTCTGGCAATAGCTTACTTGAGAACCATGAAGCCCACCTGCATTGGTGAGATTCTGCCCCTACGATCTGATCTGTGGAGTCCCCAAGTGGCTATTTGGCTCACTGGCCCTACTTAAGCCACAACAGGAAGCCATCAGAACAACGAGGCTCCATCCCCTTGCTTTGTCCCAATCCCTACTACCTACTCTTGCTTCCCCAGCTTGATCTCCTGGCAATCTGATCTGCTTAACTCCTGGCACTTGACTGGTAGTTCCTGACCTCCATTTTGTCTCCTGTTCCTGACTCCCTGGTGTAAGGGACCAGAGTGTAGGCAGTCTTGCCCAGCAATCACAGCTGGGCTGGGGTCCACATGTCAAGGATGAAAGTCAATGAACAGGGTCAGAGGAATCACTACAGCTGGGTTCAGTAAGCAATAGTCAGGGTCAGGCTAGAATCAGAGACCAGAGATTAGAAGATGAGGTGAAGTCTGGTGTTGCAGCAGGCCAGAAGTCTGTGTGGTTGCCCAGACAACTTCCTGGGGCACCTACCTGCGTTAAATAGTGCGCTTCATCAATCAGAGGGCTGCAGGGTACTCTCACTCTGGGTCATTTGGGAGGTACTTCCTGTGATGCCTACTTTCCACAATGCTCCCTGCATGTAGCTCTGCAAGCCTTCCCAGTGGCACTGTGGGAATGTCAGCTATCCCAGGATCTGCAGACCTAGGTTCTAGTCCACGGATCCTTACATCTGGTATCTGGACCCAGTCTGACTCTAGTTCCCAACTCATGTTCTGATCTCTAGTTTTTCTCCTGATTCTGATCTCCCAGTATCCCAACTCAACTGATTCTTGACTCTAGTCTTGTAACTGCGGACTTTAGGGTATGACTGCTATGTCTGGCTACCCATCACACAGCATCAAACACAAAAGACATATTGGTAAATCCAGAGTTGAAAGTAAGCCCTGCCCCTTCTGCCCCTTCCAGGGCTCAGAGCTGCCCCCCACCTTGCCCAGGAGCCTGGCTGCCCTGCGTACCGGTAAGTCCTTTAAGTTACTTTCACCCCTGAGTAAATCACAAGTGTGTTGATTTACTTGAAGAATTTGGTCATATATAGATAATATTTTTCACATGTTCAATCTATTTTCTCTACGAAGAACAGGATAACATGATTAGAACTAAAGAGCTGGTTTTCCATTTTCAACTGGTATTATTCTTCCTCAATGAAGAAGTAATATTCTGACCAGAATTTATTTTTGAAGGGAAAAGAAAAACTGAAATTAATGGGAGTTATGAATGCAAGAGGAATGCAGGATCAAACCCTAAAGTACAGGCCCAGTCATGCAGCCTCATGTGAATATTAGTATCATTTATACTGTAATAGCACTTAAAGTGTCCTAAATACTTATTGAAACAAATTGACCTACTCGTATACAGGCTTCAGAACCATACTCTCTATCATCATGGATTTCATGACATAAAAATAAGCAAAAGAATCATAACGTTTACGTTTTCCAAATATGAATCCCCTCACTATATTTAAAAAGAAAAAATATAATAACAACATTTTGACTTTCAAATGTTTAAGTTTACTTACAAAGTACTGGTAAGTCTCCCCTGGTAAAAGCTCCTTCAATTATTTTTCTGTCAGATAGCTCCATACCAGCATGATGATAAGCCACACCACACATTAAAAGATCTGAAAAAGAAATATTATATCCATTGCCTTTACTATCTTTCGTCAAGCAAATATTTTTAATTCATGTTGGCAAAAATTAGCATTGTTGTACACGGGTGCCAGGTTTGTGTAATTTTTAGTAGTGCCCAGAACGGGTCCACGCACAGCCATCTCATCCATAGGACGGACTGGGGCAACTGCCTGGGGCCCCATGCTTTGGGGGTCCCCACGCTTCAGGGGGATGGGGGATCCAGGGTAGCCTGAGGAATTAGTGGGGGGCCTGGCACTAGCAGCAGCAAGCAACCCAGCCACAGCACACCACTGCTCTAGCCCCTCCCCATTCCACCCCTTCCCCTAAGCCCGTGCCCTGCCTCTTTCGACCTTCCACCCCATCCCCTGAGCAACACCGGGAGCTGGTGGGGTGCAGCAGAGTGGGGCGCACCAGGGCCGGGTCACTCGCTAACCCCCCAGGCCGTCCTGGACCCTGCATCCCCCTGAAGTGCTGGGACCCCCAAAGTGCAGTAAGCCCATACATTGATGGAGCCGGGCCCAGTTTCCTAAATATTGGTGGAGCACGGGCACCACGGGCTCATATAACTGACTGTGTATGTTGCTGTACTTACCTCTCACTTTGGTATCTTTTGTTGAATTTGCACACTTTTGTAATCTATATAAAAATGAAACAAAAATAATAAGTATTTTTCAAACCCAAAACTACAAAACATTTTTACAAATTTATATACAATATGAAGACATACTGCATTTTTAAAAAAGCACAATGATATCCTATGAAGAACTCTGCATAATGACATTAAACTTTGATTCCAGCAGTTACGCTCATTAAGAGTCACAAGATTTATTCTTCTGTTTAAATTCATTTGTCCTTATTTCTGTCATATCCTTGTGTTTTTCAATACAATCCTATTTCATATCTACATTTTAGAATACTAAAAGGTCACTGTCAATGTATATGGCATAATTTTTAAATAATTTTCTCAGTTATAATTACCTTTTGGATACCTGAAACTAAAAGCTGTTTGTTTTCAGAGGACTAAATCTTGTAATCTAAACACAGGCAAATCTCCCATTGTTTGCGTAATGTCTGTATGTTTAAATAGAGAATTAATATCCAGGAAACTGGGTAGTAAGTCTACAGCACTGCAGCATTTCATGCACTAACTGACCCTGTGGACTCTGCTATCACATACCGAAAGTTCTGTAGCGCACTTTCACTTACTGCTGATTCAAACAGCAGTAAGCCAAAGAGCACTATGGGAGTTTTAGTGCACAGAAACGGATCCACATACAATTTGGCACACAGTAGGCAAGTGTACTATACATTTTACACCCCAGGTTGCCAAACAATAATCCTCCTTATAAGCAAAAACTAAACTTTATTATTGCACCCTCCCATGGTAAAATCTACAAGAGGATGACAGTGAGTGCCAGAAACTCTATGAAGAGAGCCGTGGAGAAAACACGGAGAGTAACCTCCAAACTGCATATCTGCCAAGGATCCACTAACAAACAAATGCCCCTTCACACTGTTCTTTGAGGCCACTTTCCCTCATTCACTGATCCCTCCCTTTGGTACGACAATCACCCTTAGCAGCAACATGAGTTTATGGGTCTTCCAATGTGTAGCATTAAAGCAACTACAGATATGTAAGGAATGTTTCCACCAATCTGGGAGGACAGCATGCCACAATGAGTAGTTGCCTATCAGCTCCACCAGATCAGACCTCCTCCTGACCAACCTCATGAGAGTTCACTATGAGTCCCAACATCATAGTTCTCTAATATAGCTTCCATAAGTTTGGGGAAAGAAAGAGAATGCTAAAGAGCAACTCTTCTTTTGCATCTCACTTACTTTGTGCAGGTTTCTCTCCACTACATAAACCTAAGTGAAGAGGAGCATATGGCCCTGAATAAGTATTGAAGGATTTGGATTTGATTATTTTCCCACAGTAAAAATACTGGGTGCATTGTAAGCCTGTTCATGAATGTTGGGCTATTCATGTCAATATTCTTTGAATACTGACGAATTTGGACTTGGGAAAGAAACATTTATGGACATAATCTTGCAGTACTTTCTCAAGCAAAGTTTCTAGTCACTTCTTCAAACTACTCTGATTTCAATGAGAGTTTTCACTAATTAATTATAATAAATAGTAATAATACTAGTGACTGGGCTCAAAGAGTTTCAAGAACGTCTCAAATAGACATTAATATAGAAGGCTACTAATAGTTGTTTAATAGCGTCTGAAATTCTGAACACAGAATTGTATAATTATTATCTCAAGATCCATTTGAAATCTGTTTAAAAAAAAAACAGCCTTCAAATAAACTTTAATATAAGTACTGTATTAAAATATACATGTAGGTCTCAATTCAAGAAAGTACTTAAGTATGAGCAAATGTCTATCAATTTTACAGAAAACACTTAAGCATGTGTTTGAAATCCCATTGATTTAAAATGGGAATTAAACTTATTCTTTAGCATTCTTCTTGAATTGGGCTCTAATAAATGCATTTAAGATTGAACAAGACACACAGCTCCTATTATTCCTACCAGGAGTTGTACAAATGAAAATGTAGCTTTGATATAACTTCCTGGTGAAATAAATAATCACTAACAGAAGTTAGGACTGTGTTTACTAAGGACTTGATCCTGCAAAGACTTACAGTATCTTAAATTAGGCACATGTATCTGTGAGCAGTTCAACAAAACCATATCCAGTGGGATTATTCATATGTGTAAGTCTTTGCAGGCTCACTGGAAATTAATGTTTTTATTCTTCAGAAAACAGGTAATTTAAAATATTAAATGCATTTAATGTTCATGAAAAGTACCCAAAAGACATCCTTCAAAAAGAGATTCCTTTATTTAGAGGAAATAAGTATAGCTCAGTCAACAGAAATGCAAGTTGGATTACCCAGTCCTATAAATGTATCTCAACCCTATTCTGCAGAGAGCATTCTAGTGGCGAGAAATTCCACAATCCAGTCTGCATGGTCCATTCAGTCCCTGGCCACTAGTGAAATTTCCCAGCAAGGTGGCCAACTGCAATAATGATTTTGAGATACAGATACCTCTCTACTAGAAATTGTATTGAACCCACCAACCCTCTTGACATGGCCCATAGAATGGCTAGAATACACCTACGCTTTTATTATAGCAGGGACAAGGACAGACAAGAGGGAATATAAGAGGTTCATTAGATTTCCCTTCTAGATGTCTGAATACTAATGTAAGAAGTATGGGGAATAAACAGGAAAACCTAAAAATACTAGTGAATAATCACAATTATGACATAACTGGCATCACAAAGACTTGGTAGGATAATTCACATGACTGGAATATTGGAAAACAAAGTTTCAATGTGTTCAGGAAGGACAGGCAGGGAAAAAAGGGAGGAGGTGTTGTATATCAAAAATGTATACACTTGCACTGAGGCTGAGGTAGAAGTGGGAGGCAGACCTGTTGAAAGTCTCTGGGTAACTATAAAAGGAGTAAAAAAAAATAGCGTGATGTCATAGCAGGGCTCTACAATAGACTACCTAACCAGAAAGAAGAGGGGGATGAAGCTTTTTTAAAAACTAACAAAATCATCCAAAGCACAGGACTTGGTGGTTATTGGAGACTTCATCTACCCAGGCTAAAATAGGGACAGAACAAGTTAAGAATTACAAGCAATACTGGGTTTACCATGGCACCAGTGGCGCCATGGTGCCGGGCCCGCACTCCGAAGGGGCCCCAATGTCTGGACTATGGTCCCACCTCTTCAACCCACTCTGCCTGGGTTCTACCCGGACAAGGCCCAACCCACCGCTCACTCCTCTTCACCCCTCTCTCTCCAGCCTAACCCCTGGTGTGTGAGTGGTGGGCCGGGCCCCTCCAGGCTTGTGGGTCCTGAGGAAGCCTGGCCAGTGCAGGCTGGGCTCCCACTCTGTCTTGGCTGGTTGTGCCACTTCCGAAGGGCCAGAGGGATCCCTGACCAGTCCAAGCAGTGGTGCAGGCTCAGGCCATGCATGGACATAGTCCCTTCAAGCAGGCCGGTGAGTGTGGCTGGGGGGCAGGAAGGGCATGGGGGAGTGGGTCTCTAGAGGGTCTGTGGGTGGCACTGGGGGTTCTGTGGTGTACGCCTGGGGGAATGAAAACAGAACACCTGCAGATTTCTTTGCTTCCCTTTCACAGGTGACCAAGAGGCAAAGGGAAGGTAATGGCAGCTGAGAACACCCATTAGTTTGAGGGGCAGTGCCCCCACACAGAGGCAAGGTGTGGGGCACATGGAGTCACTGCCTCCTCCCCTTTCTGCAAGTGCAGAGCTTCCCAACTGAAAAAAGAGGGTGCTGCTCAGAAGATGCCACTTTCTGGGTCCTAGGGCTGCTTGAGTTCCCCTTCTGTGTGCTGGGAGCCATCCTGTTTTCTGTTCAACAGTGAATGCCCATAGTGGGGAAGGGCAGGGGCAGGCTCTAGCTAGGGGGAAAGAGGCAGTGGAGAAGGAAGGGGCATGGGATGGGGAAGCAGGGGCAGGGTGGAAGGAAGGGAGTGGGATGGGAAGATGGAGCAGTGGGAAATGGAAGGGGTATGGGATGGGAGAAGCAGCGGCAAGGGGGAAGCTGGAGCCTAGCATGTGGCATCCCCTTGGTAGAAGCTGGAGCTCCCGTTAAGCAGGTCCATCAAACCATCACCCTAACAAGCCCCACCTCCCCTCCATCTGTACCACCCCAATGAGCCACCCCCTGATGCCCTCCCTAGTGAGCCCCAACCTGCACCTGGACCCCCACCCAAATGAACCCTTGTTAAGCCTCAAACACCTTCACCTGGATCCCCTGCAGAGTCCCATTGCCCCTGCACCTAGAACCCCCCAATGAGCTTCTATGCATTCAGATCTCCCACTGAGCCGCCCGCACCCAGACTGCCGCACAGAGAACTTTCTTACCCCAACCTGAACCCCCTACAACAAGTCCCTCTGCACTTGGATCCTACCGCCGGTATGTGCCTGCTCTCCCACACCTGGTGCGCCTGGCATGGAGGGGCAGAGCCCCAGGGTGTTTCTGGCGCAGGCCTGGCACTTGCACAGTCAGCGTGGGGTGCAGCCTCACCGCTGGGGGGAGGCTGCAGGGTTATCTCCCATCTCCATGCAACCAGTGGCCTGTATTCCCCACTGCCATGGTGGAGCCTCCACATTTATTTATTGACAAATAAAATTTGCAGAATTTTAAAAATATTGTGTGCAGAATTTTAATTTTTTTGGTGCAGAATCCCCTGAGGAATGTAGGGTGCTGTGCAGCTGCGAGGAAGGTGGTGGGCAGTGGGGAGGTCTATGGGTGGGGGCGCTGAGTGAGCGGTGTGGTGTGCAGGGTGCTGTGCAGTTGTGGTGAGAGGCCAGCAGGGGAGGCCTCCGGGAGGAGTGGGGGCTGGGCATAGAGATCTGTGGTGGAGGTCTCTGGGCAACAGGGGCTGGGTGTAAGCGTGGGGCACTGGGCAGGAGCTGGAGTGGTGTGCGCCTGCCCCCAAAGGGAAGGGGCATGCTGGCAGCACAGGTTTGGCAGCTGCAGGTTTGTAAACAGTGCCCTCCTGCTGGGCTGCTTCCACTGCACTGTGCCTCATTGCCCCAGCCCGCCCTACACTCTGGAGACTAACCATCCCACCCCCCTGCAGCTTGCCCCATAGGGGCCCACAAATATGTTTGGTGCCAGGCCCACAAAAAGTTAATCCAGCCCTAAGGCCTTGTCTACACAACAGAGTTTGGTTGACAAAAGTCAGCTTTTGTCGACAAAACAGTACACATTACAACGCTTCTTCCGCTGAAAAAATAGTCCTGCTTTATTTCAAGAGGTGCTCCAATCCTCAGGTGCAGAAAAACATGAACACGGGTATGGAAAGAGCTAGTAAGTGAAAATTATGAAAGAGAGAGGCAGGAGAAGGAAAGTCAGGAGTAAATTTTAATGGGTCAGAAGCAGCTGACAAAAGTGATGGAGGTGCATTGAGAGATGTTGGAGTCCCTATTCTTACTGCAGGCCTAATACACGTGTGCTTGTCCCTCCCTGCAGCCTATACAGAACTGCTTTCCATGCCCTCCACAAACCTCTCCCCCACCTTCCTTGCATCTTCCCAGCCTGTCGCAGTACCCCATTCATTCCATCCCTTCAGATGGGTTCCAAAATGATAGCTGGGAGTTACAAAAAGCTAGGAGAGTCTACATCAGGAGACTGCCCTTCACTGTTATCTCCCTTTCAACCAAGTGTTTTCTGGGTGTTGTTAATTGATATTTAATAAAAACACACCCGCTGAAAGACAATCTTTATTTGTCTCCTACACACAATGGTTGCTGCTAAAATTAATACACAGTGGCAATTGTAGTATTTGCAGACTACAAATAATGGTCAGGAAGCAATTAATCAACATTTTCTTGCAAGGTGGAAAATTGACAAAGCATGGCAGAGTGCTTTATAGAAAGTCACATTACTAGTGTTCATTGTTAAAATGGTGCCTTAAAGCCTCCCTGATTCAAATAGTGCCCCACTGTGCCTCTCTAACAGCCCTGGTACCTGGCTGCTCAAAATCAGTCACCAAACAATCTTCCTCCGTGCTCCACTCTGGGGGAAAATTTTCCCCATTAACCTCACAAATACTATGCAGCACAGCAAGCTGCTATGACCATGGGAATATTTTCCTCATTTAGGTCTAACCTGCCATAAAGGCAGTGCCGGCAAGATTTTAATCTGCCAAACACACATTCAACAGTCATTCTGCCTATTGTTGAAGTGCTCCTTGCTGCTGCCCAGATTTCCTGTGTAAGGCTTCATGAGACGTGGTAGTAAGGGGTACATTAGGTGTTCCAGGATCACTATGGGCATTTCAATATCCCCATTGAAATCTTCTGGTCTGGAAAGAAAGTCCCTGCTTGCAGCTTTCTGTACAGTCCTGAAGATGCATGTCATGCACCTTCCCTGACGTCAATGAAATGACCACAGTGATCTACAAGCACTTGCAATACCATAGAGAAATACCCATTTCTACTGATGTACTCCATCGCAAGAGGGTCCGGGGCCAAAATTGGGATATCCATGCCATTTATCACCTCGCTGCAGTTAGGGAAACCCAGTGCCGCAAAGCCATCCACTATTTCAGACACATTTCCAAGTGTCACAGTCCTTCATAGCAGGATGAGATTAATGGCTCTTCACGGTTGCAATAACGCAGTCTCAACGGTTGATTTCCCAACTTCAAACTGACCTGCAAGTGACTGGTAGCAGTTTGGAGTTGCCAGCTTTCACACAGCGATCACCACACACCTCTCCACCAAAAGGGCAGCTCTCATTTGGGTGTCCTTGCAAAGCAGTGCTAAGGCAAATTTCACACACAGTTCCAGAAGATGACTTTGTTTCTGAACATTCTACAGTGGCTGCTTGTCATTCCAGACCTGCATAACAATGTGATCCCACGATTCAGTGCTTGTTTCCTGAGTCCCAAAGTGACAGTCCACTGTGCGCAGCTGCTCCTATTTTTACTATTGCTATATTTGAATGCCAAAAGTAATCTGATGTTGTTTCTTTCCAAGGCACATAGCAGGTCAGGCACCTAGGATTCCTGTTCCGCTTATGATATACGGCATGACTAGCCACGAAGTGTTCATAACAGCGACCACAAAAGTAGAGAGCAGTGCAGGATTCATCCTTTCAGGCAGATGCGCAGTAAACAGTAGCCATTGAAAAATGGCACAAAACGCAGTCAGAAGCCCATGGAATGCTGGGACATAAACTGCATCATGGGACATTGAGCTCATACCCATAATGCACTGTGAACAATGTTCCCTCTAATTTTTTACATCCATGTGCAGAATAAATTTTGTTATGTGCACCAATATGGGGGTGATGTGTGGTGGGTGGAGCTGAGGGGTTTGGGGTGCAGGAAGGGGCTTAGGGCTAGGGCAAAAGGTAAGGGTGTAGGGTGGGGAGGGCGCTGGCTGTGGGTGAGAGCTCTGGGATGGGGCCAGGGATAAGGGGTTCAGGGTGGGGGAAGGAGCTCAGGGCTAAGGCAGAGGGTTGGGGTGGGAGGGGCTCCAGCTAGGGGTGCAGGCTCTGGGGTAGGGCCAGGGATAAAGGTTTGGGGGTGCAGGCTGCCCCAGGGCTGCAGCGGGAAGAGAGGACTCCCCCCAGTCCTCTCTTACTGAAGCAGCCTGTGGCCAGGGGAGAGGTGCCTCTCCCCGGCCATGGCAGCTCTGGAGCTAGGGAAGAGGTGTCTCTCTCAGGCCATGGCAAATCCAGGGCTGGGGCCAGGGAGAGGCACCTCTTCCCGCCCACGTGGCCCTTGATAGCCTGCTGTGTGACCACACAGCTTAGAGGGAACTTCGACTGTGATCCACTTGGCCTTCTCAAAACTTCTAGCTGCAGAAGGTGGGAAGTAGCACAGTGGGATAGCTATCCATGGCACACTGCTCTCACTGTCAATGCTAGAGCACCAACTACGGATGTGCTCCACTGACAGAAGCAGCATTGTGTGAACATGCAAAAGGGATGTAATTATAGTGGTTTTTGATCATTGGCATAACTTGTGTCACAAAACTCTGCAGTGTAGACAAGGCCTTGAACAAATTGGGTATCTTCAAGTTAGCAAGGCCTGATGAAATACATCCTAGTATACCTAAAGAACTGTTTGAAGAGATCTCTGAACCGTTAGCGATCTTTGAGAACTAGTGGAGGATGGGAGAGATCCCAGAGGGCTGGAAAAAGTCAAATATAGTACCTATCTATAAAAAGGGGAATAAGGACAAACAGAATTATAGACCAATCAGCTTAACTTTAGTATACAGAAACATGATGGAGCAAATAATCAAACAATTTGTAAGCACCTAGAAGATAATAAGGTGGTAAATAAGAGTCAACATGGCTTTGTCAAGAAAAATCATGTCAAACCAACCTAATATCCTTTGATAGGGCAACAAGCCTTGTGAAAGGGGCTGGGGGGGGAAGCAGAACATGCGATATACCTTGACTTTAGTAAGGCTTTTGATTCTATCTCACACGATCTTCTCATAAGCAAACTAGGAAACTACAGCCTAGATGAACCTACTACTTCCAACCTGCACAACTGGTTGGAAAACTGTACTCAGAGTAGTTATCAATCCTTTACAGTCAAGCCTGGAAGGGCATATTGAGTGGGTCCTAAAGGGATTTGTCCTGAGTCCCGTTCTATTCAGTATCTTCATAAATGGATTGGAGAATGGCATAGACAGTCCACTTACAAACTCTGTGGATGATACCAAACTGGGAGGGGTTGCAAGTGCTTTGGATTAGAATTCAAGATAATCTTGACAAACTGGAGAAATTGTCTGAAATAAATAGGATGAAATTCAATAAAGACAAATGCAAAGTACTCCACTTACGAAGGCATAATCAGTTGCACAAATACAAAATGGGAAATGACTGCCTAGGAAGGAGTACTGCAGAAAAAGATCTGGGGGCTATAATGGATCACCAAGTAAAGGTGAGTCAACAATGTAATACTGTTGCAAAAAATAAGCAAACATCATTCTGGGATGTTGTGAAGGGTAGCATCCTGCTCCTTTCTCTTCTGTAAATGCAAACTGCTCAGAGACATTCTGTTCAAACAACTTGTGCAATTTATATACAGTGTTCTCCCCACTACCTTTATAAATCTGTGCAGCTCTACATTTACAAGCATACACCTCTTAACTCACTGAGCCAAGGAGGGGAGACAGAAGTTATCTTCCCCTTGATATCTCTTCTGGCTCTGGCTCTCAAAAGCCTACCAGTGTCTTTCTTCTCTAAGCATTTCCTGCCTGTGCCTTTTCTACCTACTGGGCTAAGATAATTAGCCTTCGGGGCTCTCCTCAGCCCATTCCAGTCTATCAAGTAGGCAAATATTTGCCCCTCAGGTTTATTCCAGGGTGATATAATTGGAGATCCAGCAATCAGAATTCTGGTACAGCTGCTGCTGCCACTTTGTCACAGATGTACTATCAGGAGTGGTGTGAGCAAGACAAGAAGTAATTTTTCCACTCTACTCAGCTCTGATAAGGCCTCAGCTGGAGTCCTCTGTCCATTTCTGGGCCCCATACTTCAGTTAAGGTGTGTACAAACTGGAGAAAGTCCAGAGTAAAGCAACAAAAATGATTAAAGATATAGAAAACATGACCTATGAGGACAAATTGAAAAAAAATAGGTTTGTTTAGTCTGGAGAAGACTGACTAGGGTCTTAACAGTCTTTGTGTATGTAAAAGGTTATTATGAAGAAGGCGGTGATATATTGTTCTCTATATCCACAAAGGACAGGAAAATAAATAATGGGCTTAAATTGCAGCAAGGGAGAATTAGGACAGACATTATGAAAAACTTGCTAAACTATAAGGGTAGTTTAGCACTGAACTAAATTATCTAGGGAGTGTGTGGAATCTGTTTCTGGAGGTTTTTAGGAACAGGTTAGACAAACACCTGTCAGGGATGGTCTAGATAATACTTAGCCCTGCCACAGTGTAAGGACTGGACTAGATGACTTATCAAATTCCCTTCCAGCCCTACATTTTTATGGTTAGCAGCTACGAAAAATATACATATACCTTTGTTTCTGTTCCACAGTCATAATAAATTTAGCATCTTTTGCAAGAACTGAAGCAGCCTGCTGTACTCCTTTTCTTGTGGCACAAAACTATAAACAAGAAAATACCTTTTTTGTATTAATTGCACTAAGAAGAAAACCACATGATTTCAAAAGCATTAAGAGAAAAATGTATTATACCACAAGGGTTGGTTTTTGTTCAGAGTATGTTTGTACAACACTAGCTATTTTGTAGTTAAGTGTTAAGTCAAATTTGAATTCTGTTTGGTTGCTACTGCAGGGAAATCCAAGAACTATTTTGCGAAGCTTCACAGGTCGATGACTTTCATCTATTTTCAGACATACAGCAGGTCTCATACCATCTGAAAGCCATTCTGCAATCTTTAAAGAACAAGGAAGCAAGTTAAAATGATGCTTGAAAATAATGCCTCTGTTATTTAACATCTTCTCTTCAAACTACAGCACATACATAATAAAGAACTGGGAAGCAACTATTTTTACTGCCCCACATGCCCTATGACGTTGACAAAGAGAGTTTACATGTTATGTCCTTTTTGTCATGTCTAAACTAATGAATAATCTTGAAAATAATTTCTTCACTAATGAGCAGACCAAATTCTGTTCCAAATTACACCAGTACTATTGAAATCAAAATCTGTCCCCAGGCTTTTGTGACTTGTGTTAGTACCCTTAAAATTGTAATTAAAAATATAAAAACTTCAATTGATAAAAACTTCATCAATTTTTGGTTGATATTTCCATATTGTTGGGGCCAGAAGTTGTATCTGCCTTCATCAAGACAGCAGCATTCAGTTGAGAGCCCAGAAATGACAATTTTATTTTAAAATTCATGTCAAGCTGATTTTACAGCTTTACACACTTTTCTTTATTTAAGTTTAGAACATAAGAATGGCCATACCAAGTCAGACCAAAGGTCCATCTAGTCCAGTATCCTGTCTACCGACAATGGCCAATGCCCGGTGCCCCAGAGGGAGTGAACCTAGCAGGTAATGATCAAGTGATCTCTCTCCTGCCATCCATCTCCACCCTCTGACAAACAGTCTAGGGACACCATTCCTTACCCATCCTCTCTAATAGCTATTAATGGACTTAACCTCCATGAATTTATCCAGTTCTTTTTTAAACGCTGTTATAGTCCTAGCCTTCACAACCTCCTAAGGTAAGGAGTTCCACAAGCTGACTGTGCACTGTGTGAAGAAGAACTTCCTTTTGTTTTAAACCTGCTGCCTATTAATTTCAATTGGTGACCCCTAGTTCTTGTATTATGGGAATAAGTAAATAAGTTTCTCAAATGAAGTTCCTCAGGATTCTCAAATGAAGTGAATAGTTTAAAGAAATTCTGCTTTTATAACCGATATCAAAGAAACAAATATTTTTTAAAAAGTAATTAAAAACTGTAACGCTTACATCCTCAGCATTTGGGATTGTTGCAGAAACAGCCACAAATCTCATGGGAGTAAGCGTGGCAGGATTCTCTGAGATACGTGAAAGAGAAGACTGTATAGTCTTCATTCGACTGACTACAACCTCAAGTGTTGCACCACGGCTTTCATCTTTCACAACATGTACCTATTAAAATAATTAAAAGACATCGGTGAAATAACATTGCTTACTTTTTGCATTCTAACCCACAAATATGTTAAAAATAAATATATAACATTGTTATACTTCCAAAAAGTTTTCTTCTTCTTCATGTACAAACAGACTATAAAAATCACTACCTCGTCAATGAGGAACAGTCGTACCAGTTGGACTAAAGAGTTGTCTCTCCATTTTCTAGTCATGCTATCCCATTTTTCCTTGGGGGGTGAAGGTGGGGGGAAGAAGAGGTAGAAGAAATTATGAAAAACAGATTCCAAAAGTAGTAGCAGAGACAGACCTTAAACATGACCAAATTTTTATGATAAAAACAACAAACTAAAGTTCTGATGAACTAATGCTACGTATTTTGCATTTCACACATTATTATTTTATTACTAATTATTGTTTATATAGTACTCCTGAGGGCATTCTGCACCAAAAAATTAAAATTCTATGCATAATATTTTAAAATTTGGCAAATTTTATTTGTCAAATAAATGTGGAGACTCCAGCATGACATTGGGGAGCACAGGCCACTGGCTGCACAGAGGTTGGAAATCACTGTGCAGCTCCCCCCACCCAGACACGGACTCAGCGGTGAGGCTGCACCCAACCTTGACACAATGCAAGGAGCAGGCCTGCCCCAGAAACACCCCAGGGCCCTGCCCCTCCATGCCAGATGCACCAGTTGTGGGCAGGCAGGCTCATCAAGGCAGCATTCAAGTGTGGAGGGGCTTAGTGTGGGGGGATCCAGGTGTGGGTTGAGAGGGTTCTGTGTGGGGTAATCTGGGTGCAGGAAGCTCAGTGGGGAATCTGGGTGTGGAGGGGAATCTGGATTCATTGGGGCTTGTTCGGGGTTTTTGGGTGCAAAGTAATTGGACTCTGCAGGGGGTTCAGGTGAAGGTGGTTGGGGTCTGGATGGGTCTCAGTGGGGGGCCAGATGCTGGGGGAGTGGGACTCAGTCAGGTAGGGATCCAGGTGCAACTGGTTGGGGCTCAGTGGGGTATCTCTGAGTGCAGGTAGCTTGTCGTGGTGGTCCAAGTGCAGCGGGAGTGAGGCTAATTGGGGGAGGGGGATTCTAAGTGCAGTGGGTGAGGCTTGGTGGGAGGGTCTGGGTCTGACGAGTTCTGGATGCATGGGGGTTGAGTGGATAGGCGAGCAGCTACTTGTACAGGGATTCCTGCCCCGGCATCTGAGGAGCGATGGTTGCAGAAAGTGGGAGAGGGAGTTTGCAGAGCTTCCTGCAGCCAGGGGATAAATCTGGGGGTGGGTCTGACCCGGCCCCAGATGCCATGCAAGGGAAGAGGAAGTTCCATCCTCCCCAACCCAGTCCGGACTAGCAGCTGAGCCAGGCACAGGGTAGGAGCCACCAGCCAGGCCTTCCCCAGTCCTGCCTCCTGCCCCCCAGTGATTTACCTCTCTGCTGGTAGCCCATGGCACCCAAAACATACTGCTGGAGAGAGAGTCGCATGACAGCTCTTGTGGCTTCCCTTTGCTTCCCTGTCAGAAAGTCATTTTTTCGGCAGAGAAACAAAGAAATCTGTGGGGGGTCATAAATTTTGCACGTGTGCAGTGGCACAGAATTCCCCCAGGACAAATACAGCACTAAAAGTATGCATGGCAGTTTACAGGCAAGTAAAACGACCTTACAATTATACTGAAAGTTTCCAATCTCTATAAAACAAGGGGAAGCCTCGGAAGCGTACCTACATTAGCTAGACTATATGCAGCAAATTATTTCTACGATACATTTTTCTTCAGATTTTTGGTTTAGAAAAAAGATCAGTAAAACAAATAGCAAGTTATATATGAAACCTACTGGTGTGGTCGTAATAATGTGAGCATGTTGTATTTCAAATAAATCATCCATCACTGTATCTCCTGTCAATTCTTTACAGCTGAGCCCTATAGGTCCAAATTTATCTTTCCAATCATCAAAACGCTGACTGCACAGAGCTTTTATTGGAGCCACTAAAAATAATACAAAATTGAGAGATTATGCTGAGAAAAGTAAAGGATTTTAAAACAAAACGTCAAATGTATTGCTGAAGCTGCTAAATGCCTGAGTTTTGGGGGGAAAATTCTTGAGCAAAGCTAAAACCAGGACACTTTAATTAACATGTATATTAAAATGTACCCATTGAGTTAACGATGGCACTACTCTCTTCTGTCTAGACCAGTTCTGATCTCTGGACTATAGTTCTTCCCTGCCCACAAAGTGAGACAAAAGACTTGAACATCCCTCTGGAACACATCTCTTTATACCAAAATGCCTAGTGCCCTCTCATAATCCTCTGTTGTTTTCTGACTCCCACAGGAGAACAAAAACCCAGCTGACAGAGCGAGACTCTCACACAAACACAAGAAAACACAGGAAAAGCACTCCTAGCAGCCACATAATAGATTAATATACAAAGGACAACTTCACTCCAAATTCGAGCTTGATTTTTCTGCGGCACTCTTTAATACACACATAGGAAGAGTCTTCATAACAGAAAACATGATCCACAAACTGCAAAGTTAGAGTCAGTTTCCTGTAGGACCCCATCTAGACTCCGTACAGAGCTATTTGTAATCATGAGCATGTAGGGAAGCAAGCCTGAAGTCATCATCAGGCACAGATTCATATAATGAGTCTTGTGCAACACTGACATTTTTCCTGAGGATGCCAACACAAATTATATCTTCCCTAGGTGGTGGCTCATTTCTAAAATATCAAAAAACGAAATGTCTCTGATTCCCCACACTAACACACAAGTAGCAATAGATACAAGCCTTTCAGGATGGGTAGCTTATATAGAAAATGCCGTGCCTCAGGACCTTTAACCAGTAAAATAAGTGATCTATCAATGACATTGAAGCAGGAGTAATAAAGTTTGTCCTGTTGCAACTGCATTCTGGGCTAGGTAGTCAAAGTCCAGTTGGAAAAAAGCAACCACAACTGGCAGGGCAGGGGAAGGGGGGGAAGCAAGTACCAGGAGTAAAGGTTTTCAGATAAATAAATTTCCTGATTCAGTGGTCAGCATGTCAGTCGTCTGCATTGCTATGAAATCACTATCACCAAATTCTTGTTAAGCCACAAGCAAATAAATCCAGGAAAATCTTGGGTTATCAGTAACAATTTTGAGGGGCAGTTTCTCCATCCTTCCCAAGTCTAGGTGGGGGAAAATGGGGGAGATAAGGAGCCACCAGTGGGCCCCCTAGTCCTCAGCCACCCAGACCCAGTGGCATGCTCAGTCAAAGTAGAGGGGAACAACTCCTTCACAGATCTTATGCCCCTGACATGTCCACTCTCTCTCTTTATGCCCCGGTGCAGAACGCTGTACAACTATCTCCACCAGCAGAGAACTCCCTTCTCCACAGTTTAAATCCACTTTGCACTGATTGGGACAAGAAAAGGTCCTCTGATAAGGAACAATATCATAACTCTAAACTTCAAGTGATCTGACTCCATCTACTGTCAGCAAGGAACTGTAATACACATGTCTAAAAAAGTACTAAATTTGTGGTTTGCAGTGTTGTCGCAGCTTTGTTGTCCCAAGATATTAGAGAAAGAAGGTGGGCAAGATAATATCTTTTATTGGATCATCTTCTGTTGGTGACAGAGGCAGCTTTCAAGCTTACACAGAGCTCTTAAATCTGAAGATATTACCTCACCCAACTAAGCTAGTAACCTTTGTAAATGTAAAGCTGACCATTTAACATAAGACCACCAAATATGTTGAATTGTGCCAAACTTTATGTGGCTTTACAACGTGGACAAATCAAGGGTAGGGGAAAAAGTCACCAGTCTCATTTGATGTACATGAAGATACAAAATTTCTTCCTCCAAAAAGAAAAACAGAATGACAGATCAAGAGATATCATTACCTTCAAATATACTAATTATATTTTATTTTTGTTATAATTAAATTAATGCAAATAACTCTTAACCTTGCCTGCTTTGTCCTGTAGATTAGGAAAGAAATGGTTAATGGGAAGTGGACAGTGGTCTAGTGGACAGACCAGTGGACTAGGATTCAGACCTTGATTCTATTCCTAGTTGCAGCACTGAGCAAGCATTCCCAGTGCCTCTGTTTCTTCACAGCCTCTCTCTATTCAGGCTATAAACTCTTCCAGGCAGTGACAGTCTTTTACTATATGTACAAGCAGAGCCTAATAAATGGTTCCCAATCTCACTTATGCAATACAAAGATAAAATAATAAAAAAAATAATAATAATAGTTGTCATGATAACACAAATACATGATTACAACAACAACCCTGATACAATACATACGTTTTATGAAGTAGGCCTCACTTAGTTGTCATCACATATTTAAGTTCAAGCTTATTAAAGGTAACCAATAAGTGTACATAACAAAATGTAAAAGCTGAAATAATTTTCTATCATTGCTACTAGCTAATAATTAATTGTTTAAAATTAGCATAATACTCACTATAGACAATTTTAATATTTAACCAAGGCTTCGGCACTTCCATTAGTAACCTTGTAATAGCTAGTTCGAACATTACAGTTTTTCCAGAACCAGTCGGCGCACAAATCACAAAATTCCTATCTGTGTAAAGAATCTAGGAAAGAATTAGAAAGCAGTAAATATAATCAAGCTATTCAGTATATAGCTATTCATTCATTCAGACAGAACTGTGAAGGAAAAAAATTACACAGGAGGGATTATTAAATTGATTTATGTACCAGTGAATGACTGCTGGTACGACACGTTTTTTCTAAAGATTAGATATTTTGTATGCGATGAGAACTTAATTTTAAATAATGGCAAAAGAATAAAGACTGTCTTTTTCTATGCCTAGCTGCCATTGGAATATTTATTAAAGAGATGCCATACACCTGTAACTATGATGTAGTGATGTACTGTCAACACAAACACAGAAATGCCAGTCTCCAGACTCAAATTACTGCTGTACAAATAGATCATTATCAATGTGCAACTATTAGCAAAGAGAGGCTCATTAAAGTTGTATTAATTTTGCTGTTACAAAAATTTTCAAGACATTCCTGTAGTCTTTTTTATAATTTCTGTATCTATTAATGCCAATACTTGTAAAAAGACCACTTTAACAGAATTCTGAGTTTCAAACTACTTTTATGGAGAAAGATGATATAAAAACAAAATAAGTGAACATAGTTCCCTATTTAGGCACATATTAATTTAAAATATTAAAATAAAGTTTCTCAGCAGACTCATTAAGTTTATTTGAATCAAGGAAAACAGTTAACTTTTTGCTGCTGAAAATGAATGTTGGAAAACTTGCTTGCTATTTTTATACTAGGGAGCTGCACACTTTGTTGCTTCCGTAGAACAAGCTCATTACATTCACCAGGAACTTGTATCACTACATTCTCCCCCACAAACTCCCTGCATGGCACTCTCCCATCCCCTTCTATTTTAGGGACTTGCTGAACCTCCCCATCCCCCTTCTTGCCGTGGCCTCTGCATGTTCCCAATTCTCTTCCCTACCAGAGATTCATGCCCCACATCTCTCACTAACAGCACTGTATGCACCCTCAGTCCTCCTACTACTCATTCCCCCCGCATCCTCCTCCCACCAAGGATTCTGTGTGCCCCCATTTCTCCCACCCCAGTGGCTCTTTGTGCACCCCATTCCAGGTTCCCTCATTTTACCCCTCCCCCATGCCAGGGATTTTGCATGTATCACCACTCCATCCCGTCTCCCATGCCTCCCCACTTCCCTCCCCCACCCCAACATTCTTATTCTCCTTTTCTTTCTCTTTCAGTGTCAACATTTTAAAATTTTACATTAACTCCTACTTAACGTTGTAGTTATGTTTCTGAAAAATGCGACTTTAAGTGAAACAATGTTAAGCAAATACAATTTCCCCATAAGAATGAATGTAAATGGGGGGGTTAGGTTCCGGGGAACTTTTTTTTTTGCCATACAGTACAATAATTGGGAGGTGCCCCCACCTTACCCCAGAAAGGCACAGCCTACTAGCACTGGAAACAATGAGGCAGGCAAGGAGGCTGAAGGTGCTGTAGGCTAGGAGAAGCACGTTGTGCAGCAGGAGCGGCAGCTTCCCCTACTCTGCAAGTACCAGGGGCGGGGGGCTCAACCCTCGGCCTTCCCACACCACCCCTTCCCCCAAGCCCCCACCCGTAACCTTTCTTCCCCCTCCTCCTCCTCCCCCCCCTTTACTCCCATGCCTCCTGCCCTTGGCAATCAGCTGGCTTGCAGCATTTAGGAGGCAGGGGCGAGGACATGGTACACAGGCTCCCAGTCCCTCCCCTGCCTCCTGCACACCGCAGGGCAGGAGGCAGGGGGAGGAGGGGGAAGGTGCTGATCTGTGGGGTCTAACGGCAGGCAAGAGGTGCTGGGGGGGGGCCTAGGGGAGATGATAGGAGGGCTGCCAGCTGCGGACAAAGCAGGCAGCCAAACAACGCTATAGCGAAGCACACTTTAAATGGAACATGTTCTGTAATTGAGCAGGGATGTAAGATCAAAACAATGTTAAGCGAGAGGACATTAAGTGGGGAGTTACTATATTAGGAGGATTGGCAGAACTAAAATAAGGGGAATATTTTAATGGCTGCTACCGACCAGTTCTTTGATCTATAGACAATTAGAGAGGTTCTGCCCATGGATGCCTATAATATGCCCTGAAAATTCAGAATTGATCAGATAAAATGTTCAGGAGTTATCAAATTACATCCAAATCAGAAAAATGTCATGAAGCTGAGTAAGGCCTCACAAGCTTGGCCAGTTGATCAAAAACAAGTAACTATATTCTGTAGTTGAACATAATATTCCTTTAATATACAGTTAATTGCAATGACTTATGAATATATGAGGCTAAGTGAATATTATTTTGTAATTAAGTCCTTTCATGTTTAAAATTATTAAGCCAAATTTATGAACTACTTAAATCATAAAAAGAGAGGGTTATTCACCTTGTGCACTAATTGAGGTTCTTCAAGATGTGTATCCCTGTCAATGTTTCACTTCAGGTGTCAGTGAGTCCCGGAGCTGTTGATTTGAGATTTTTGGTAGCAGTGCTTGGTTGGGACGTGCATGCACAGAAGCTGTCTTGCAGCCATTGGAAGCTCATCCAGCATGTGCACAGCCCGACCCCTTCGGTTCCTTCTCTACCAGAGTCCTTATATTGAACTCCAAAATAGAGGGGAGGAGGGTGGGTAGTGGAGCACCACAGGGGGACACACCTCAAAGAACCTCAGTTACTGCACAAGCTGAGTAACCTTCTCTTCTTCTTTGAGTGCTGTTCCTGTGGGTGTTCCACTTCAGGTGTTTGTAGAACAGTGGCCCCTACGGTTGGGGGGACTTTGGAGTTAGTCTATATAGTGGAGGAAAGGGCCATTAGGCCTAGCATGGCATTAGCTCGTGAGTGTTGTGTAACTGCATAGTGTTTAAAGAATGTATGTTCTGAGGCCCAAGTAGTAGCTTTGCAGATATCTGCGACTGGTACGTTGTTCAGGAAAGCTATGGATGCTGCCATGGAATGAGTAGAATGGGATCTGATCTCCTTTGGTGGCTCTCTTATTTTTTTGATAACATAAGCAAATGCAGCTTGAGATCCACTTAGATAGTCTCTGCATAGATATAGCTGAGCCCTTGGATCATTCTGTTGTCGAGATGAAGAATCTCAGGGATTTGTGAAAAGACTTTGTTCTATCCAGGTAAAATGCTATTGCTCGAATGTCTAGAGCACAGGTGGGCAAACGTTTTGGCCCAAGGGCCACATTGGGGAATAGAAATTGTATGGAGCGCCATGAATGCTCATAAAATTGGGGTTGGGGTGCGGGAGGGGATGCGGGCTGTGGCATGGGGCTGGGGGTGAGAGGTCTGGGGTGCAGGAGGGTGCTCCGGGCTGGGATTGAGGGATCTGGAGAGCAGGAAGGGTATCAGGGCTGGGGCAGGGGGTGCAGGCTCCAAGCAGTGCATACCTCAAATGGCTCCCAGAAGCAGTGGCATATCTCTTCTCTGGCTTCTATGCGAAAGCACGGCCAGGCAGCTCTGCACGCTGCCCCATCCACAGGCATGGTCCCTGCAGCTCCCATTGGAACACATAGGAGCCGGACTAGGGCCACACCGCGCATGGTGCGGCCCCCGACCCAGCTCTCCAGCCAGAGCGCTGGAGCACGGCTGAGCCCCGTAGTGCACCTCATGGGCTGGATCCAGTCGAGGGCTGTAGTTTGCCCACCCCTGGTCTAGAGTGTGTAACATGGCTTCCTATGTGCTTCTGTGTGTTCTGGGATAGAATGTGGGGAGATTAATAGGTTGGTTGATATGGAAAGATGATGCTATTTTGGGGAGGAATTAGAGTGAGGTCGCAACGTTAAAGACGACAGTATTTGATAGGTGTACTAATGGCCAATCCATCTCGCTTACTCGTCTTGCAGAGGTGATAACCACAAAGAATGCCACCTTCATTGACAAATACTGCCCAGAACAAGTGGCCAGCAGTTCAAAGGGTGGTCTAGTTAGGCCTTTGAGAACTAGGTTTAGATCCCAAGTGGGCATGGGTTGGCATACTTCTAGGTAAAGTTTCTATATGCCAGTGAGAAATTGCTTGGTGGTCAGATGTGCAAATACCGAAAATCCATCAATTTTATGATGGAAAGTGGTGATCGTCACAAGATGTACTTTAGAGCCTGTGGACAGCCTGGAGTTCTTTAGCTCTAAGAGGTATTTTAGCACTAGTGATAGTGGTGTAGTGTTGGGAGTGAACTGTTTTTCTGACTCCATATGGAGAATCTTTTCCATTTCTGTAAGTAAGTAATGCGTGTGGATGTATGTCTGCTATTCAATAACATATGTTTGACTTGCTCCAAACAGTTTAATTCGTGTTGCTGGAACCATGAAGGAGCCATGCTTTCAGATGGAGTTTCTCCAGGTTCAGATGGAGGATTTGACCATTGGCATGCGAGAGGAGATCTGATTTCAACAGGAGAGTTCATGGAGTGCAAACCGTCATGCGCATCAGGTAAGGATACCAGGACTGTCTGGGCCACACTGGGGCTATCAGAATGATTTTGACATTGTCGTTCTGAATCTCGTGTTGGACTCTGGGGATTAGCGGACTTGGTAAGAATGTATATAGAAGCACTGTGTTCCATGTGAGGAAGGAATCCCCTAAGGATTGAGGGCCTAATCCTGCTCTTGACCAGAATAGGGAACATTTGTGATTCTGTGATGTTGTGAATATGTTGATGGTGGGAAAACCCCACCATTGGAATATATGTTGTAGGACTGCAGGATTTATTTCCCTTTCATGTTCCTGGGAGAACTGTCTACTTAAAGTGTCCCCTGTGCTATTTTGACATCTGGGAAGACAGAAGGCTGAGATGTCAATGTGGTGATGAATGCACCAGTTGCATAGTTTTATGGCCTCAGTACCAAGGAAATGGAATTGCACTTCCCCTTGTCGATTGATGACAGACAATATCACGTGCATGTTCTAGATCACCTGTACTGTTTTGTTCTTTATGAACTGAAGGAAATGGAGGATGGTGTTCCGTACTGCTCTCAGTTCCAATAAGTTGATGTGGAGATGTGTCTCCACTGCTGACCATCTGCCGCGGATTGCATGATGATCCAGGTGTGCACCCCAACCTATCAATGAGGCGTCTGTTGTGATAATTATTGAGGGAGGTTCTTGATAAAAGGGGATCCCTGAGCAGAGATTCTCCTGCTTTGTTCACAACTGAAGGGATTCTAGGACTCTAGGAGGTGGTGTTAAGGTCTTGTTCAGGCTGTGTTTGATGGGTTTGTATAGTGAACTCAGCCAGCCTTGGAGACAGGGCATATGTAATCTGGCATGTTTTACTACGAATGTGGTGGCTACCATATGTCCTAGCAGCTGTAGACAGGTTCTTGCTGTGATTCGCAGAGTGGTGTAAACTATCTCGAGGTTTTTTTTTTTATTGCCAGAGTTCTGTTCTGTAGTAGAGATGCTCTGACTTGAACTCAATCAAGGGATTCTCCAATGAAGTCTAGTTGTTGCGTGCACATCAATGTCCATTTTTGTATGTTTAATTGCAGTCCTAGTTTTGGAAGAGGGCATTAGTCCATTGGGTGATTTCTGCCATCACTATCTGAGTGGGGCCTTACAGGAGGCAGTTGTCTAGAAACAGGAAAACATGATCCCTTGCTTATGCAGGTGCACTGCGATGACCACAAGGGGGTTGGAGCAGTGTGGTGCAGTGGACACGCTGAATGGGAGTGTCCTGTATTGGTAGTGCTCACATCTTACTGTAAAGTGGAGGAATCATCTGTGTGCTGGGTGTATGGCAATGTGGAAATATTTGTCTTGTAGATTGAGGGCTGAAAACCAGTCCCCTGTTCCAGCACTGGAATTATTGTGCCTAATGTGACCATCTTGAATTTCTGGAAGTGGATGAACTTGTAGAGTTTTTGTAGTAGTATGGGTCACCATTCTGTTTTTCTTTTGGGTCAAAAAATAGTGAGAATAGAAGCCCTTCTCTCTGTATTGCGTAGGTGTTGGTTACACAGCACCTACTTGCAGTAGATGATTTACTTCCTGCCTTAAGAGGTGCTCATGAGAAGGGTCACTGCAGAGGGACGGGGAAAGGGATAGAGTAGGTGGGCAAGAAATAAAGGGGATAGCAGAGCCCGATCTTATGATCTCTAGGACCCAACGGTCCTTCATGGTAGATTTCCATGCTTGGTAAAAAGGTCTCAGTCGATGGCCAAATGGGCGAAGTGGTGCTGTCTTGAGGCCGTTCGGACCCTCAACCAACCATTCAAAATCGCTGTTTATTAGGTGGCAGTTGTGACACCACTGGTTGGGGTTGTGATGGTTGATGTCTTTGTGGTCTGTTTCGCTATCTGTTGGTTTCATAAGGTCTGGGATTCTGACGATTAAATGGTGTGTCCCTAAAACTGTGATAAGGTTGGTAACGCTTTCTTTTAGCAAATGGTGTATAAATGCTCAGCCTGCGGAGTGTCGCACATAAGTCTTTCATGAAGTGTAGCACCTCATCGATCTTAGATGAAAATAGTTTTTCTTTGTCAAAGCAGAGGTCTTCCAACTCGAGTTGCAGTTCCTTTGGGATGCCAGAAGACAGGAGCCAAGGGACTCTGCACATTACAATTGCTGTGGCTGTGGTAAGCACTGCCATATCAGCAGCATCCAGGGAGGCCTGTAAGGCAGTGATGGCCACCAACTGTCCTTCAATTAGTAAGATCTTGAATTGTGTTTGTCCTGGGGAAGGTCATTTGTGAACTCGAATAGCTTCTCATAGTTGTCGTGGTCATACTTTGCCAGAAGGGCGTTGTAATTAGTGACCCTAAATTGAAAAGTGAACAATGTGTAGACTTTCCTTCCTAGGAGGTCCAGTCTTTTGTGGTCCTTATCAAGAGGTGTAGATTTAGAGTGAAGCTGTTTGGATCAATGGTTTGCTGCGTCAACTAGCAGTGAGTTTGGTGTCAAGTGGAAAAGAGGAAGTCCATTCCTTTGGCTAGCACATATTTTCTATTGGCCCTTTTGCATGCAGGCAGGATGGTGGCTGGCATCTGCCACACTGTTTTGGCAGGTTCCAGAATGGCCTAGTTTACTGGGAGTGCAATTTTTGAGGACAAGGTTTGCAAAACGTCACGCAATTTATGCTGATATTCTTGGACTTCTTCAAATGGGTATACCCTGGCTCAGCACAATTCTCTTAAACAGTTCTTGAAACTGTTTAAAATCATCCATCATTGTAGGTAGAGGTGGCATAACAGCCTCATCAGGAGATGAAGAAGAGTTGCGAGTTGGGATACATTTTCTTGACCTGTTTCTTCCTCGAGCTCCTCTGCTATATCCTCTGGGGCAATGGATGTAATCACAGGGGATAGTGTAAGATCCAAGTTCACCTTGGGTGGTAATGAGGTTCTGGCATAGTGGGCTCTATCTTCTGCCCATGGGTCCCATGGCAGCCACTGCATGGGAAATGCCATGAGGGGACACATCAAGGGTTGTACATACCATGGGTGAATGGGCTATGGTGGCTACAATGTTCCTCCAATTGGTCTGTGGTGAGCAGGAGTGGAGTGCCGTAGTAAGACGACCCCTTTCTCCTGATTCTCATCCACCGTCACCTGGACGTCACCTGACGGTGCCATGGGAGGCATGGGCTGTGTAGTGATGCTCCGTGGGGGAGATCTGTCGGTGCTGAGAAGTGGTAATAGGGGTACCAAAGATATCAAGATATCCCTCTGTGTGAGGAATTGCTGTGGTGCTGATGGAGCAGTGTTCCCTCTAATTTTTCCCATGGAGGTGATGTAACACACATCACCTACGTATTGTTGCACATAACAAAATCCATGTGGGGGGGGTGGGGCCAAAGAGTTCAGAGTATGGGAGGGGCTCAGAGCTAGGGAAGAGGATTGGGGCGCAGGGCTGTGAGGGCTCAGGCTGGGGGTGGGGGCAGCGATGAGGGGATCAGGGCTGGCGTGGGGAGTGAGGGGTCTGGCTGAGGTTGTGGGCTCTGAGGTGGAGCCGGGGATGACAGGTATGGGGTGCAGGCTGCTCTGGGGCTACAGCAGGGAGAGAGGACTCCCCTCAGCTCTCTCTCCCTGCAAAAGCATCTGGGCTCGGGGGTGGGGGGAGAGGAGAGATGCTTCTCCCAGTCGTGGCAGTTCCAGTGCTGGGCCTTGGGATAGGTGTCCCCCCCCCAAATGTGGCAGGTCTAGGTTTGATTCAGGCCAGGGTAGGGGCACCCCTCCCCTGGCCAAGGCAGGTCTGGGGCTGAATTGGGGCAGGGGGAGGGGCACCCCTCCCCGTCCATGGCAGATCCCAAGCGGGAGGTCTCCCTGAGCGCCTATGAGGTGCTTAATAGGCTGCTGCACGGCCACACAGTGGTGGTGCCAAGGATCCCAATGATGTGGTTTTTGTAGGAGCTAAATAATGTACAACTGCTCTGTGGCTCACCTTTGTCAGTACCAGCAGTCCCGCTGTGGTTATATCAGTCAGTGGTGCCAAAAATGGCAGTGCCAACGAAGTCGGTGGTGCTGAGTTCGTTGCCAGTGCTGTAGGTGGTGGCAGAATCGGTGCCAGAGCCGATTCCCATGCTGACATAGTTGGTGCCATGGAGGAGGCATGGCTATGTCTATGCCTTGCCTCCATTTCTTTTGCTTTGGGCTCAGCTGTACGGCCCATGCCAGGTGAGTCGAAAGTGTTGACTTGAGAGGCGACTGGCACTGAAGACGATAATCTCGCAAAGGACTGTTTCTTTTTATGTGGTTCCCTCTGCAGAGAGGTTGAAAGTCGCTTCCTCTTTTCTTTAAAAGATCAAGTTGTGTTCTTCATCAGTTCTGACCTGGTCAGAAAGCCTTTAGAGAGGAGCTTTTGGTGGACCATTTCTGGGTTTGGTAGTAATGATTTCTCCATTAAGATCAACTTGAGGCGAAGGTCCCACTTGCACCAGGCTCTCATCTTCAGGCTGTTGCAGCAAATGCACTTTTGGGGTATGTGAGATTCACCAAGACATCTCACACACAGTGCGTGTCTGTCTGATCTCAGCATTGCTTTGTGGCAAGAGCCACATCTTTTAAAGCCTGGGGGAACCAGGCATGCTTCAGAGAGTGCTCCAGAAAGGAGCAAGGAAACAGGAAAATATTTTTTTTGAAAGAACTAACTATAAACTAACTTATCTAAGGAATCTAACTAGTTTTTCTCTTTTTTCTATCTACAGGGGAAGAAGTTGACATGCTGCCCCTAGTTCAGTCTTCAGCTGAGGACGGTTGAGAAGGAACCAAAGGAGTCGGGCCGTGCACATGCTAGACAAGATCCCAATGACACCGCGAGACAGCTTCTGCGCATGTGCATCCTGACTGAACACTGCTACCAAAAATCTCCAATCAACGGCACAGTTATGCACCTACACCATAAGTGGAGCACCCACAGGGACAGCACTTTAAGAAGAACTAGTGGAAGGTTGCATAAAAATCACTGACTTCAATCCAATGAGAGTACTGTATACAGAATAATGGCCACAAGCAAGGTTGATTTTCATGAAAGATATTGCACAATTTATTTTCTTATAAATCTTGTACATACTCATTAGATAGACCCAGTATTAATTAACAAGGGTTTCTTACTGAGCAATGGGGCATCTAACTAGTATGGATAAAACAGACATGCATTTCAAAAGAAAAAAATCCAAAGAACCAGGGGAAAGAGATTGCAAATGTAAAAAGAATACCAATCCACATGATTTTAAAGGTTCACATGTTAAGGCCCCAGGGAGTTTATATGTAATATTAGTAAAGAATCCTGTGGCACTATCATAACCTTAGTCCCAGATTTGGACCTTAGCGTCCAAAATATGGGGGTTAGCATGAAAACCTCCAAGCTTAGCTACCAGCTTGGACCTGGTACTTGCTGCCACCACCCAAAAAATTAGAGTGTTTTGGGGCACTCTGGTCCCCCTGAAAAACCTTCCCTGGGGACCCCAAGACCCAAATCCCTTGAGTCTCACAACAAAGGGAAATAATCCTTTTTCCCTTCCTCCCTCCAGGTGCTCCTGGAGAGATACACAGACACAAGCTCTGTGAATCCAAACAGAGTGACTCCCCCTCTCCGTTCCCAGTCCTGGAAACAAAAAGCACTTTCCTCTTCACCCAGAGGAAATGCAAAATTAGGCTAGCAAATTCAACACACACATAGATCTCCCCCTGATTTCTTCCTCCCACCAATTCCCTGGTGAGTATAGACTCAATTTCCCTGAAGTAAAGAAAAACTCCAACAGGTCTTAAAAGAAAGCTTTATATAAAAAAGAAAGAAAAAATACATACAAATGGTCTCTCTGTATTAAGGTGACGGAATACAGGGTCAATTGCTTAAAAGAATATTGAATAAACAGCCTTATTCAAAAAGAATACAAATCAGAGCACTCCAGCACTTATATTCATGCAACTACCAAAGAAAAGAAACCATATAACTTACTATCTGATCTCTTTGTCCTTACACTTAGAAAACAGAAGACTAGAAAGTAGAAACTACTTCTCCAAAGCTCAGAGAAAGCAGGCAGACAGAAAACAAAGACTCAGACACAAACTTCCCTCCACCCAAAGTTGAAAAAATCCGGTTTCCTGATTGGTCCTCTGGTCAGGTGCTTCAGGTGAAAGAGACATTAACCCTTAGCTATCTGTTTATGACACTTATAGACTAACAGACATTTTGGAGCACGAGCTTTCATGGGTGAATACCCACTTCGTCAGATGCATTCTGACAAAGTGGGTATTCACCCATGAAAGCTCATGCTCCAAAACGTCTGTTAGTCTATAAGGTGCCACAGGATTCTTTGCTGCTTTTACAGATCCAGACTAACACAGCTACCCCTCTGATACTTGTAATATTAGTGTTTGCACGGGCAAAACAATCAAATCAGCTTCTCTGTAGAAAATGTTAACTAATGGATATGAGGTTTGCATGGCCATCCCCTAAGGCCCCAATTTATTTTATAGCACATGCTTAAAATGCTCGCTGAATTGAGACTTAAATCTTTAAAACAAACCCCTCTGCTCATTTTAACCACAAGACTGCAACACCTGTAATAGTGTCTTCCTCTGCTGGAAGGATGGTTACTTCAATGTAGGGTCTTGAGGTTTGAAGAATAAAAAATGGAAAAATTGGAAAACCCTCAAGACTCCCTAAAAAATGAAGAACCCTAGATGTAGGATAAGAAAGTCTTTTCTAAAAGACTAATAAATTCCCTGCGACATAACTGTGTTATTGACTTTACAAATTTTAATTTCAAAATCTGATTACATTTGTTCTGGAAGAAAAACATTCTTATGAGTCCACATGTGAAATGGCTATGCAAATCACAATTTACAATAATATTATATTCAAAATGGATAAAGAAATTTAATCTTGGGCCTTTTTCTAGATGAGCTACATTACTGTTCCATTTACCTGCTCCTGAAATGTGTATTGCTGCAATACGCTGTACCTCACTAACAATTTATCAATAACACTTGTAAATAACAAAATGGCGCTTCAATTTATTTAACATATTAAACATATGAAATACTATTTGCAAACATAATTAAGAAATATTCTTTACTTACATCATCCAAAGCCTTGGACTGTATGTAGTTAAAATATGGGAATTCCTTGAAAATATTTCTGAACTGAGCAGCTTAAGATCATATTGAAACCATTCAGTTAAGAATGTAAAACATATCTTTCTTTTCTTTTAACTGAAAATAGCTGCTTTATTAAAACCTAAATAAAGAATTTCCGCTGATGTAAATATGTCAGGTGGTTCCTAAAATGTAACTCAAATGATTTGATGGTTTCAGTTCAATTCCTTGTGGACAGGAGTCCACTTTACAAAACCCTCATGCATCAATAACTTTTAGGAATGTATTGCCAGTCTCAGGAGAGACTAAGAACTAAAAGAAAAATGAAATAATCCTTAGAGGTAGTCCCTCTGAAGAGAGATGTAAACTCTTTTTTACTCCACAAAACATGTATAGCAGGGCGAAGCAGATCATTCACTGCCTGTGCATGCCTGCTCTGTGAAGAGAGAGAGCAAGTGCACACTTCAGATTCAAAAGCATTAAACTGACAAACATTTTTTTAAAAACAAGGTTTCAAAACCTCTACTTCACATTTTTTAAAAATACATAGACATAAATGAATGTCATGCTGTTTTCTTCATTCTGTATATGTAGCTTTATGCTTCGCTTTTCTCCACAAAACACATATGTGTACACACACACACACAAGAGGAGAGGTTGCCCAGAAAAGCCAAGGGGGGAAAAAGTGCAAGGACACATAGGTACTGTCCAATTAAAAAATATACAGATGTAGAGGGGTTCAAATATAGTTTCTTAAAACAACAATTTTAAATACTTTTGCTCAACTCTGATTAGTATATACAGCACTGGTATTGTTGTGTATTTTCAAACAACAAAAAATAACAGGTTTAGTTTTTTCAATATTGCTTTTATTCTGAGAACTAGTTGAAGGAAAATACCAAAGAAAAGGAAACATCGATCAATAAGTAAGAGTAATCAGGGTAAAGAAGAGTTGTAATGCTGATGGAGTGTTTAGGAAAATAAGGGCCAAGATTTAAAAAAAAAAAAAAAGGTACCTAAAGTTATGTAACAACCTGTTTGTAAAAGAGCTCAACGTCCAGCAGCTTTCACTTACATCATTAGATTCACTGACAGCTCAGTGCTTTTGAAGTCTGGACACTAAATATGCCTAAACATGGATTTGAGAAGCCTAATTTTAGGCACCCATTTTTGAAAATGTTTAGTCTGGGAGTGTGTCAGAGTATTAGAAAACAACTATTAAAGAACCAAAGATAGCAAAAGTGAAACATATCCATATGCTAATTCACTTCAGCTTTATTTGAAGTTTTATATTTTAATTAGGTAAGTACCTGTACTTTATACTGACATTTTTAATGTATCATTTTTATAAACAAATATGAGTACATGATTAAGAATAAATTGCTTAGGCAGTGAATGATTAATTATCATTCCATTGTCCTATTTTCACTATGTTTTAGAGGTACCGAGCATAAAGAATATTTTACCCTTTGACTTCCAGATTCTGTTGGGAATCAAAAGTAATACTGTAAAATACATGTTTTTTGTTTTAGATGTAAACCAGCTACAGTCAGTAAAAGGATACGGATTTCTGTAACAGCCCTCAAAACCCCCAAATCTTTTTTTACAGTTCCTAAAGAAACAAAAACAGATTTATAAAAACTGATATGGTTTTCTACCAATAACCTTTAAACATTATTTTCCTTATATATGCACCTTTGAAGAGTTACAGGCTTTTAATTGGGCACAGGGTGATATGGGAGGATTTGACAGCTGGGAGGGAGAGGCCATGGGCTTGTCACTAGGAGGGATTTGTACAGGGTTCCACAGCTTGTGAGTAACAGGAAGGTCACATACTTGTCATGGAGGGTTTAGCAGTAGGGAGATGGGTTAGTCACTTGTTACTGTAAGGGGTACTTGAATATGCATTCCCCTTAACATCGTTTATTAATTACAGCTCATTTTGTGTCTCTGCTTTGTGAATTTGTCATTCCTATCGCATTATAGTGAACTCTGTTATTTCTTTTGTGTATTTTTATATGATTTCCTTTTAATTTACAGGCCTTTAAAAATGTCCCTGATGCAATCACAATAGGACATTAATTTATTTTCCTAGGTTTCCTTTACATAAGGATTTAACTTTTTACTATGTCTTGGGCATTTTGCCCTTCTGAAACTTTCAACTATCCTACATCTCACAACCCCTGGAGGTGTCAGGACCCCCACCCCCAGTTTGAGAACCCCTGCATTAGAGCCTACAAGTCCACTCAGTCCTGCTTCTTGTTCAGCCAATCGTTAAACAACTCTGTTTACATT
The DNA here is from genome assembly GCF_007399415.2 of Gopherus evgoodei. Taxonomy (NCBI): domain Eukaryota; kingdom Metazoa; phylum Chordata; order Testudines; family Testudinidae; genus Gopherus; species Gopherus evgoodei. Next base: position 79,923,602 of record NC_044329.1, on the reverse strand, counting down.
TACGGGAGATAATGCTGTCCACTTCTTATTTACAATGTCACTAGAAAGTGAGAACAGGCATTTGCATGGGTCTTTTGTAGCTGGCATTGCAAGGTATTTACGTGCTAGATATGCTAAACATTTGTATGCTCCTTCATGCTTCGCCCACCATTCCAGAGGACATGCTTCCATGCTGATGACGCTCGTTAAAATAAATGTGTTAATTAAATTTGTGACTGAACTCTTTGGGAGAGAACTCTATGTCTCTGGCTGTGTTTTACCCGCATTTTGCCATATTTCATGTTATAGTAGTCTCAGATGATGACTCAGCATATTGCTCATTTTAAGAATACTTTCGCTGCAGATTTGACAAAACGCAACGAAAGCACCAATGTGATATTTCTAAAGATAGCTTCTGCACTCCACGCAAGGTTTAAGAATCTGAAGTGCCTTCCAAAATCTGAGATGGAGGAGGTGTGGAGCATGTTTTCAGAAGTCTTAAAAGAGCAACACCCCGATGCAGAAACTACAGAACCCAGGCCACCAGAAAAGAAAATCCAACCTTCTGCTGGAAGCATCTGACTCAGTTGATGAAAATGAACATGCATCAGTACCCATTGCTTAGGACTGTTATCAAGCAGAACTTGTCACCAGCATGGACGCATGTCCTCTAGAATGGTGGTTGAAGAATGAAGGGACATATGAATCTTTAGCACATCTGGCACATAAATATCTTGAGACGACGGTTACAACAGTGCCATGCAAATGCCTGTTCTCACTTTCAGGTGGACTTGTAAGTTCTAAAGTTTTACATTGTTTTATTTTTGAATGCAGTTTTTTTTGTACATAATTCTACATTTTTAAGTTCAACTTCCATGATAAAGAGACGGCACTACAGTATTTGTATTAGGTGAACTGAAAAATACTATTTCTTTTGGTTTTACAGTAAATATTTGTAATAAAAATAAATACAAAATGAGCACTGTACACTTCGGATTCTGTGATTCTGTGTTGTAACTGAAATCAATATATTTGAAAATGTAGAAAACCTCAACAAATATTTAAATAAATGGTATTCCATTATTAACTGCGCGATTAATCGCAATGAATTTTTTAATCACTTGACAGCCCTACTATCAATATAATTTTTAATTATGATTTGTATTTCAGTAACAACCACTGTGCCAGGCACTGTCCACACACAGAGAAAGACAGTTCTTTCCCCGAAAAACTCAATCTAAAACTGAAAGATACTAGTTTATTGATTTTAAAGTCAATAAAAAAATCATAAAATATACAAGGCTAACATTTTATTATTTTATCAAAATGCTTTGTCACATTACTTTCTCCTGCTCCCTTTTCACTGTTATTTTTCTTTGTAAAGCCTGATCCATTGAGGTACTGAGTCATGTCCACAAGTTATTCAGCAGCCAACATTCAATTCCTGTTGATTTCAATTGAAGATGAAAGCACCTCAAAGAACCAGGCTTTTAGAATGCAAACTCTTTGGGACAAAGACATCAGATGATTTTCAAAAGTGCTTAAGTGATTTAAGAGCAAAAGTTTCACAGATTACACTAAGGAGCTTTTTAAAGTCCCACCCCCTTGTCTTCATATATTTGCCTGTGAAGCACCTAGTATGCTATTGTCACTGTACAAATAAGAGTCCCTCATTATTATAAGCCCTTGTGTCTTTTGTGGTTTAGGAAGACCTAGTTAATTCCTTCTTCCTGATTTGGTGGTCTACACCTAACCTTCACCATCTGCTCATTACTTCATCTTACCCAAATATTTTTAACATTTATTGTACATATCCTGAATTCTTCTTCATCTGAGAGCATGAATATACATTATTAATACAGATATCACATCAAGACTGTAGTAAATTTTTTCTGAAATATTACAAAGAATAATTATAATTACCTTCCATGCCAAAAGTCTTTGAAGCATCAGGAAATGACTGTACTTTAGCTTCTTTTCCATCTTCAGAAGTAGAAAAAAACATCATTTACACTAAAATCTGAATATTGAGGTATCTACATACTATGCTTATTTTTCCATAACTCTTTTTTCATCTTTTATATTTAATTGTATTACAATAAATGTCAACTTCCTTCATCAGAGTGAAAGTGTCTTTGTAATTTATATAAATCAGTTGTTTTAAATAAGCTTCAAAAGTCTCAGCTGGAGATTTCATATATTTTATTACAGTTTTCCTAATATTTTTAATACACTTTTTTTATAATACAATGTATTGTTTTGTTTGTACAGATACAAATGCTAGGAAACAAAATCTTTTCTTCTCATGAGCATATCTAAGTTTGCTTGATTCAACTGAAATTTGTCTACCTAGAAAGTAGTCCTCTTTTCTAGACAGATTTTTAAGAACTCAATCACAATGAACAGGCTACCAATCCCATCTACCCACCCATGCAAAATAAATACTGGATCCTAATGCTAGATTGCCACTTACTGCACAGAAGAAAGTAAAATTTAAAAGACCTGAGGACTGAACAAGAAAGAAGAATTGTTTATATGTATGACCTCTCCTCTTAGGCAGCAATGAAGCTGCATAAAGGGCTGTTTTTCCTCATCATCCAATTGGCTTTCAATTTCATACAGCAATAAACAAGTTAGTGCTACATTCATCTAGGGGTGTTTGTATTAGCCAGTAATGTCCTTAAAATAACAAAATCAACTCTGTGCTTAACTTTCTTGTAGAAGGGTTGAGCTCAGGGCTTTTTAATTAAGGTACTGAAATATTGCCAGGAGGAAATATCTGTTTTTAATTACACGCAAAAGAATAATAGTGATAGTGCCTGGAGCTCTATTAAGTACTTTCATTTCAAGGATCAAAAACTCAGTCTTTGACAAATGTATCTAAAATAATAATATGATTCTGATAGTTGATGAATTATGATAATTGGCTAGAAACACATACTTGTTTTTGAATGTTGAGCTGATACTTTCATCATCACCATCTTCTTGAAAGTTAATAAATATTTTATTTTCTGAAATATTTCTACCAGGCTGTTGACAAGCCCTGATTTCATTTTTTAATCTTTATTGTGGTCAGAACAGGGAAAAGAGGAAACCATTTCCAGACCTTCATGTTGCAAATGACTTATCTCCCTCTCCTAAACTTAACCTTAGTATTTGCTTTTTAGAAGTCATGTCAAAATGGACAGATACTGATGATTTACCATTTGGTTCTTCAACAGCCCTCTTAAAATGTGGTACAAACTTCTGCCTCTCTGTCTCATCTATAAAAGCCAACACATTATTCCCTACATAATATTCAGCCAGTGCATTAAATCTCTGCATAAAAGAGGACCACGTTCACATATATTGTCTGTATAGACAGTGCTATTTTCTTTCAATCCAGATGTATCGAATCATCATATTGTCAATGAAAAACTTAAAAATACTGGGCTACTTGCTACACAAAAGAGAGGGGAACAAAATGGAGCAGAAAACTCAAAACTACATGGTGGGTGGAAGACAGACTTCCCCTGGTCACAAAGATCTTTCAAGCCCCATACAGAAGAATCTTCCAGATCTAGAGGAATCAGACATTACCTTCTTACTGCAAAAAACTGAACACACATATGAAAGATGCCAGGCTATTGCAGGAGATATACAAACTGTAATTTAGTAATATGATTGGCGTGAGTCACAGGTGGGAACAAGTGTGAATGCACAGGGCTTCTACACAGACAGCCTTGACTTTTACTAGCTATCCCAAGTATGTACAGATTCTGATCACCTTAATGATTCAGAAGTACAGATCCACTTCTGTCAACTCTTTCCCTCTTGCAAAACAATTAGGAGGAAACACCAGGATTGGGATCTTGTGGTGTTTCATATCCCCCATTAGGTTTTTCCTGCAAAGGGACCAATTCAGCCTATGATCTTTGCCAGTATTGCTTTTAAAGAATAGAAGGGAGTTACCTCACACATGGAGAACCAGTGTTGACAGGGCCAAGGGGGAGGGATAGCTCAGTGGTTTGAGCATTTGCCTGCTAAACCCAGGGTTGTGAGTTCAATACTTGAGGGGGCCATTTAAGGATCTGGGGCAAGAATGTGTCTGAGGATTGGTCCTGCTTTGAGCAGGGGGTTGGACTAGATGACCTTCTGAGGTCCCTTCCAACCCTGATATTCTATGATAACACAATCAGGGTGGATGAAGTTCATTCTCAACAACTGATGAGGTGGTGTCAACTCCAGGAGAGGAAAAAGCTGCTTCTGTAGTGAGCCAGTCAAGCCCAAATTAGTGGTGTTAAATTTGAAAATGAATTTTAGTTCTGCAGTTTCTCTTTGAAATCTGTTTCTGAAGTTTTTTTTGTTCAACTCTGGCTACTTTTAAATCTGTAATAAAATGTCCAGGAAGATTGAAGTATTCTCCTACTGGCTTTTGTATGTTACCATTCCTGATGTCCAATTTGTGTCCATTTATTCTTTATGTAGAGACTGTCAGGTTTGGCCAATGTATATGGCAGAGGGGCATTGCTGGCACATGATGGCATATATCACATTGGTAGATGTGCAGGTGAACAAGTCCCTGATGGTGTGGCTGATGTGGTTGGGTCCTCTGACGGTGTCACTAGAGTAGATTTGGGGACAGAGTAAACAAGGAGGTTTGTTACAGGAATTGGTTCTTGGGTTAGCGTTTCTGTGGTGTGGTGTGTAGTTGCTGTTGAGTATTTGCTTCAAGTTGGGAGGCTGTCTGTAAGCGAGGACTGGCCTGCTTCCCAAGGTCTGGGACAGTGAGGGATCATTTTCCAGGATAGGTTCACAATTTTTTACCCATGAAAGCTTATGCTCAAATAAATCCGTTAGGGCTTGGCTACACTTGCGAGTTACAGCACAATAAAGGAGCCTCGGGTGCACTACCTCACTACCCAAACACATTGGCAAGGCATGCAGAATGCTCCGACTCTGCGGCTACAGCGCTGCCGGTACTCCACCTCAGCACGTAGAATAACGTTTGCTGCGCCCCCGCTGGAGCACTGCCAGTGTGAACGGGATGTGGCATTACTGTGCTCTGATCGGCCTCCGGAAACGTCCCATAATCCCCTTAAGTCAATGTTTTCCAAACCTGGGACGTTGCTTGTGTAGGGAAAGCCCCTGGCGGGCTGGGCCAGTTTGTTTACCTGTCCCGTCCGCAGATCTGGCCGATCGCAGCTCCCACTGGCCACAGTTCGCTGCTCCAGGCCAATGGGAGCTGCTGGAAGCGGCAGCCAGTATGTCCCTCGGCCTGCGCCGCTTCCTGCAACTCAGAGAGGACATGCCTGGTTTTCACTCCCTTTGCACCACCAGAGCAACACAAAGAGTACACTCATCCCTCAGAATCTGAGCTATTATTTTTCTAAATTATATGTCTGTAATACTTCACATGAGCACCAGTGTATTTCATATTAAAAATGAATGTCAAACATTTTACCTAGACAGTTATTTTTTTCCAGTTCCTTCTGTAACTCCTGAGTGGCTGGAATTCCAGTAACAGATGGAGCAGGTGCAAGATACCAATTTTTTGGCTCTTCGTGTTCTAAATATCTGCTTATAACACAGGTACATGAGATAAAAGTATTCCTTAACCATTTCCCACCAAATTTATGTTAACGTTATTAATTATAAGTACTATATTGATTGTTCCTTCCCCTATAATTAATCATTTTGTAAAGAAGTCATAGTAAATTTAAGGCATAAAACATCTGCTAGTTCATGTCTTAGAAGTACATACTGAATACAGAATAAACACAAGCACAAAGTAACATTGTTCTGTGTACTTTAACCAATATTACAGAATATCATGTGTTCCCAGTTTGGGACTAACAACCCTTATTAGCATCACACATCCCCCCTTTATTTACAGCTAGAGGAGGAAGGGGAAATTTCAAAAAACTTTTTTCTGTTACAACATGAGGTCAAGATATTGAAAAGGCTGAGAACTAGTAAAGTACATAATTCAACAAACTTACTTTTGATTGGCATCTGATCTTTCAAAAAACAAATTATCCAATGAAAAGACAGTGGCTGTAGGTTTCAGCATTGCTCAAGATCAGACATGAATTCTCATTACACTGTAAAATACAGCACAAGATTGTGTTGTATATATAGATATGCAAAGAACAAAGAAAGCTTTCTAACCAAATAAAATGTGTGTGCTTATAAACGTGCATATATATATGCACACACACTTTTTTTTTTTTTGCACCTCTAGGTTATTATCCTTGCTTCAAAAAATAGGTTTTTTTGCATGAACAGAAAACAACCAATTTCTTCACAAAATTTCAAGATCATTATCAGTAAAGCTATATGCACAATCCTATAAACACTCATGCATGTTCGTAAAGTTAAGCATGTACTAAATGTTTTCAGAATCAAGGCCTAACTCTGCCTCTTTATCTAGTGATAAAAATAAACTGAATTTTCACCAGAAACCCATTGTAGTTTCTTACAGACTTAAGCATTTGATTTTCTAAAACAACTGTTCTTAGCTCATCTTTTCCAACAAAATAGAAAAATGATGTACAGGTACAATTTTAAACACTTTTTACATAACCACAATATCACCTTTGAAAAAAAGAAAAGATGAAGCTGAGGAGGGGAAAGTTTGTGTTAAAATGTTTTATTTCAGAAAATAATTTTTATATATATATTCAACGGATTATAGTTTTATTTTATATTTTTTCTTGCAGTATCTTCTTTCTTTCTGACTACAAAGGGCCCTCTCCTTTTGTTGGACCTGATTCTGCCACCTCTTAAAAAAAACCCAAATAGACTATTCAGTTATTTAAATAACGTAATTATTTTAATTTACAAGGTCAGAAATCTTTCTACATAGCCCCATATTACTTAGTAGCAAATTGGACTGTGGGCCCAATCCCCAGGTCCTTAAAAGGTTTTGCCTGCAGGATCAGGTTTATAGGATGAACTGTATGTTATCTAACATATATACTAGCTTTGAAACTTTAAATACTAAATAAGAATGTTTTTCCTTCAGTTCTTTGCCCAGGTAAAGTTTCCTTCAGTTTTCTTTGCCCTATATTATAATGAATCTAAGTTTAAAAGAATTTACTAGACCCAAACTTAATATGTACTTCAAAGATGCCAATTAGCTTAGACACAAAACTTAAGTTCTGTTACTAAAACAATAAAATTTTATATCCACAATTGCTTTCACAGGTCAGAATTACAGACCCAGGATTTTACCCTGTTTTGATAGTTTAACTTAACTACTGTGAGGAGGCCCATTGAAATATTTGGGACCTAAGTTAAGAACGACACCAGAGTGTCTAATGCGGCAGGTGTGCCTAAAAGAACACACAAAAGGGGCCAGCCAAAAGAATCCCTCTGTCAAACACTACTCCGAGAGGGGGGAAATTATGGGACTTAATAACATACCAAACATCCAAAGAGCAACCCAGGACAGATGGTAAAGCCTTTCTATATCCTAGGTAACATTTCCCTTATCAGCAAAGACAGGGATTTAGGAGTAATCATTCCCCTTGCCATCCCAGCTCTGTACAGGCAAGACCAGATACTCATTTTGGCTCTGCCCATGGTGCAGCATGGCACAGCTTATCACCCACCTCCTCTATTATTGAGCTAACAGGGGCATTTCCAACATGGCTTCCCTTGAGCCCTGTACAGCCTTACAGGTACACCAGGAGTTCTCAAACTGGGGCTGGGGTGGGGCAAAAGTATTCAGGTTTCTGTGAGTAGAAAGTTGGCAACCCTAATCACCAGTACAAAAGTTTGACAACCACTGGTGTAAACCCTCCAAAGCAGCATGAGGAGGAGGGCACTCACTCCACTCTCCCCTGGCAGTCAACCCTCACACACCACAGCGTGCAGGGCTCCACCGCCCCCTGCACAAGCGATGCCCACCACTGATTGCGAGAGCCTCGTCTGCCTGCAAGAGCCGGGGGCCCTGGTATTTTAACGGAGCGGTCACCAGAGTCCTTGGGCTACAGAGCTGCCGGGCCCCATCGCCGCAGACGCTGTCACCCCTCCGGAGGCCCAGGAGAGCCCACAGCTGAGCAGCCTTCGCATGAAGCTGCTCTCTCTCCTGCAGGACTCCAGGGACGTCACTCCGGCCACTCCCCGACCCCGAGTCAGGAGGGGAGGCGAATCATACCTCGTCCAGCCACTTCTCCCGCCACCGCACAAAATGGCGTCAACTGGGACAAGGACAGAGCGCGCGACCGCCGGAAGAAGGCTCGCGGAGAGCGCTGATCGATCGATCGCACTCCCCTCTCGGGCTCACAAACCAGACAAGCTGACCGAATGATCGATTGATGAGCTCGCTCCCTGCAGTGGTCTGTCGGCTTCAGGCGCTGCCGGCTGGCTGCGCTGGGGCGGTTCTGCTGTGGCTGGTGCCTGAATTTCCCCTCAGCAGATCCCGGTCAGGGATCACGCCTTGTGCCACCTTTACAACCACTCGCTTTCGAGAGGGAGAAGGGGGTGATTAGGAGGATGCCCCTAAAATTGCGGCACCCCCCCAGAGGAACGGAGGGTGGGTCTTCTTTCCCTCTGCTCCTGCCAGCAGAGGGCGTGGGCTTGGCGGCGAGTGGCTTCCTTCCACCCGCCTCTGAGTCTGTAGGGGGAACTTGTTTCTCTCTGTCAGGCAGATAGAGGTGTAGGGTGGAAGTTGCAGAACGTGCATGGGATGTGAAGATCCTCCTGGAACCGGGCCCTATGCCGCCAGAGGAGATTTGGGCACCTGTTGCATCCTCTCTGCTCCTTCTGCTGGAAGGGGTAGATGCCTGGAGTTGTTTCCTTCTCTCATGACCCACTTCATGAAGGGGGCAGAGCTAAATGGTGGCTTCTTGTTTCCTCCTTTCAGAGGTTGAGGATAAATAGATTGGCAGGTTTGGGAACTGCAGAACTTGTATAGGTTTCAGGGGCATCTAGAGCATCAGCAGGTAGGGGGCAGAGGGTTTTTTTTAATACCTTTGTATGTTAGAGGAGATCATCTGATGGAGCCCATGGCAAAGCTCTCATGGCCCAGGTGGCAAAGCTGTCTCAACAGCAGGCCTCCCCTTATTGCATCCCTTTCTACCAGAAATGAGAATGGCCATCAATCAGAACATCTTAAGGGCAAAATGTAAAAAAAAAAAAAAAAATCTCTTTGTAAATCCTTCACACAAGTTCAGTGCCTGAGAAATTACCCAGAAGTATGTCACTGAAGAATAAAAACAGAAATATACACACACAAATTGTGGTAACTGAAATAAGAGGGAGAAGTAAAGTCAGGACCAAATTCTGCTTACTGTTACACATCTGTGAATTTGGAGTAACTCCATTGGTGTCAGTAGATTTAGGGATTTTCCACACAGGGAGTTATTCAGAAACAGCTTATTCTTGAATAACTCCATTTGTAGACAAGCCCTTTTTACAGTGTGGTTCATGAAAGCAGAATTTAGCCCAGCCATTTTCATACTGAATGTTTGCATTAGCAAAAGAATTCCTAGACACTACAGTAATAGCTGCACTAGAAAAAGACTGATAGATAATCAGCGGTTTTCAAACTATGGGTTGGGACCCCAACAAAGGTCACGACCTCCTTTGAATGGGGGCTGGCTTAGATTTGCTGAAGCCTGAGCCCCACTGCCCAGGGCTGCAGCCCTGTGCGGCAAGGCTCAGATTGAAGGCCCACTGATTGGGGCTGAAGCCCTTGAGCTTCAGCTTTGCCCCCCCTTGCCCAGAGCGATGAGGCTTGGGCTTTGGCCCCTCCACCAGGGACAGTGGGGCTTGGGCATGCTCAGGTCTCGGTCCCTCCTCTTGGGGTTGTGAAATAATTTTTGTTGTCAGAAGAGGGTCGCAATGCAATGAAGTTTGAGAACCCCTGGATTAGATTAATTAGGTTAATCTGTAGGATATCTTTGGGAGATGTGTGCAAAGATCTGCAACATTTTCATTTAATCCTGGAATGGATTGATTTATTTATTGCTGCTGCTGAGCTTGAACAGAACATCAACCTCTGAATCCTTTATTAAAAATGAAGTGATATCAGGTGAAATATTTTGAATTGCAAAAGTTGGGGGGGTTCCATATAAAACATTGTAGATTGCAGTTGTCTCATTATTAAAGCCTTACTTTTGAAACTTAAAATTAATTAATTGCTATACTGTCTCAGGCAGACTAAATTTTAAACTGGTTCAAAGCTTTATGACATCCAAGAAATAATATATTATAGAGGGAACTACTGTAAATATGTATTTTCTCATAAATAGATGAAAAAGAGAAGGTTTTATCAAATACTGATTTCTGATTTTTCCGTAATTGCTTTTTATATATATATAAACCAACTTTTTGGTTCTCCTTGAAAATATTCTTTAATGTTTTACTTTCTATTCCAAAGACTTAGAATTGTGTTTATATAATTTAAGTATATCCTCAGATACTGTACAGGATTAGGTCATTATAAAAACATACAGTAAAGGTTATACTCACTCTTCCACTTACGTGTATATGTTTCTAAATTATCACCATCACAGAAACTTCTGACCTGAACAGACTCAGAGCATCAAAAGTATGTTATGTGAAATTATGCCAAAACCCACACCATGTATTCACAATCTCTAGTCCACCTCCATCTAAGTACTGGGCAGGCAGCCAGAGGTAAGGTGTAAACTCAGTCATATTTCCGATTCCAGTATGATAGTTGTAATCCTTCCTTGCCAGTGCAGAATAAAATAAAAGATTTCACGGTAAACTACTTACAATCCAGTCACAATTTATAGTGAATCATTTGCCTGAAATCAAATTAGGAAACTATAACCACTGTGCACTAATCTGTCTAAATATAAAGAGGAAAAAAGTTCCAGAGTGTCCATTTTATGTATGTAATGCATTTTGATTCCAGAAAGCATTTTTCCTTTTTACTATTAGAAAGCGCCTTCTCCAGTTCTTGTGGCCTCAGGCAAGTTTCCATCTTAGTTTGCAACATCTGCTTTTAGCTGACCAGACTTTAAAGTTTAAAGCAACAATACAAACAGCTCATTTTTAAAGCTTTTTTTTTTTAGATTTCTTTCCCTAGGTGGCATCTCCCCCAACACACACACATACAAATCACATAAAATATATAGCAAAGCAGCCTCTCAACAGCTCCGAGACAGTTTAATTTTTGATTTCCCCCAAGCCTAACATCTGATCTGCCATATGCTTTGAGTCTTTCCAGCTCATAGAGATCACATACTAAGTCACAAACCTGCATGTTTTGGAAATGTGACTAGAAACTCACAAACATCAAAATGTCATGGGTCAGTGATCCACATAACAATAGAATAATACATGTTCCTACCAAATGCAAATCTGTTAAAACTTTAGAAATTCTGTGAAAGTTATTAATTGAGCAAAGCTGCACAAGCAGTTTTTAGATCAGAAAAATCTCAAGACTGAACTAGGCTGAGAGATACAGGTGTGATATTACTTGCTCCCTCAGTCTTCTTTGCTCAGTCTTCTCTATGATTTCAGTGAAATAAGAAAAACATTAACCTCTAAAATGAATTGCCACTGCCACGGGAAATTACTATATAGCATTAGATGGACTTAAACCTGTCAAATATTAAAAACAAAGTGATATATACTGCATGGCTGAGACTGTGGTTATTGATTCAATCATTTGCAGAAACAACAGACTCAAGGACTTCCAAGATGTTTACAGTGGTCTATAATTTTTTCAATCAAATTCTAAAAGAAATAAAAATAAGGCATATGTTCATCTGATAACAGACTTAGGGAAAGGGAAGTGTAGTAGAGTTCTTCCCATTTTCTCATTTTGCCTAGCATCATGTGCCCTGGACCTGATGTTGCACCAATATTGTAAACACTTAAACACAAGAGTACCTTTACGCATGCACGTAGTCCGCTGAAGTTACTCACATGCATGTTTGCAGGGTGGAGCCTTCAGAGGGCTAAATACAGCTCCTTCTGGAGCTCATTAATTCAGCTCTGTCAGCCAGAGCAAATCTCCCAGGAGTGATGCAAGGTACTGTCCTCCAGGAGCTGAGGAAGAACACTGTTTCTGCAGTGTTCATAATCCATGTTTAGCCAGGAAGTTCAGGTCCTGAACTCTGATTTCTATATAGCTGGATGAAAGTAAATATTTAAATTAATTTATGTTCTCTTTTTCATGATGGGAGAATTCCTATTTTCTATAATTCTTTATCTGTACCTATTTTGTTTCCTTTTTCAGTTTCTCATCTATCCTCTGTCTCTTTTGGGACAGTTTCTTTCCTTTGAGTGCTTCAACCACAGAATAATCTCCAAGTAGCCTCTGCTCATTTGATGCAATGATTTCCATAAAACAAAAAACATTGCTATAATTATGTAATAATGTTTAATATTAACATCCTACCTGAAATTCACAAAGCAATAACATCTATGTTCAAGCTAAAACTCCATCCTTACCATATGTCATCATGCCTAAGTATTGTGACACACTCAGTATTTAGAGATATCTGTAATTCTGTACCTAGACTATATGGGGCATATCGATAATATATTTTTGGCCTTAAAATCCTTTGTACATATCAATCAGAAGCCCTTTTGACAAAATGAGGTATATGCAAAATGGGATTGCATGAAGTATATGTGATGGCAGTATTGTTCTTTAGGGGTATATTTTCAGCATAAGGTGCAAGCCATGCCACACCATTCCATTAATTAGCAGTTTGTATAGTTACAGCTACAACCACCATAATGGAAAATGTACCCAGTAGTTATCTAAATGTATTTTGTTTTAATTTTTCCACACTTTTTTTTTAAGTGAAGGATGTTTCATTGAGATCAGATCTCAGGGAAAGCCTTTGAAAGACCCCAGTAAAACCAAGAGTTGTTTAATATATTAAACATAATTTTGTCTGCTAGATTCTTATCTACATCATATAATGGTGTTCATGGCTAACACCTAGATTCTAGGTGCTATGATAGCTCATGCACCTTAACAAAGCTTTTCTTGTAAATATTATTTTCTGTTTTGGATTAGCAACTATAATAGTGTTATTGAAGCATTGGGATTATTTTGAAATCTTCAACATTTTTTAAAAAGTTAATTTCTATTTCAAGTTTTATTTGTAAATGTATTACAAAGTATGCAGAATTAGCATAGATTTATGCAGAATTTTTCTCTATAATTTTTTTAATTGTGGAGAATTCCAACATTGATAATGAACATTAAGTACTTTTAAAGACACCAGTCCTACAATGAGGTCTGTGCAGGTGCTGGTACAAGTTATTATACCATCTTGTTATAATGTGCATCTATTTATAATTTCCTTCCAAATTATTTCTCTGGGGGAAAATACCCTCTTATCGCAACCTGTCTCAACTCTACTTATCATCTCCCATTCACTGTCAAGTTAGACTCCCACCTCCGATTGGCTCATGATGTCAATCTCTAGTGACCATTTATTATATTATCAAATATACACCTTTTTTACTTATGGGGGGAACTCTGCATCAAAAAAAATAAAAATTCTGCACGCAATATTGCAAAATTCTGCATATTTTGTTTATCAAAATAGCACAATATAAACATGTCAGTTTCAATTATTTTGGTAATTTATTTCAAAATCCCTGTCAACAAGTAAGTCTGTAACAATACAGTATGCTGGTGTGCTGAGACCACTGCCTATCTTGCTGACCAATATTGTCTCATTGTTCCTTGTTAGGGCAGGAACCATCTTTTTGTTTTGTTTTTATAGTGCCTACCATAATGGGTTCCTAGTCCATGACAATTGCTCCTAGGTGATATAGTACTATAGATAATATGTAATAATACAAAATAATAATAATAAATGTTGTATAGCAATTTTGTCACATATTCAGGTTCAACTAACTCCTTAATTCAGTTCTAGCTTTCAAAGATCATGTTGAGTCTATGGGAACTGTGAAATTGTCACATAAGGTCCTAGAGCCTAGTCTTACAAATGCTCACTTATATGAATATTATCCTTAATTATGTCTTTAGTCCACTTAACTTCAAGAGTGTGAATCAGGTTTGAAAGATCAGGCTCCTGCTTCCATTCAGTGCAGCATAAAGGAAGTACCATTCTGAAAAGTGAAAAATCAATAGAACAGGATAGAAAATGGAATCTTCAATGAAGGGAGTTTTTCTGGTACCGATGAAGCTGGAAACTGTATGGAAGAGATACGCTTATAGAAACCTTAAAATTTCTGATGGAGTTCACTATGTTCAGATGACAAAATAAAATTTCTGAAGTTCTGAATTTACAGTCCTAAAATAAAATTAACTTTTACAATAGATTTTATCCTATGTAATTAAATTTTAATTTAATTCACTTGCCACCTAAATTCATGATCAATATTGTTGAAAACTTCCTTTTACTACTTTGGGAGGTAATGTTGTCTAGTGGTTAGAGCAGCAGGCTTGGAGTCAGGAGACCTGGCTTCTGTTCATGCCATGGTGTGACCTCCAGCAAGCTGCTTAGCCTCTATGTGCATCAGTTCCTCCAGTTTTGGGGATTTTTTTGTTTGTTTGTTCGTTCTGTGGAGCCTCCATTTTCTTCAGGAGAAGATTAAAGCAAACCTTTTAATTCTTGTTCTCCTTCAGATATCTATCAGTCCCCAATTTGTTCTGGAAATGAACACCAGTCTGATAAATTCTAGAGAAACATCTCCTATCCAATGACCCTCTTTCTCCTAAGGCCCCATCCCAAAGGGAGATGTAAACTGAACTATTTTAAAACAGTACCAAACGTGGTTTGCTTACCTAGTATTATAGGGTAGGTAGGGTAGAACATGGTTTCTAAACTTTGTATACACATGGTAGAACCTGTCTACATGGGCCACACAAACCATGTTTAAAGTGAGTTAGCCTGGTCCATGTTTAAACTGAATTTTACAAGAGTCCAGCTAACATGAGTACGGTCCTACTAAATTCACGGCCATGAAAAATGCATCATGGACTGTGAAATCTAGTCTCCCACCATGAAATCTGGTCTTTTGTGTGCTCTTACCCTATACTATACAGATTTCAGAAGAGAGACCAGCAAAATTTCTCAAATTGGGGGTTCTGACCCAAAAGGGAGTTGCAGGAGGATCACAAGGTTATTTTAGGGGGGCCACCCTTACTTCTGTGCTGCCTTCAGAGCTGGATGGCTGGAGAGTGGTGGCTGCTGACTGAAGGCCCAGCTCTGCAGGCAGCAGCACAAAAATAAGAGTGGCAATTCCATGCCATACCATCCTTACTTCTGTGCTGCTGCTGGTGGTGGCTCTGCCTTCAGAGCTGGGCTCCCAGCCAAAAGCTGCTGCTCTCCAGCTACCCAGATCTGAAGGCAACACTGCCTCCAGCAACAGCACAGAAGGGGAGCAACCTCCCCTACAATAACTTTGCGACTACCCCACCACACACAATTCCTTTTTGGGTCAGGACCCCTACAATTACAACACCATGACATTTCAGATTTAAATATCTGAAACATTAAATTTACAATTTTTTAAAATCCTATGGCCATGAAATTGACTAAATGGACTGTGAATTTGGTAGGGCCCTAAATGTGACTAAAGGCCTAACGTAGCTAGTCCTAAAACCCACCTTTATTCTAGAGACAATTCAGATGATTTTTAGACTCCTATTCATGAAGATAGTCTACTTATTCTGTTGTTGTTACTAGTCTTATGCAGCATAACTGTGCTGTGACTTGTGAAATAAACAGAAACATCATGCCAATTAAATTTTTTTAGGCTGTATGATCAGAATATCCTACAAATCCTTATCTTTTTAAAAAGTAGACCAATGTATACAGACTTTGTTTGATCTCTGGTTCATGTCATCCTACTTTTGAAACATTCTGTAACTAGAGAATATTTCTTTATGATATGGTACAGGAAAAAGATTTCTCCTGGTGGTATTTCAGCAGAAATGAAGAAGTTCCTTCTCATTTTACTATAATAGAAAAAATATGAATATTTGGAGATTACATTTTAAGAACTATAGTTTCTATGAACACCAAGAATATTCTCTTAACCAACATATTTCTAAATACAATATTTTCTAATTAAATATTGACTCTTACTATTATTATAGTTTTAATTTTTAAAGTAGATTATAAGATCTTTAGGGTAGATACTATGTCTTCCTATGTACAGAACCTAGCACAATACAGGCCAGTCCTGAGTGGGACCTTTGGGAATGAACACAATGCAAATAGTAAAGAATAAGAATGGTGAAAGAAATATTACATATCCTTGTGGATGAGGGGAAGGTTGCAGAATATTATGATATACAACTCCCATGATTCTACACCAGATATCAGAAGAATCAACTAATTACTTGTATATATTTTACTTAGATTGCTGAATTACTACAATCTAACATGATGTGCACCCTTTAAAGGAGCTAGGAAACTGGGACTCAACACTTTCTGGTTACTGTGTGCATTTAAACTGTTTTTCATCCAGTTGGAGAGAGAGGACATTCTAACTGGGAAAGTGGACATGCTTCATCTCAATGGCCATCTGAACATGAGATCTGGTTTGCCCCTAGAATCACCTATGTCATAATTCCCATTCAAAAGAGGGGGATGAATCAAATCATTGTGTCCTCCAGACATCCTCCACTAGCTGGGCTTCTGTGGTGCCAGACAACTGTAATCTAAAGCTATTCTGTAACGAAGTCCAGAGGGAGGGTGGCAGTGTAAACACTGTCTGCCCTTTCACAGAGATGAAGCCCTTCAGTGGGTCTCCAATAACACATGTGGGTGCAATTTGCCCCTCTTCTCCCTGGGGAATTGACCTAGCTCATGCTGTTATGGAAAACTCTGAATTTGTGAAGTGCTGAAGCCAGAGCCACTGTAACCTAGAGCTGTTCTGAATAAAGCAAAAGAAAATTGTGGTATTTGACTCCATAATACAGTGTTCCAAGCTAGCCAACTACTATAGTGTAGCCAGCAAGCTGACTTGTCAGAAATCCTTTTTCAGTTGCAACAAGCTGTTTACATTATAACACGGACAAGAATGAGATTGACAAATAAATGTTATACTTTGAGTACTTCATCAGCTTTGATGAGTTGCCCTTATCAGCATGCACACAGTTAAGCAATTCTGTTGTACAAATCATGAAAGCATTTGTGCAAAATATTTCCTTCTGCCTTAGCCAAGCCTGTATCAGTGTAATTCTAATATGTGGTTGTATTTCAGGCCTGAAACACCTTCTGAAACAAGTGTAACTGAAAAGTGAAAATAGTAATTTGTTGCATCTTACATTTGCTGATGCAGCAATTTGTACAAATGTTTGTTCAGATGTTAGATGGGGCCCCTGGGCACTGTGCATGTTCCTACCTGTAGACTTCTGCAAAAGAATATAGAGAAATACACAAAGAGTAGTGAAATAAACAGTATTGGAACCCATACATTTAAGAAACTCTGTCACCAGATGGGCAAATTCCAAGCAAGCAGTGGACTCATTCTGAACATGTTGTGGGAAAATTCCAGATTAAAAGACAAAGGCAATAACAGAAGCTTAGGGACTTCTCACTAAACAGAAACACTTGAGTTCAAATTCCAGCTATGCTTTTAGCACAAAATGCTGATGATAGTTTACACACACACTCAACTTATCCTCAAAGTAGCACACCCTGTGTTTGTGACAGTAAAGAACCTGAAATATCAACATGTTGCAAAGAAAGAGAGAAATTTCTGTCATGCTAAATTTTTGATAAAAATGGAAGAAGCAGCAAGGAACACAGCTAAAGAATGTGGTACGTTGACACACTACCAAAAGAAACAGAGTTGGAAATGATACACTTTTATAACAAGCTGACTGCTGACAACCCTACAGAAAGTAGGTGACAGTATTTCAAAGTCAAGACATTCTACATACTTGTTGATGTGTTTACAACACAGATGAAAGAGCAGTTCCAAGATTTCACAGAGAAATGCCGGCTGACACCTTTGACATTGATAAAGTTATGAAAACATTTTCTACTATGAAACCATGAAGAAAAACTTTGTAATTTGCATACTCCATCCAATACAGCTCACTAATCAACTCTTCAACTGCTTCACTCACTGAGCAAAGACTGTTACATCAGTCTGTATTGCTCAGTTAATAAGGATACTAAACAGAAGACTTTACATAATATTTTCCAAATATATTATGAGAGATTATGTGGGCCAGTGGACTGAGTAACCTCTGGAATTCTAATCGGGCAGCTATGTAATCTTGGCCAAATCACAATTTCTCTGAATCAAATCCTGACACTACTGAAGACAATGGCAAAACTCCTATTGACTTCAGTGCTGCCAGGATTTCACTGTGCATCTCTGTTTCATCATATGTTAAATGGCATAGTATTACATTCAATGTGGGCACACATTTCAGGGATGTTATGAGACTTAATTAGGTAATGTTTGTACAGCACTTTGAAAATGTAAATGTTATACAAGTACTGATTATTATTATTAAATCCACTATTAAAATAGTACCTCAGATTTTAAAACTGCACATCCCAAATGTGAAATGAATATACCATTTATGTAAATATATATTTTTATGTAAATTAGGAGACAATGAACAATATATAACTGATCCGTGCAACTTCTGAATACATGCCAAATTGAAAGACTTCCGGTCTGATATCAGAAAATGTATTCCATTGTTTTATAGGGATATTCATTCCAAATGCCTATTGTGATCATGTTAGCAAAATGTTGGCCTTTTTAGAATCCTTGTGACTACAGCCAATAAATGTACTCAGTCAATGTGCGTTCCAATCCAGCTCCTAAGGAAATCAATGGAATTTGTGCTATTAACACACCAATGGGAGCAGGAACTAGTTGTTTGGCAACAAAAATAAACACCCTTTCTAGAAATGTGGTTCAAAATAATAAAAATAAATAAGAAAAATTGAAACACCAATTGTCTTTGTTAGATTGAAAGTATTATTTGAATAAGTTTTATAGTACGAGTTGTAGGCTTATTGTCATCCATAGTTTAAACTACTACAGTTTAGTTGTTTTAGTCCCTTTATCAAATTTCTTCTTTGTTGCTGCTTAAGTAATAAAATAGTCTCTTTATATTTAATGTAAAAGGGCCCAGTCCTCCATCCCTCACTCAGATAAGCAATCCCACTAAAGTCATTGGGCAAAATTCAGACTTGCTGTGTGCAGGGATAACTAAATTGATTTGGTCTCTGGGTCTAATCATACTCCCTCTATGGTCAATAGAAGTCTTTCTCTTAATTTTGATGAGATTTGGATTAGATCCAGAATGAGAGCCAAAAAGGCAAAAGCAATGTTTTAAAGTGGAAAACATATTTTATTCATATTCAAACAACTCAAATTTGGACTTTATTTAACTATCAAAAATATTCACATTTGACATGGAACTAAGCATGAAAAATTACTGCCTTAAATGAATATTTCTGTGAATAGTATTAAAAATAGGAGGTTAAAAAAGAAATGTCAGCTCAATCTTAATTATAGCATCACTGCAAGCACTCCTACATAATACAAAAAATAAATAAATTATTTATTACATTTATTTGCCCCTGAATTTGTTTATTAGAATTCTTTACTAGTTATTTCCATTCATTTAAATGGTTTTCCATATGTTGATGTAAATCACTTTCTAATCCTAGAATTTCAGTGTCTAGTCCAGTGTCTCCATCTCTGCTCCTCTTGAAGTGATGACAAAATCTGTGGATATATAAATCTCCTTAACATTTTTTTCTTTATCTCTTGTCATCTCTCCCTCCAGCCTCTCCCAGCCTCTTGCTTTTCTATTGTTCTTTTCCTTTGTAGAATCACAGTTTAAGGCCAGAAGGGACCATTAGGTCATGTAGTCTGACTGCCTAAATATCACAGGCCATTACATTTCACTGCGATCCCTATACTGAGCCCAATAACTTGTCCTCTTCTCTCCACCCTCTCTTCTTTCATCTAAATAGTGACCTTTAGCCTATACGCTAAGTATGTGAAGAGGCTTTGGTAGCAGAGGGATTTAAAACAGCAACATCTCCTTGGACAACAGAAGTGGCAACAGCAGGAGAATCAGGGAAAACACAGTGTTTGGATACATCTCTTCTGAGAAATCATAATGCCAAATTGTTCCTCCTACCTTCTACATGCCTATGGAGAATCTTTATTCATTGGTGAATGAGGTACAACATAAAATGCCCATTACAAGCTGGCCATCAATATGTAGATGGGGTTTTCTGCATTCATTTGTAATAAAAAAGTAAGGGAGTGAGCAAGAAAAACTCAGGAAATAAATGTCAAGCCATAAATATAGTGTTCATGCACTTTTTTAGCACTTATTTATGTTTCTCCCAATCTGTGCACCTCATCTGAAAGCTTTGCTCCTCAGTATAGGCCCTACAATAACATTTTAAAACAAAGAAGTAAAATAGACATGACAACAATTGAAATGAAGTTGTGTGACCTGTCATCACAACTGTGGCCATGATATGCAACAGTGATCATCATCAGTTCAGGGAGGTGGTGATTGCCCCAAAAAAAAGCAGAAATACCACAGGGAAGATTGGAACTATCAGTGTAGCTGCATAGGCCCTCAGAGAGTGCAATCCAGAAATGATCATGCCAGACAACTCTGCCCTTCCTGAAACTGTGACAGTACCCACATAGGCCAATACGCACAGAGGATCCTGATTCCAAGACTTCTATTGGGTCAAAGGTGTTACATATGTCAAAAGTAGAAAATAAACCATTCCCCAGACTGGCTCACTACCGTGGAGGTTGGGGAGGTGATTAGTACATTTGGTAACGTTTCCAAAAAGGCTTATGGGGAAGCCACAATCGTCTTTGATACAGCATTATATTAGCAGTAATTTACAAAGCAGTTTTTTGTTAACTTACTTGGAGATTGAAGGTCTAGCAAACATTGTAGCATCTGACTCTTCCTGTCTTACAAAGAGATCATGAGACATGCCCCTGGCAACAAATATAGACACAAAAGCATAGCAGACTATATAGTGGAGACATAAAAATGGAAATAATATTTTTCTGCATATAGAGATTTAGAAAGTTGGTCAAAATAAATTTGCAATGTTTTTTTCTAGGAACAAGGAAATGGCAACACAGCTACAGAAACCAGATGGCAGCATGACATTAATTTACTGCACATATAAAGCCACCTCCTTTTCCATTAAATAAATAGTCACTAAGATAAACAGCTATACAGGATGTCATTGAATTGCAAGGAACTTCAAAGACACTGGTTAATTTCTTGATGATTAGTTCCTCACTTCTCTGATAATGTAGAGTTGTTTCATAGTTGAAAAGGCATGATAGCTGTATTGCTGTTTTGCCAACAGGCCCAGAGACATCAGTATCCATGGTAGAAGAACTACCAAAGGACCAAGATTAAAAATAAAAGGAGCCTAACATTGGTAGAGAAACATAAACATGCCCCACAGTGCAGATTTTTATTGTGGGCCTCTGCCCACAGCAGCACCGCTTGCAACAGTACCCTCCCCCTTAGCACTGGAACCCTAATCCTGGCATGGTGCCCAGAGAAGGCTGGTGTAGGGGTTGGGCCTGAGGCTGGATGGCTCCAGTGTCCCACGGAGCTGAGGTCTAGACAGCCCAACCTTTCATCATGATGAAGGTCAGGCAGGACAAATCTGAGCAGTGCTGTGACCCAGTGCTCCAGGTTTCAAAATCACTTGCTGAAGTTTGCCTGTGTCATGATGGAGGGTCAGGTTAGCCAAACCTGAGGGTGCTGTAACCATGCGTGACAGGTTGGCATGCCCAGTGCAGGGCACCAGGCTGAACCCCACAGGACAAAGGAGCTGCTAGAGCCACTGCTGCAGGGTGACTCACAGACACAGAAAAAAGTCATAAGAATGGCCATACTGGATCAGACAAGGTCCATCTTGCCCAGTATCCTGTCTTCCAACAGTGGTCAATGCCAGGTGCCCCAGAGGGAATGAACAAAACAGATAATCACCAAGCGATCCAACTCCTGTTTCCCATTCCCAGTTTCTGGCAAACAGAGGCTAGGGACACCATCCCTGCCCATCCTGGCTAATAGCCATTGAAGTCACAGACAAATGGGGAAAACATACTATCTGTGACTTTTTTTCATGTGACAAATCTGTAGCCTTAATAATGACGCATGCTTTCAAGCCACCCAGAGCCCTTTAAGTTGTATGGGCCCCTGTGCATCTGCACCAGCTTCACTGGTTATTCTTCCACAAGTGGAATCTAAAGTTAAGTTACAAAGTTCATATTTAGGCACCTCTCAGATTTTCAAAAGTGCTGAGAACCCAAGACAGTCCTCATATACCTCACTACGAGCAGTAGAGTGTTTAGTATTTTTGAAAATCAGACAGGTGATTAACTATGGCCACATAGATTAAGCACATCTTGGGCCAGCTGCCAATGGGAATAGAAATTTGAGTTTCACCTTTGATGACATCTGCATTAATTTAATGATATTGTCACTCTGAAAAAGATATTTCCTCACTCTGAAAAAGATATTAAAAATGATGGAGAGGGAAAATGAAAGACAGAACATGGCCCATCCTCCATCCCAAAGTAAAAAGACTTTTATTGTTTGGGGATTGGGGCAAAGGAGAAGCTGGTAACATACCAGAACCACCATCAACACACTACATTGAATTATTAGTACTTCTGAAACTGGAGAAAACTGAGTATTGCATAAAACTAAAACTGATTGTTAGAGAGAGGAAGTTTAGATTTACTTCCAATTATAGCTTGTCAGAAAACAGAATTTCCATCCCATGGGAAAGTCAGACATTTCAAAATTAGTTTTTTGAAACAAGAAAGTTGAAATTTCTAAATTACTTGCAGAAAAGAAATTTTAAAAATTGTATTGGAAATATCAAAACATAAAATAATATAAAATATAAGATACATGCAAATGTTAAATATAACATTTAATATTATAACAATAAGTCAAAACTAAGTTAAACAAAACAAGAATGTTTAAATGAAACATTTTTATCTTATCGAAAGGAAACATTTTGACATCAAAACAAAATGAGGAAGTCAAAACAATTCATTTCAAGACTTTTTTGTCAAAGATATCATTGAAATCAACGCTTTCCCATGAAATGTTTCGAATTTGAAAAATGGCATTTTTCGACAGAAAATCTCTTCCGTCAAAAATTTGTATTAGCTTGTATTTGCATACTATACTGTTAAAATTGTATCAGGACTCATTATCCATATTTTTGGAAGGCATCGGAAGAGCACTGTCCAAGTAAATTTATGAACCTTTAATGAAATTGGAGGGTATTTTTGTTCAAATCAGATCTGTATCAGGTAGTCATCACATCACTAATTAGAGTTATTTTAAACAACAAAAAACAACAAATAACATAACAAATGAGAACTAGGCTAGCAGAAAATAGGCACTACATAGGAAGAGAGAAAAAATAAAGTGATATATATATATTACATTCAGCCAGATATTTAGTTTAATAATCGACCATCTTTTAACAAAAAGGATGAAACCATGTGTGTGTAACAGAGAGTCCAGGAGCTTTCTGTGATTCTACAGCCACTAAATCACTAGTACTTCTGAAACTGGAGAAAACTGGATATTGTATAAAATAGCTTCAGGGAGTGGCTTCTGAACACTAAAATATACTCCACAGGCAATTTTCTAAAAGAAACTCCCTTTCTGTGGTGCTGGCCTCTTTTTTAATATTTTAAGCCAGATGCCTTAAGTGATATATGTATTCTTTCCTTTCAGTACAAAATTTCTCTCTTTGATGGACTGCTTTTGTCTCAGGGCCCCAACATTGCTGTCTGCTGGGGGCACCATAACCACTTCACTCTTCCTGCTGGGACTTCAGCACACCTCAGTCAGTCCTGTTGGAGTTGGGGGTAAGATACAGTTTTCTTTGTATATATTTCTTTGTTCTTTTGTACAGGGGTATGAAACAGTTTTCTTGTGAACTGTAATTCTTTGTTCTTTTGTTAGTAGCTCTTTCAAAGTGAAAGTATGGCACACAAATGGAAAACAGACATCATGTCTTTGTTGTGCTGTGCTGTATCTGTCTAATAATCAGTGAACAGAGGGCCTGATTCTGCTTTCAGTTACACTGGTATAAATCAGGAATAACTCCACTGATGTCAATGCAGTTCAACTAACTAAAATTCATGTAAATGAGAGATGACTCAAACCCAGTGTTTCTACAGCAGGTTTAAATGGGGACATTAACATTTCTGAACTGTTCATAAGTGAGGAGCATAGTTTCTCCTGGGTGATAGTGGAGAAGAACAGATTGTAACCATCCCAGCCATTATAATGAGTTTTAATGTTTTACAGAATATACTGTAGGTTAAGGAATGTTTATTATTATAGTAATCTATTTATAAAATGGTCTGTGAGTTATTTTTCATCTTGGTCCTATGTGCCAAATGCAAGGGAAAAACAGCTAGATGTTTAAATCATATATGCCTAACTTCCTCTGGACTTAAAGGTAAAAAGCTTTGCACTTATAATATGCTATGATAGTAACAGGTGTACAGCTTTGCTTATGTGTAGAACCTGCTATACAAGAATTCAGATTTTTAAAAATCATTTAATCACTGTGATGACCAATTTTAAGAAAAAATGTGGAACCTGAAAGTTTAAGAAATAATGTAAGAGAGAGCTTTCAAGCAGAGTCAATTTTGCTGCTTACTGATATTACAGGCCTGATTCTCTATCCCATTACATCTTTTTATGCCACTGAAGTCAAAATATGGAAAAATAGAAACATCATGTTAAAAAAAACCCAGGCATTTTAAAATGAGCAGTTAAGGGAAGGTAGTAAATATGGAAATATAGTCATAGTTCATACAATCCCTTGCACAAATATATTTGTAAAATATCAGTGTCCAAATAACATTGTGTAAAATATCACATTCAATAACAACTTTAACTTGGAGAATAACTTTAACTAGGAGCATGGAATGTATTTAACTGAGCAATGTTGCAGAAGTGGAAATAGGTAAATATGCAGATACAGAAGATTACATATATAGAGAGAGAGAGAAAGAGAGAGAGAGAGAAGAGAAGATTCAAGGTCAAGGAGGATGTAACAGTAACAAATAGTGGAATTACAATTGCCTAAAAATGGTATAATAGAATGGAGAATCAGACCCTGTGCCTTTAAATAAAAAATTGTATTTGTTGTCAGGTCACATTGACAGTGATGTTATGTCAAATTGACAAGGTCAGTGAGGTTGCATGGATGTAAATTAAGGCAGAATTTGGTCCATACTATATAATGTATTATATGTGTCTTTCTGATTATCAACATAGTTCCATGTCTCTGCTCAACTTAGATCTATCACATACCTCCGCTGTCCATAGCCTTGACTTCATCGTTGACCCTGAACTTTCCTTATCTTACATATTTCCTGTGACTAGAAATCTATCTATCAGTAACTCAGCTTTTCCCATGTATGCCACAGCCTTGATTCCATGCAGCAAAAGTAATGTGATATTTTACACATGGAGATTTGTTTAAGAGATGCCTGAACTGTGATTGGATTTGAATATTTATTTATTTACCTTCCTTCAGCTCCACACTGTCATATTTTAAAATGCCTAGAGATTTTGTGACAATGTTCCTTTATATAAATATGCAACAGCAAACTTTAAGTTAACTAATACTTTTGTTTAATATGCAGTTTATAGATAAAAAGTGGCAATATCAACTTCATCTTTAAACATCCCTATTAGCTCTCTATTTATTTCAAGACCCAGTTTAAAAAGGTCTTCCTTGCTTTTAAAAACCTCCATGGATTTTCTCAATCATTCCTTATGGTCCCAGAGCCTGATTTTCCATTGCCAGTGAAGAATGGGTTTAAAATGCCACCTTATGAGAGAGTGTTTCACACTCTGTACTCTGCACTAGTGTAAATGACAGCACAAGGTTCAAGATAGTGGAGAATTAAGCCCCTTGGTTGCTCTGGGGCAAAGCAGCCACCAGGAAAGAATAAGCCCCACACCCTAAGAAATATCCTTGAGCCTGTGGACCCAGTGACCATTTTGGAGTGGGCCAATGGGAAGTATGGGGTTGACAGGGAACAGCTGAAGCATTCTTCTGTCCTGGCACTCCTGCAGTAGTCCACAGAGACCCTTGCATTTCAATCTGCTCTACTTTGTGAGGGGTGAACACTCCATCACAGGGTGAGAACCTTCTCATCTGCTGCTCCTGCCATCTGAAATTGCTTTCCTATATCTCCTCATCCCATCTGTTCTCGATCAGCTTTCAAATCTCATGAGAAAATATTTTTTCTCCCATGCCCTATCCCTCTTACAAAATACAGTAAATACAGAGGGAGAGGGCGGGATGCTTGTAATAGGTCACTGTGTAATAAAAAGTGGCATGGACTAACACTGCCCCTATATGTGTATCAGTTTTACAGCCAAAATAACTAGTAAACATAGCAGCATCTCTGTTTAAGAAAATATATCTACTTGCCACTAGATGGCATATTACCCTCATGAACTAAATACAAATCAAGCCCCAGAGCCAGATTTATTCAGCTCTTAAGTTACATTGGCTTAATCCATTTCCAATCAGGCAGAACAATAAGAGTACCTTCCCCATATAATTTATGAAATATATTAATTTTCTTTATAATTGTCTTTTTAAAATAGGATGTCTTGGAAATATATTGGACAGAAACATTTAAATTTTCACAGATCACTGCCTGACATTTGTTGCTTTCTTGAACCCCTACAGTATTCTTGACCCCAGGCTCTATCATCTCAGTTTACTTACCATGTTTATATTTTATCTGTATAATGAGAAACAGTTGCAGAACAGTTGACACATTTATATAGTTTGGGCCATGTGTTCCTGTGTTTTGCATACCATGGAGTGAAGAAAGCATCAGAACTTATACAAATCCTGCCTGAAAAACCCTGTGCAAGCCAAAACTTTCTACCTGGAATGCTGCCATACCAAAGCACAGCACTAAAGTTGTTTCCCACAGAGAATATGAAAGAGATCCACAAACTCCAAAAATGGGATTGTGGTCTGAGTAAATGTGGTAGGAATCAGGCAAAAGCCAATGTACTACATGCTATCCTGAAAAAAAACCCACAATATAAATTACTACAGAAAATAGACAGCAAGTTCCTGTGGCTCAGAGCAGAAATTGGCATCTCAGTGTGGCAAATATAATCTTTTGAGTAGATTTGTATTCATAGAGGGACGTTAACAAATGATGGGGATTGAGGGCTCAACATTGACTTCACATTTATAAAAGCCCTTGCTCTCTACTCTAGATGCTCCTCATGCACCTGAGGAAGCAGGCAGATGTTCCTGTTTGCCAGTGCAGGTAGCAAAGAGCTAAAGCTAGCAGAATTGGGAAGGGCAGCATGGAACTAGGGTGACCAGATGTCCTGATTTTATAGGGACAGTCCTGATTTTTGGGTCTTCTTATATAGGATCCTGTTACCCCATCCCGATTTTTCACACTTGCTGTCTGGTCACCCTATATGGAACCAAGAGGTGTCTCTACTCATGTTCTCCCCTCCTTGCAAAATCATGGCAGCCCCTTTGCAGGCATACTTTGCAGTTGACCTCTGTGGGTTGGTGATGCAGGTAATGAAAGAAAAAGGATGGTCTAGGGAGGAGCCAACTGTCCACATTGGATACTTGGGGTCAGTGTGTTTTCAGACTGATTTCTGGTCTCTCTGCAACAGACTGAGGTTGGAAACCTTATCCCTTCAGGGGAGATTGGGAAGGAACAAAACTATGCCAGGCAAACATGGGGAATTTCTTGCAGGCTTTCTCCCATCCTGTGGGTTTCCTATGGGAGCAGTGATTGAGCTCAGGGAATCTGAAGTTTGAGGCTCTTTCAATGTTTGTTTTCAAGCCATAGACACTACCTATTACTGTAGTTTTTTACTCCTGACTGGATGGTATGCCATGTATAATTAATAATTGATATAGTGCCATATCACAGTGTCTCTTTTACCCAAATAAAGCATCATAATTGTCCTCAGAGTTAAAATTTGAATCCATTTGCAAACAGAAATGTCATACCATAATAAATATTCTGCAGAATTTAAAAGATGGCCAATCTGTAGTATGATGCTGTCAAAAGGCATCCTAAATAAGTGTTATGGTTGCTCCATTTTGTGTTTTGATCACAGAGTACACAAGGCCATATAATAGTTAGTTACTTTCAGAGTAATGGTAGTAGCATTCTACTTTTGTCAAAGGATTTCAGCTAATAGCCTCAGACATAAGTTTTGAGTCTTTCCAGAAACAAGTTTGCATCACCAAACTTTTTTTTTAAGTTTATTTAATTAAATTATAGAAGTGAAAGTTAGACCAGCAAAATAGAAGTGTAGTGAGTAGACCTACTTTAAAATTAGCATTTAAATTAAAAACAAGTAGTTATACAAGAAGATACAAGAGTCACTGTTTTTGAAGGACTTCATAATTCTAAACATCTGATAATGAACTCTGCCTTACCTTACACATATTCAGGACTAAATTCTACTCTGTCCAACATTATGGGTTTGTTTTATTTGTAGCATATTTGGGTAGCTAGCACTTCCCAGAACATCCTCTGCAACAGTAATTCTACCAGCCAGTACAGTGTTCCTCAAAATGGGTTCAGGGATATCACCATAGATTGTGATATGGTGCTGCTCCTCTAAGCAGATCCAGCATGTTCCCCAGCTAGTACTGCTGCTAACACCAGCACACAATATCTTCAGTAAGGCTACTCACTTATTTAAAGTTAAGCACATGCTTCCGTGCTTTGCTGGGTTAGGGCCAGAGTGCTGAGCACCTTGTAGGATCAAGCCTGTATTCATTTTAAAAATCAGAATTTGGTATAAAACCAATCATTTATACAAATCATAATATTTATATCCTTGAACTGCATTTCTTATTCTATACAGACTGTGAAGTGCGGAGAGGTTAAATACAATTATTTCATCACATACTGTTGGAAATGACATTTAAATGGTATCTTATTTTTCACGAGCAGTTTGTATAACTTTGTTAATTTTTATAGTCCATTTTCCAAAAATACCTCTACCAAGGAGAAAGGCATAAAGAAAAGAGTATTTCATCTAGATGATTCACTATTTCCATTACAATCACAGGACATCTAATTATGTACTCCATAAATCTTCATATTTGTTATGAAGCTCATAACAACAAAAGTCCGATTTATAGTTTCTCTCCATGGCTACTACCAATTGAGTGGAAAAAATACGTATTTATGAAGCTTTATTAATAAATTGTGAATAATTCAAACAGTTTCTGCAATGGAGAAACAGCAGTAGAATATATTCTTATTTGCATATAAATGAAATGATACTTTAGTGTCAGAGTGGAGAATTAAATAATATGAATTTTTACAGTGCAATCTTGACAGTGTCATAAATTTTAAGGTAATAAGTTGCAGTTTCCTGAAATCTCATTTTAGCTTTTATTACAAAAGTACGACTGAGGAGCCAAATCTTGCTCCCTGAACATGTGCGACTATTCCCATTGACACTGAAATTACTCAAGCGAATAAGGTTACCAGATTCAGCCCTACGTTAGATATTGAAGCAAGAGCTAGGTGCTATCCACAGATCTACCAGGGGAACAGAAACAGAAAGTTTGGCAATGAGAAAAGTGATAGATGTATTGGGAAAATCCGGAGAAAAAATAACAAAGGAAATTGCAACTCTGTGGGTTCAAACAGATGTCTCAAGAAGAGACAAGGAAAAAAGGAGAAACACAGAAAATGTGCACAAGTGGCCAATTTTTGCCTTTAATTACATGAATACAACCCTATTTGGCTCAAGCACAGTATACTCAGTAAACTTTCCAGGAGTGTTAGAAAATGTTGCAGCAATATTTAAAAGAAGTGTTCAAATTACTGAAGATAGATTGGTGCCTGCTGGGAATGCTTTAATTGTGCTTCCTCTAGAGTCTCTCAAAAGTCTTCCTCCCAAACAGTTTCCCCCCTCTCCCCAACCAGCTGCATGACTTCAGGTCAAGTCTTGTCACAGTCATTTGCATTGACATCCAGAATCACGTGTAAGTACAAAAGATTGCAAGAGTGGAGTCAGAAATAAACCCTGGTTGGTTTTAGCTGGGGGCAGTTCTGGTGGGTGGCAGCTGACAGGGGGAATGGTTGATACTGGCTGGGGCATGGGGTGCTGACTATAGCCTGGGTGATGGCTGGGAAGGTTGTTGCAGTACTGTCTAGGGATGGTGAGGTAGTGGTAGATGCTAGTTCTGTTACATCTCTCCCCTCACCATTCTGCACTAATCTCTCTTCCAGGAAAGCTCTATTAGGTATTGAGCAGTAGGCTGAGCAATGTGAACAGTTCAGCTATGGGGTCGGGATAGTTGGTTTCTCACTATCTACAAGTGGCACTTCCCTGTAACAGAGTGCAGTGCAAGCGAGGTGGAAGGGTGAGAAATGGAAAGTACAGGAAAGGTAGGAGAAACAGAAGCTGGGTTTGCTGCAGGAGAATTAATAGAATTTAATGCCGGAATGGACCATCAGATCATCTATTCTGTCCTCCTGTATATCACAGGCCATTAAATTTTATCCAGTCACCCCTATATTAAGCCCAATAACTTGTGTGAGACTAAAGTTGTATTATGTCTGGTTAAAGCATATCTTCCAGAAAGGCATTAACTCTTCATGTGAAGACATCAAGAAAGGGAAACTCCATCAGTTCCTTTGGGACTTTTGTCCAATGATTAATTGTTCTCACTTTTAAAAATTTGTAACTAATTTATCATTTGAATTTGTCGTTTCAGCTTTCAGCCATTGTTATGCCTTTCTCTCCTAGATTAAAGAGCTCTTTAGTACCCAGTATCTTCTTCTCATGAAGGTACTTATACACTGTAACCCAGTTCTCTCTCAATCTTCTTTTTGATAAACTGAACAGATTGAGTACTGTAAGTCTCTCACTGAAAGGCATTTTCTTCAGCCCTTTTGCTGCTTCCTCTTCAATTTTTCAACATCTTTTTTTAAAATGTGGACACAAGAACTGTATGCAGTATTCCAATATTGGCCTGACCATTGCTGTATACAGAGGCAAAATCACTTACTCTGCTGTTTATACATCCAGGGATTGCACTAGCCCTTTTTGCTACAGCATTGCACTGGGAGCTCATTATGCATTATGATCCATAAATCTTTTTCCAAGTCACTGCTGTCCAGCATACAGTCCTCCATTTTGTAGGTATGCATGCATCCTTGTTCCTAGCTGTATAACTTTGCATTTGGCTATATTAAAACACATTTTGTTTGAATGGGCCCAGCGTACCAAGTGATCCAAACTGTTCCACATGACTGCTTTAGAGCTTCTGTCTACCTTCAACTCACTCTGCCTGGGTCCTAGTTACTGCTAAATACTAAAAATTTTTCTGAAATAGGATGACTAACCCTTCACCATCCACCTGGGTATAGCAACCCCTAGACTGGAAAATGCTGGCCTGCATAGTCATCATCACATCTGGGTATACGTTATACGAGGGCTAATATGGTATTGTCAAATTTGGTGATTTTATCATGTCTTGTGACATTTGGTGTTTTCTTAAAGCTCCCACTCTTACATTCAAGTGATTACTTAAAATCTCAGTTTTCATGTAAATAAAAAAATAATTTTCTAGCCCTCATAGTTATAGGGAAAAACATGAAAATGTAATCTAAATGTAACTTAATGGTGCAAAATCCAAATGCAAATGAGGAGCTCAAAACTTTTATTGTTTTGTAAAAGTCTCATGCTTTTTAAGGAGATCTTTTGATTTTGGAGGTGGGCCTGACTCATGAGTTTTGAATCCTTGGGGTTGACAATACTGTTGATAAGTGAAGAAACTGAAGTGATTTGTCTCAACACAATCTTAAAGAGAGGCAGCGCTTACCACGGAACAATATTTCAAAACCAAATAGGGGAATGAAGACCAAGCGATATCTTGCTTGTTACATTTGAGTTTCAGGGTGATAAAGACTGAACAATGTTTCTTACTGGACAATGAAGTGCTTGGCATTTTCATAGACATAAAACTGTAATTTTGCAAAGACTGCTAGGGCAAGGACAACTTACACAAAGATAATTTTAACTTATGGGCAGGAGCTCTTGGCAATACAGGGGGATGACAGACTCTTGTACCTGTAAGTGTCAGATAAATTTGTCAATTATCTTTCAAGGAAAATCTATTCAGAAGATTTTAGGCCTGAATAGAGTAAGGAGGCTTCACCAGTTAAACTAACAGATATCAATCCCCAGGCATGGTCCATTGTCAGTGCTGATTCGTTTAGACCTGTCACAGCCACAAGACATTGTTAACCCACCTGCAGACTCTGCAGTGGTGGACACAATTACTTTTCAGTAGCTTCTTTCTTTCATCTTGGAGAGATCCCAGAGGTTGTTTTCGGCAATCGCTCATCTGCCTCAAGGGTTCTTTTAAGCAAGGTTCCATATGGTTCTGGCTTGTCACTTTTCATGTTCATCATGTACATGAGGCCACTGGAGCAGACAGTGGAGCAGTTTGGATTGCAGAACATACAACATGCTGCCTTCTTCATCAGATCTGAATGGTTGCAATTTCTTTTTTTCCTAGTCCCCAGCTAAGATAGACAGATAGAGTTGAGGGCATGGCTGAAGCGCAGTGGTTAAAGTCGATTGAAACAGAAGGAGCTCTTACTGCACTGGCTAAGGAGAAGGGGAGCTCTGGGGGCCTGTTAGGATATTTCTACACAGCAACTAGACACCCATGGCTGGCCCATGCCAGCTGACTTGGACTCACGGGGATTGGACTTTCAGGGCTGTTTCACTGCTGTGTGTAGATGTCTGGAGCCTAGGCTCTAGGACCCTGCAAGGTGTGAGGGTCCCAGAGCTCAGGCTCCAGCCTGACCCCAGAAGTCTACACAGCAATGAAATAGGCCTGCAGCCTGAACCCCATGAGCCTGAGACAGCTGGCACAGGCCAGCCATGAGTTTTTCTTTGCTGTGTGGACATACGCTTACCTATCACACCCTGAGTGGGGAGAGAGCTTCCCTCTAGTTTTAGCACAAGAGAGAGAGAGTTGCGCTTGTCTCTGTTTCCCCACTCTAACTCCTGGGTTCCATCCAGATAAGAGGTAAAGCTGGAGGTTGGGCAGGCATTGAGAAGATCTGGTGGGAGTGGTCTGTACTATATCTAACTAACTATATGGAAGATAAATAAATAAATAAATATAATTGACTCACATTATAAGTATCGCAAAAGAGGTGAGTTTTCAGGAAGTATTCAAAATGACTAGAGGTGTTGGTTAAGTAGAAGGAGTCCATACATAGGAGAGAGCAAGCAAAAAGTTACCAAAATATTTGCTAGAGAAAAAGATGAGGGACACCAAGTCTTGCAGCCTTGGCAGAGCAAAAGAAGGTGATGGTAACACAGAGACAATGTCAGATACATAGAGAGATGGGTCTTCGAGGTGGGTAAAAGAAGTTTAAATCTGATATAATGGCAAGATTTTAAGACGGAGAGTGACATGGGTAAGCAAGGGAGATAGTTTCAGCTGCTGAATTCAGGAGGCACCCAGAGGAGAAGATGTGAGTGTCAGGGATGATGGGAAAGGAACGTGTTACAGTAATAGAGATGGAAGATGATCAGGGCATAAAGGAGAGTTTAGGTGTTGGGACAGAGTGGAATGGTCAGATCTGTAAGAAAAGGTGGAAGAAGAAACAGTAACTTTTCAATGCAGCCTTAGAGGGGAAGGTAGAGTGAGAGGGAGGAATTCACAATGACTCACAGGTTATGAGACTGAGTGGCAAGGAAAAAGGTAACTTTAATGTCAATGACAGAGAGGATTTATGAGAGAAAATAAGGAGCTTAATTTTGGTCATGGTAATTTAAATTGTTGGCAAGCCATTCAGGAAGGGATATCAGAGATAAAGGCTGAGATTCTGGATTGGACAGAAGGAAACAGGTCTGGTGTAGAGTGGTAGATTTGCAAATGATCAGATAGTGATGATAAAGAAGTATTTTTTGACAAATATTACTTTTTAAAAATAAACTGTTGTGTAATATTACACCCCTCAGAAACAAATATAGATGGATTATTTTAACAAGCAATATGATTCTAAATTAATGTCATATTTCATCTATTAAAATTAAAGCACTTAAACGTTGGGACAAAACCTAGTTTCACTCACACCTGTTCAATACCACTAACTTCTGTGGGTTACATGGATTAACAAGAACAGAATTTGGCCTGTGAATTTTCCTCATGTCATTCCTCATTTTATTAATTTGTCCTATAATCTGCTCTTGACTACTTTCATCCTTAGTTCAGATTGCAATTTAATGCTTCTTACTCTGTACTTTTTACATTGATCTCTGGCTGCTGTAATGGCCCTTTGGGGCTGCTGGCAGCTTGTGCAGGTTAAAGCTGCTGGTCCAAAACTGGGGAATGCAAAAGTGGTTTAAAGCCACCTGTCCATCCTCTCACTTCTCAAACTGCATAGGGACTATCTATGGAGAAAAATACTACTCAACCATAATAAAGATGGTAAAATTTGGCCCTGAATTAGCATATTCCTTTTTAATTTCAGTGTAAGCTTAATATAATAGAATAGCCATGCTATAGGGTTCCCTTTAGAATGTGGAAAGCTTTAATCTTTGCATAAGTTTAACAATGGATAGAGTTAACATTCTCAATATGGAATGTTTAATAAACAGAATCTTATATTTCACTTTCTGGGGAATAGGAGATTTATGTACACAACTGCTGGAGAGCTATTTCTCAACAAGACCAACATTTTTGATTCACAGAGAAGTTACTTTGAAATAGCTAGGATGTGAATTTAAAGCACAATAGCTATTCTGTACTAATGCCCTATGTGGGCACCCTTATTCTGTATCAGAGGGGTAGTCGTATTAGTCTGTATCCACAAAAACAATGCAGAGTCCAATGGCATCTTAAAGACTAACAGAATTATTTGGGCATAAGCTTTCATGGGTAAAAAACCCACTTCTTCAGGTGCATGGAATGAAATTTATAGATACAGGCATAAATATATATTGGCACATGAAGAGAAAGGAGTTACCTTAAAAGTGGAAAACTAATGTTGAAGGTCAATTCAGTCACAGTGGATGTGGTCCACTCCCAATAATTGATGAGGAGGTGTCAATACCAGAGAGGGAAAATTGCTTTTGTAGTGAGCCAGCCACTCCCAGTCCCTATTCAAGCCCAAATTGATGGTGTTAAGTTTGCAAATGAATTGTAGCTCTGCAGTTTCTCTTTGAAGTCTGTTTTTGAAGGGTTTTTGCTGAAGAATGGTTACTTTTAAATCTGTTATTGAATGTCCAGGGAGATTGAAGTGTTCTCCTACTGGCTTTTGTATGTTACCATTCCTGATATCTTATATGTGTCCATTTATCCTTTTAGGTAGAGACTGTCTGGTTTGGCCAATGTACATGGCAGAGGGGCATTGCTGGCATATATCACAGACGTGCAGGTGAATCAGCCTGTGTGTTGTGGCTAGTGTGTCTGGGGCCTCTGATGGTGTCGCTAGAGTAAATATGGGGACAGAGAAGGCAACAGGGTGTGTTACAGGGATTGGTTCCTGGATTAGTGTTTCTGTGGTGTTGTGTGGTGCATAGTTGCTGGTATTTGCTTCAGGTTGGGGGGCTGTCTGTAAGCAAGGATTGGCCTGCCTACCAAGGCCTGTGAGAATGGGGGATGGTTTTCCAGGATAAGTTGTAGATCTTATTTTGCACCAACAGCCCTTTTATGATTTAAATTAATCCACTTCCAAAGTGTGTGGAATAAAAGTATCCACACAGGGAGTTAGTGCAGAATAGCTATTCAGTAACACCGAACAGCTATTCCACACTGAGCTTCTTCCTTGTGTAAAAGAGCCCTTACAAGAATGCAATCCATTGACTTCAGGGGGATTAGAGAGTGAAAAAGAGTGCAGAAGTTGACCCAAAGAGAACCGTTAAAAAAGCTGAGGACTATTTTCACTTCAGCATGTTGTACTTAAGTAATCAATAACATCCTGTTTATTTAGTAACCCAATCAGTGCAGAAACAGTTTAACACCATAACATACGTTGTAACTCCAGAGTAAAAACTGTGCTCAATGTTATTGTATCATGTGCTGCTGGTAGTAGTTTCTACCAAGAAAGCTGAGGGTACCTCATTTCCTTTGTAAGGTACAACAGCATCCCTATAGGGGCTCTGCTTCTGAAATGATAACCTAAGCCAGGACACACAGTCCCAAGTGAGTCTAGTCACACACAAGCTGTAGTGTCCAGAGCCACTCACAACATCTCCCTGCCTGGCGCAATGTGGGGCGCATTAGTACCTATTGGGTTTCTGGGAACTGGGCAGGCGGAAGCCCGCCCACTGCTAAGGGATCCCCCCAGCCTAAGGGGAGGATCTACAGGACCTCAGAACCCAGCTGATTTTGGGGGACAATTAATAAAAGAACAGGGACAGGAGTGTGGTCAGAGGGTCTGTCATAAACAGATAGCTAAGGGTTAATGTCTCTTTCACCTGAAGCACCTGACCAAAGGACCAATCAGGAAACCGGATTTTTTCAACTCTGGGTGGAGGGAAGGTTGTGTCTGAGTTCTTTGTTTCTGTCTGCCTGCTGTCTCTGAGCTTTGGAGAAGTAGTTTTACTTTCTAATCTTCTGTTTCTAAGTTGTAAGGACAAAGAGATCAGATAGTAAGTTATATGGTTTCTTTTCTTTGGTATTTACATGAATATAAGTGCTGGAGTGCTTTGATTTGTATTCTTTTTGAATAAGGCTGTTTATTCATATTTCTTTTAAGCAATGGACCCTGTATTTGTCACCTTAATACAGAGAGACCATTTGTATGTATTTTTCTTTCTTTTTATATAAAGCTTTCTTTTTAAAATCTGTTGAAGTTTTCTTTACTGGGAAACTTCAGGGAAGTTGAGTCTGTACTCACCAGGGAATTGGTGGGGGAAGGAGTCAGAGGGAAATCTGTGTGTGTTGGATTTGTTCGACTGACTTTGCATACCCTCTGGGTGGAGGGAGGGAAAGAGAAATTAACTCGGTAATTCTGTTCTCCAGGACTGGGAACGGAGAGGGGGGAGTCACTCTGTTTAGATTCCCAGAGCTTGTGTCTGTGTACCTCTCCAGGAGCACCTGGAGGGGAGAAGGGAAAAAGGATTATTTCCCTTTGTTGTGAGACTCAAGGGATTTGGGTCTTGAGGTCCCCAGGGGAGGTTTTTCAGGGGGACCAGAGTGCCCCAAAACACTCTAATTTTTTGGGTGGTGGCAGCAGTACCAACTGCAAGCTGGTAACTAAGCTTGGAGGTTTTCATGCTAACCCCCATATTTTGGACGCTAAGGTCCAAATCTGGGACTAAAGGTATGATAGGGTCAAAAGAAGGAAGCCTTACGGGCACACCGAGCAGAGAACCCCCGATAGTGCCCACTGCTCCTCAAAGGCGTCAAGGGAGCCAGCGGATGCCGCCCAGAGGCACTCCGCCCGGATATGTGAACTGACTAAGGACCGGAAACAAGCCCCACAATTACAGGCGTCTCCACTGGCCAAGTCCTCTCCCTGGTTGTGTAGATAGCCATTTTAGCCAGGGCAAGGAGGAGGCTGACTAGCAGGTCCTGGGACTTTGTGTGACCACGATAGGGAGTGCATAGAGAAGGCGGTGAGGGAAAAACTGCTGCCAGAAATGCAACAGTATATTGGTGAGGATCTGGCTAGCACTAAGAACTGGGCACACTCCTTTAGCAGTGACACGTCCCCCATTGGCCAATGGAAGCAATGTTTTCTTGGACGGGTTGCTATTGGTGAATTCTGCTATCGCTTCTAACGAACGCTACGATTGGCTGACCTGGAGCTGTCTGCAAAAGGCGGCATCAGGCAAAAACCGCACTCTTGGCGCCCTGGGACCTGCTGCCGCCGCTGCTCTGCCTGTGAGTGAGGGAGAACCACCCCCCCCCCCCGTACCCCGGCCGGGTTCGCTCGGCTCCCGGGGGCTTCCCGCGACGGGCTGTCGCTGAATGGCGTTTCATGGGCCGACCCATCGCCGGGGCTGAGCGCGGCCCTCAGGGCAGCTTTCCCGCCGAGCGCCCGGCGCGGCCCGGCTCGGCTGGCCCTCCGGCCGGGGAGGGAGCGGGAGCTTCTGTTCGGGGCTCCCCGTAAGTTTCCAGCCCTCGCCGGCCAGCATCGGGAGGCGAGCCGGCCAGCATCGGGAGGCGAGCCGGTCTGCGGTGTGGCTCCGGGGCTTTGGCCCTACGGGCCCGTTCGGGCGCTGGAGCCGGCGCGCTCGGTCCGTTCTTGGCCAGCTGGGCCGGCCCTGAGCTCCGTTTCAAAGTACTGACCTGCTCGGCCCCTGCCTAGGGCCCGACCGTGCTCGCTGAGGGCGTGCACAGCTCTGCAGCGTGGGGTGAAACGCCGGAAGGAGCCGGGCCAACGTGCGGACTGGTCGCCTGCTTCGCGCAGGGCGTCGGCGATGGAGGCTGAGTGTCGGGGGAGCCCTCGCTGCTGTAACTTGGCGCCCGCGCATCCTGCGTACACACAGCCAGACTCTACCCTCCCTTGTTCTCTTCTCTTTCTTGGTCCCAAACTCACTAACATGTAACTTGTTCCCTTCTTCCACATAACGCTGCACTTGCGTTCTCCTCTGCACAGTGATAAGCATTTTGATGGTCATTTCCTTTGGGCAATATCTGTTTAGTAACAGAAGCCTTTTGAATACCAGTTTTGGCAACCTAGCCTCACTCTTTGTCGTTCTAAACATAATCTGTATCAATATTGAGAAATGTTAGCCTAAAGAGCCGCTTCCCCTTTTATTTATTGAACAAATCTTAGAAAACATTGCTTTTATTTTTTCAAAAAAAAGAATACTAAATTCTGTGTATATCTGTTGGACAGCATTTCTGCTCATTCCTTTGAGAAATAGTCTACACATCATGTACAAACTAAATGACAAAGTTTAAGGTAACTTATGCTCAGTTTTTAATATTTATGCATTCAGGCTGCATTTTAAATGCAGTGGAAAGCATGGATTTGACCAGGAGTCTTGCTACAAGGGAGCTATCTTGTAAAGTTAACGTGCTTTGACAACTCTCAGATGTTTTTCTTCTATCTAGAAGTACTAACATATTGTTGCTCAAACACTGACTATGGAAATAAGATGTCTATGCTTTGTACTGTAAGAGAAGGCTTATTTGCTTAGCAGTGGAAAATGTGAAATTATATCAACTTAAAGCATTATCAGAATTGTGCAAAAATTATCAGAATTGTACATGCATATCTTGATCAGATCCTTTTTATTGCAGTTTGGTTTAGGACAAAGCAGTATCAAGGGAATTTTGTAGCATTTCAGTGCTGTTTTTTGCAGTGCTTATTCCTCAGTTCGGTGCCAGAGATGAGCTGACCTTTCCAAAGGGGTTACTGATTCTCTAAGGAGTCTCTTTTCCCACATACTTCTTTTCTTAGAAAATGATCATGTAATTAAAGAACTATATCATAATGCATATGCACAACAGTGCCCAATTAAGGTAGCACCTGCAATCTTAATTTAGGTATTTCCTAACTTTTGAGTGCTTGATCTTGGCAACCACAGTAATGTTATTTAAATGTAAATATGTTTAATTTCCCTGAGTGATAAATAAGGAAATTACCTCTTGAGCTAATGGAGTAAGTGGTAGTAGGTTGTCCTCTATATGGAGCAGTGCTAGAGGAGGATGGAAGACTGCCATTTTGTTTCACAGATATTTGTTGACAGCAAAGGAGTAATGGCACTCAGGAATCCTGTATTCCATTCCAGGCTCAGGATGGCTGTGTACTCTAGTGAGCGCTGGCCCAGACTCTTCTGCCCATTTCCTCCAAACATGATCCCTTCTACCCCATCTCTTTCAGCCTCTGCCTGTCCCAGCCCTGTCTGTGCCCCAACCATAACTTCTCATCTCAATCTCATTCTCTTTATGATAGTCTCCAGTCCTCAGACTTCTCATTCCAGTCTCCTTACCCAGAAAAGTTGGAGTCTCAACCCCTGCCCCACCAGCTCTGTCTCCTTAGGTGTCTTTTTCCAGTCTCTTTCCCATCCCGCAACACAGCTCCTTGTCCTCAGTTTTCTTGCCCCACCAGTTTCAGTTCCCCCTAATCCTGGAACCTCATCTGATCTGCCCCCTCTTCTCCAGTGTTCCCTATCCCTACTAGCTCTCTGTTCCCAAGCTCCTCCAATCTCAGCTTCTCCCCTCACTTTGTTGCATCCCCCCATACCTTGTCCCAGTTCTTCTTTGGCTCCTCATCATATCTGTCACCCCTCCTCCTGTCCCACATGTTCCTAATCCCCTTCAACCTGCCCCAACTCCCCCTCCTCCCCTGCCTTGTCCAATCTACTCCCCACACCCCGGTCCAGCTGTTTCATTTGCATTCAAATCATGCATCTTCCTCATCCGGTGGGGAGGGATGTCATCCAGAGCTGAGGGAGGGGATCCTCTTCCTGCTCTCAGTTCAAGTGCTCCAATCTGGCATGGCCTGCAGCAGCGCTGTGACGCGGGCAGTGTAGTCACTCTTTGGCGCTGAGGAGAGCTCTCCCAAGATAAAAAAAAAAACCACCCTGAATGAGGGGTGATAGCTTTATCACCAGAAGCTGTGGCACTGTCTGTACTGACACTTTTCGATGCTAAAACTTTTGTTGCTCAGGGGTGGTTTTTTTCATACCCTTGAACAACTAAAGTTTTAGTGCTGAAACTGGCAGTGTACACACAGCCTCAGTTGTGTATCCTAATATGTCAGAGTTTCATAGTCTCCCCAAAATCTAGAAGGAGGTAGATTAAAATAGTTTCATTTTGGGGGATGGAGAATTTTGATTTGTCACTCATTTCCTTCTGTATTTTTGCTGTTACGTTCTGTAACAGGATTTTTGTTGATTAATGTGTTACTTGCTCCCCCTCTGTTTGCCAGAAGCTGGGAACTAGCAACAGGGAATGGATCACTTGATTACCTGTTCTTTTCATTCCCTCTGGGGCACCTGGCATCGGCCACTGTCGGAAGACAGGATACTGGGCTAGATGGACCTTTGGTCTGACCCAATATGGCTGTTCTTATGTTCTTTCTGTAGATCCTGGAGTACATATGGATTTTTGTGTGGGAGTGTTTCTCTTCCCTCTAAAGAAGAATTTGGGAGAAGGGTAATACTATGTATTAGTGAAGAAACACTCTGGGGATGGAAGGGAATGATTTGCATATTAATGTTCAGCTTCCCTCCTTGCTATTGATAAAGATTTGATTTGTGTTAGTCTCTCCCTCTCTGAGATTGTGGAAGGGATTTCACTATAAGAGGATCGGAAGGGACTTCCCAAACTTAATGTCCTCTCTCTCTAAATCTTGTTAGGTGTGGAGGGTGAATGGGAGCAAGCAGGCCTAAGGCATTCTCTCTCTTAGACCCCCCATATTAGTCATTGTCCTCATAGACCTTGTATTTTACTTTGTTAGTTTTGTGATGGAAGCATCCTTGAACACTTACCAAGATGAACAACCTCCTTTGCAGACTGAAAATTTCTGTAGGAAACATGAAAAGAACAGCAAGTTGTCAGGTATGTATTTTAGAGCAGAGGCCATTGATTAAAATTTTGTTTTTGCCATGTTTCTCTTCCCCTTCACTTTAGACTCTCTACTACTGTATGTATGTATTGTTGGGTAAGATCCTGTTACATGAAGAATACATGTAACAAGATTTGAGAGGAAAAGCTTTAACAAAGTTCAGTATTTGGGGCTTTGAATTGATATTTCCAGGCTTGTTTCTGCCCAGTCTGTAGCTGCAGTATTCTAATAGGATCAGTGAATTGTAAAAGAATAGTGCTATGAAATCTGTTACTATTATAATCTAAAATTCTGGTCTGAGCTAGCTATTTTCCTTGCTGAATATAATATTTATGTCAAGTATCAGAGGGGTAGCCGTGTTAGTCTGTATCCACAAAAATAATGAGGAGTCCAGTGGCACCTTAAAGACTAACAGATTTATTTGGGCATAAGCTTTCATGCAACTTGCATCTGAAGAAGTGGGGTTTTTAACCCATGAAAGCTTATGCCCAAATAAATGTTCATGAAGATTTCCATATTGATAACCCTTGAGAATCAGTCATCTAGCCAAAGACCAGAGACACAGTGCTACTTTTCCAGTGTACCTCAGGATGTGTCTCAGCCTCATGCTTCAGAGGTGAGAAAATGGCCTTAACCCTCAGTTATTTCCTATAAATTGGCTCCCCACCTGTAATGATGGTGACTTCAGGTCACTATTGTCTTGGGCAGAATTTGAACACATTGTCAATCTCCTGCACAGTTGTGTAATTTGCACCCCGTTGCACCAATGGGGAAGTTCCATCCCACCCCCAGGAGAAGACAGGTGGTGTTTGCACCCATTGGGGCAGCCATAGTTTGTTGCCAAGGCTCTGCAGGATCCACAGCAGAAGAGACTGTACTGAATTAGTGCATTCTCTGAGCATTCTGGCTACATTGCCTCCTTGGCTAATACCATCTTCTTTGGTGTCTGTGCTATCTAGCTGCAGGTCCTCTGGTGGAGTGAGCTGTGTCTGAACAGACCTCTGCTAGTGGGAGCTGGCAAAGACTGGATGAAATTGAGCCAGTTGAGTGGATTCTCTGTCTAGCATTTGTTTAGAATGGCATTGGCACTAAATTAAGGGCTGCGTTGGGCCCATTAGGCTGGTGGCACTAAGTAAACCAAAGCCGGAGATTGCAGGGAGGGTACAGGGCTACTGATTTTAGAGACTTTAAAGATATGTTGTCACCTGAGATAAACTTATTATATTTAAGGCATGGCCCTCAACTCTGTGCTGTCTAAAAATGCTTTTTGACAGAGTTGGGGCTTTTCTTCTAAGCTATGGACTTTTTTGAAGCAATCCTGTGACAAAAGAGGCTTCCTATATGAAATTACTCCTCAATACTTTTTTTAGTAATGATCTGAAAGATTAGAAGATTCTTTACTAGCACAGCAAGATGCACCACTCAGAAAATTTTTTTAGACTTGCTTCAGCTGGAGCAGCATATGAGCAACCTTGTACTAAAAGCTGTTTTATTTCAATAGAACTTACTATATCAGTTACAGAGACAACTGAGGGGGGATATGATAGGTCTAAAATTGTGAATGGTGTGGAGAAAGTGAACGTGTTATTTAGCCCTTCATATAACATAAGAACCAGGTGTTATCCAATGTAATTAGTAGCAGGCTTAAACAAATGTAAGGAAGTACTTTCCTCATACAGTGTACAGTCACCTTTGGATCTCGTGACCAGGGGCTGTTGTGAAAGCCAAAAGTATAACTGAGTTCAAAGAAGACTTAAGTAAGTTCATGGAGGATCGGTTCATCAATGGCTATTAGCTGGAAATGGTCAGGTATGCAACCTTGCGCTCTGGGTGTCTCTAAACCTCTGGCTGCCAGAAGCTGGGACTGGATGATGGGATGGATAACTCACTAGTTGTCCTGCCATGTTCATTCCCTCTGAAGCATCTAGCACTAGCCACTGTCAGAAAACAGGATACTGGACTAGAAGGACCATTGGTCTCATAGACTCATAGACTCTAGGACTGGAAGGGACCTCGAGAGGTCATCGAGTCCAGTCCCCTGCCCTCATGGCAGGACCAAATACTGTCTAGACCATCCCTGATAGACATTTATCTAACCTTCTCTTAAATATCTCCAGCGATGGAGATTCCACAACTTCTCTAGGCAATCTATTCCAGTGTTTAACTACCCTGACAGTTAGGAACTTTTTCCTAACGTCCAACCTAAATCTCCCTTGCTGCAGTTTAAGCCCATTGCTTCTTGTTCTATCATTGGAGGCTAAGGTGAACAAGTTTTCTCCCTCCTCCTGATGACACCCTTTTAGATACCTGAAAACTGCTATCATGTCCCCTCTCAGTCTTCTCTTTTCCAAACTAAACAAACTCTATTCCTTCAGCCTTCCTTCATAGGTCATGTTCTCAAGACCTTTCATCATTCTTGTTGCTCTTCTCTGGACCCTCTCCAATTTCTCCACATCTTTCTTGAAATGCGGTGCCCAGAACTGGACACAATACTCCAGTTGAGGCCTAACCAGCGCAGAGTACTGGTCTGACCCAGTGTGGCCATTCATATGTTTTCAGAAGTCAGAAAATATGACTCCTCCTTCTGTTCTCACTTGCGAGGCTCAGCTTTATGGTTACTAGCTTCTGGTCAACGAAATCTGTATAGGACCTTCTTCAGAACATAAGAACGGCCGTACTGGTCAGACCAAAGGTCCATATAGCCCAGTATCTGTCTACTGACAGTGGCCAGTGCCAGGTGGCCCAGAGGGAGTGAACCTAACAGGCAATGATCAAGTTATCTCTCTCCTGCCATCCATCTCCATCCTCTGACAGACAGAGGCTAGGGACACCATTCAGTAATGTAACTGTCATTGGGTGGTGCAAGAATGTTATTTATGTACCCTGCAGTCTTTACATATCTGTCTTGAATGGCATTTATAGGGTTTCCTCTCATTACCTTAGGCAGGTTAGATACAAACATCAATATTGTTTTTAAAAAAACCCTGATTTCTTGTATTTAAATACAGGTTTATTCTAAACTAGATATGAAATCAACAACTTATGTTAGGACCTAAGGTGCTTATAATTTATCAATCATTTAAATTAAGTACAAAAAATATTAAGCAGTGCATATTTACTGC
The DNA here is from genome assembly GCF_007399415.2 of Gopherus evgoodei. NCBI lineage: Eukaryota > Metazoa > Chordata > Testudines > Testudinidae > Gopherus > Gopherus evgoodei. The sequence goes on along the minus strand of NC_044329.1, from coordinate 79,878,960 downwards.
CAAGTTTTAAAGAAGGTCAAAGCACTGAACTGCTGGAAGTTACTGGCTAAGCATCTGGAACCAGAAGTTGTGGAAGTGCTAAACCAGCTTTTGACAGCAGTAGCCTCTTCTGCACATGTAAAAAGAGAATATTTTCTTCATTTCAATTTATTCAGATAGTTCAGGTCAATGACTAGTTTGTTCAATACCTCCTTTGTTTAATAAAGCAATTAGTTTTAAATGCAAAAACATGTTGATACTTTTCTCTCCAGCACATTTAGTTTTATTTAATAACAAAGTTCTGTTTTGTGCATTTTTAACTGAATGTGACAATTTTCTTTCAAATATGGCATGACACAAATCAAGTTAAAAAACCTAATAAATAAGAAATGCATCACACACTGTTTTCTAATGTAATAAAAATGTAAAAATTAAGAATCTGACTAGATGTATGTTAAGCGATATAATTGCTTAAATAAACATGGTTTATACTCCTGGTAGCAAAAAATAAACAAAGTCAGGAGATAAGGTATATTTAGTTGCAAAAAACCATGTTTTAATAGTTACCAACTAATGAGAATCAACCTTATTTTTAGGAAAATATCTAAAAAGTACAAATGCAGAATATGATTAAAATAGATAATTTTAAAGCCAGGTTCTGTGTTTGCTGATTAAAATCAGTGTTTTAAATCATTCACTTTGATTTTTTTGACCACTTGGGAATAGCAAACATCCTTTAAAATGGACAGTATCACATGAAAGTGTCATTCTGTATTTCTCATTGTAGTCACCTGGGAAATGATACAAACATGGACAATATTATTTTGAAGAATGTTCCTCTCCTATGGTGTTGAGAATTGTTCATTTGTCATTGTTGGCCAAAGTGATCTGATTGTAGGTTTAAGAAAAAATATCAAATGCCAAACACCATCCTAAATATTTTTGTGTTAAAGAGAGGTGGGGGGGGGGAAGCAAGGGGGTGAATGGTTATGGCTTTTCATCATTTGTAGTCAAAAACAGTAATTGGGCGAATGGTGGATATGCATTTTAACTAAAAGCTAGAAAACCCCACAAACGTGGAGGTTTTCTCAATGTATTCGCTTTCTATTAAGCATCTGAAAATATTTGTATGGTGTCTGAAATTTTTTAAAGTCAAACTATGGACTTCTCAGAACACAATTAAGCTTTCATTTTGTGAAAATGACAAATGAATACATTTGCCATGACTTTATTACTGTACAAAATAAAGCAAAATTAAGAAATAAAACTTAGCAAGAAAACAAATGTTTGTAATTCTTATGTTTAATATACTGTATAACTGCTTAATAAAAGTTTTTGCTTGTTACTGTCAGTTTCTACCACAGGTACAGATATGTGCTATTAATGTTTGAAGCATTAACTTATGTCGTTGATGTAGCAGAGTGTAAATTTCTGAATTCTTTGTTAGTCAAAGCAAAAACTTTGACATGAGGAATAATCTCTGGTAAGATCTTACTGTTCATCAGTTCTAAAATAACATACCTAACTTACAAAGTCCCCAGTTTACCATGCCTCATAGGATTTAGGAATGGCCGGGATGTTGAGCTGCTTTGCTTAACTCAGCATCTTGTGCAATTAAGCACTCTCTACTCTGAGTACTCCTGGGGGAATTCTGCACCAAAAAAAAAATATAGATATATAGATATATTCTGTGCACATTTTAAACTTCTGCATATTTTATTTGTCAAAATAACGCAGTATAATCACTTTGGTTTCAACTATTTTGGTAATTTAAACTACAATACAATGGATAGAGAATGGGAGTGGAGAGCATTGGAGAAAATCCGTGAAGCCCCTTGCTTAATAGTAATGTTGTTAGGTTTGACCCTTTATTTCTAGTTATTAGTCAACAAATATATGCAGCCATATGCTCAGTGTTACATTATAGGCAACTGAAGAGCAAGTGAGGGCAGGGAATCAAACTCACAATTAATATTTGCTAGTAACCTTTCTGGAGATGGTCAGCAGCCAACAGTTCATGGAGCACATTTTGATAAGGAATATTTTGAGTCCAAAAATTTAGACCAGTTCTAATCACGAAAGCACCATAAGCATTTATAAGGCCATACTGTCCTTTATATACCTCTGGAAATGTGAAGGAGCCTTAAAACTTTTACACCTGTTTTATACTCCTGGGGGAATTCACAAAGACAATGGGAACAATTTACTAAGCAGGCTGGCTGCTACATTCAGCTCTGCCTGAAGGGCCAGAACCTGCCCCATGTCTACCTCCTCAGAAACACCCTGAAACTCTGCCCTCCACACTGAGCGTGTTGCAATAGTGAGTGAGGGATAGAGTGTCTCTTTCTTTCACTTTCATGACTGCCCAGCTCCCCCCGCAGGTGATGATTTACATCTCTATTGACTGCTCCGGGCACCTGAACCAACCTGCCTGTGCTGCCGGGGAGGAGCTCATGACTGCTCTTGCAGTTTCCCTTTGCTTTCCCGTCAGAAGTAATTTTTTCTGCGGGGAAGCAAAGAAATTGGTAGTGGACATGAATTCTGTGCATGCACAGTGACACAAAATTCCCCCAGGAGTATACTCTACAATTAGTCACTAAAACACTTCAAAACAAGTATAGGGTGAAAATGATAGTATTTTTCTTCTAAAAAAGATCTGATGCACCTTTCTTTGCCTGCCCAGTACCAACCAGTGGCAGACACTTAAATGTTAGGAGTTTTTAAAAAATAACTACATTTTATTTTTGCAGTGTGGATACAAGCTTGGAAAGGCTGGATGGGTAACAACTATCAATGAGCATATTTTAAAAGAAGGGGAAGAGACTTGGCAGTGGGGGAAAGATGAGGAAGAATGATGAGATGAAATACAAAGTGTAGGGGCAGTAGCCTTCAGCAGTTTTAAAATGTATATATTTTTTGTAATTAACTTCCAACTAAAATTTAATTTAAAACTCTAATGGGGACTTCTGACATCTGTTTTCAGGTTCTTGAAAGGAGGGAAAGGATTCAAAAGTCACATTTCAGTCTTCTGTTTATGTTGCAGCAGTGAAATTTGTTCATTTGGGCTCATGTGGGTTTGGGAATACATATACATACAAAGTACATGCCTATTGTAATCTTTCTGGTATGACTGTTTATAAATTGATTTTTATTGTTCATGATATTTATTACATCAGTGCTTACTGTGCTTCTTTTGTATAATGTGTAATCCTAGTTTAAACATTTTGCTATTGTATGTGTTAATTTGGGCATGATTTTCCCTCTACCATTTTAGTATGTATAATACATATGAGTTTAGCTCCTACCAAATACATCATTTTTATTATGTGAAAACAATACAAACCATTCTTGAAAACATCTATTGTAGGAATATTTTATCCTTGCTGTAGTAATTAGCCACAAACTCCATAAAAGTATGGGCCAATGACTTTTTGGTTCTCACTGCTTTGAAATATCAGGCCATCTGTCTAGGTGTCTAAATATGGACTTAGGAGTCAAACACTAGTGTTACAGAAGTTGATAAAGAGTGACACTAATTGAACCCAACCATTGTAAAATGTTTCAACTTTAAATGTAACTTGCCTTGTGTATATTTTCATATGCTTTATCTTCTAAGGCTTTATAGTATTTTAGCAGTAGCATAATGGTTTATTGTTGCGTGACAATAGTTAGAACATAAGACAGCATAACAAATTAGAATTTCTCTGAAAATTACAAAAGAAGTGTGCTTTAAGAATGCGTTTGAGTCCTCTAATACTTGTCTAAAATAACAAGGGCCCATCCTTTGAGTGAAATTCCTTAGTTTTCCTATAAGAATGCAGTATCCTTGCTATGCCATCTAGTGATTGGAGTATAAAATGCAACAATTTAAATATAATCAGCATGGCTTTTTTATTTGAATATTTTTAACGCCCTCCAATAACATATGAGTTTGTCTTCCTAATATTTTCATTTTTAAACCCCTTTCTTTGTTTTGTAGTCTTTGAAGTTTACCTCTTACATACCCATTTCTCAGCAGCCAGTATACATTTGTCTTCTATGAAATGGTGACATTACTAACTCCATGTGTATGTTAGTCTCTGAACTATAATCTGAGATCCTATTAATTTTGAGGGTTGGCCATGCTGTGCTGAGTGGCAGCAATTTAAGAGTTTTAAACAAAACACTGTAGCAGCATGTAACTTATACAGCGTGATAGATGGGGCAGTACTGTTGGCATTCAGTTAGCAGTTATGTCAGAAAGGGCAGAGTTTTAATGCCCCTCTCAATTGGGTTTGTCCATGAAGGTGGATCAGAGACATCAAATTTAATCAACAGAGGTCTGGACCAAAAAAATAATAAGACAAAAGGTGGATATTCATGGATCATGAGTCTCAAGCCAAAAAAGTTAAACTCTTTGAACTACATTCTTTGACTATTTACAGTACAATATTTTTATGTGGGTGCCTTGCACTATGCTAACTGGAATAGTCTTTACTACTCTTTTGCAATCTTGGGCACTAAACTCGCAAGCGTGTTCATGTTTAACGTACGCACATGAGTGTTATTCAAATGTACCTGCATATGTCTTTGCAGGACTAGAGCCTCGGTTTGTTTTATACTGCTTTTTATGCAATTTCACCCTCATTTATCTGAAATAAAGTCTAATACATGTCCTGAAATTTAACTAGTAAACTGAGACTAAGCAAAATATTTTCTGTTTTTCCTTTATTCCCTCAACAGGAGTAAAAATAGATATTGAAAAACTTTATGAAGCAGTGCCACAGCTTGTAAATGTGTTCAAAATTAAGGAAAGAATTGGAGAAGGTAAATGTATTGAATTTTGATGTACTTAAGAAATACAAATTTTAAGAGTATAAAACTATATAATGAAGTCCAATATTGGCAAATTCTAGTATGACTGCCATTTTATAGATTGCTTTTTAGTATTGTTAGAAGGAAATGGGAGTTCTAATATTTTAGTTGCAAGTACAAATGCTTGTAGATAAGGGTTTTTCCAAAGAGATTTTCCTGCCAGATTCTTGAAACCCCTTACCAAAGTAGACTCTGATTTAAACAGCTTGTTTTGATTTAGACCAGGCAGTTTAAACATCTATAGGGTGCTGCAGCTCTTGGACTAGATTTAGCCAAGCATGTCTATGTAAAATTTAATCCACCTATATTTGTCTCTAAGGTATACATTCTAAATGTACAATTATACTCTAAGACATTTCACTACCAGTAAAGTTGTCTCTGCTTTTCTCATATTAAACCCAATGGGTGGGGCTAAGAGAGGAAGATGGACGATTATTGCTAAGATTTTTAAAATATGGCTCAAACTAGGCACATACTAAAATTTTCAAAAATTTGACAATGGGACTTAGGCCCCAATTCTGTGACCATGCACATGCTTAACTTTACTATGAATAATCCCATTGAAATCAGGGCAATAAAATTAAGCATATGTGTAAATATTTGCAGGATAGGAGCCTACACATTTTTGAAAATTTTACCTGTAAGGTCTTTGAAAGTTTTCCTCTAAACTTAATGTTTTGACTTTTTTCTTATATTTGAAAGTATATAAAGTGGATGTTTGATTTTTTTAACGGCTATTTATGATTGTAATACTTGTGATAGCTTGCTAAATGTTTAAAAACTTACTAGTTTGTAAAGCTGCTTTAAAAGAGAGCTACATATTTAGTTCAGTACAGCAATCTGAAAGTTCAAGAGCATGGAATGCTTCTTTTCATGAACAACCAACCTTATTTAATGACACTTTATTTTAATTTATAACGGTGTTTCTAACCCTGTTGATGAAAGTGAATATGTTGCTAAAAAGTGACATTTGTGACACTGGAAATACTGAAGGCTTATATGCAAAGATGTGTTTCCACTTGTACTAACTTAAGATGTGGGGTCATATCCTCCCTTCAGTTTCTCTCCCCAAAAAAGGGAAAGGGCTTGCTAGTTATTCCTTTAGCTCAAGTGGAGGGGCCTGTGTTTTTGTTGCTGATAGTACTAGAGTTCATTCCTACTGGCAACTGTGATCTGTATATGCAACTATAGTCTTGTTATGCTTGCATGCAAGTCTAACATTTTGCAATTGTAATGACTTTAAATTATATTTTATGGTCTAGTAACATTTCTTATTAATTATTTTGTACTTCCCAATTTCTGGACACTCATGGTTAATTTTCTTAAGTACTTCAGGGTTATCAGACAAATTTTTAAGTGGCTTTCTGTACTAAAACCACTTTTTAAAAGTTTTTTCCTCATGCTTTAGCCTTGACTTTGAAACCTATTGTTTTGTCACAAACTTAACTTGACTCAAATAGTCTCTTTCACCACAAGTGCAGCAGTCAGACCAGTAACATGAAATATTTTTAATTTAGCTAATCCAAAGCTGTTAAACATAAGTTTCATACTTACTTTCTTACAGGTACTTTTAGTTCAGTTTATTTGGCCACAGCCCAGCTACAAGCAGGATGTGAGGAAAAAATGGCTTTGAAACACCTAATTCCAACTAGTCATCCTCTACGAATTGCTGCTGAACTTCAGTGCCTTACGATAGCAGGGTGGGTAAACAAAAGACACTCCTTTTGCTTTAAAAAAAAAAAAAAATTGTCAACTGAATTTAAGTGTCATCTAAAACTAAGTTGTGTGTCTAGTTACTTTTTAGTTTTGGTAGTTCTTGCATTATGCTGAAGTTTTGACCACAAGAAAATAAAAATCAATAACTCTTTATATCAAGGGTGTACCATAAATGGATCATGTTAGCTATAATGCTCATGTTGCTTTATGCGAGTCTCAATTTGCAACTGACTTTGTATATGCTAGTAAAAAGTTCTAAGAGTTACACAGTATACCTATGCAATCAGACATGTTTTAGGTAGGAAACGGCTGATAGAATCCTCTCTAGTACATCTGAAAATACTGTCAATGGCATTGAATTCTTTTCACTGGTTTAGGAATAGAGGTGCACTGCTGATATTTGCTGGTTCCAAGATAGGCGGTTGGAATAGCTCTTATCTGACATTTTAAACCAGTTGCTCTCAAAAGGCTCAATCCTGGATCATGCAAATCCATGAGAGCAGACTCAAGCCCTAAAAGTGGGCCATGAAGCACCCATGGTCTGCAGAGCCCTTCGTTGCAAATTGAAGACTGAAACACTTTGAGAAAAGTAATGAGGGGATTGTGTTCAGAGTACATGCTGGTACTTTGTATGGCTGTTCATCAGTGTTAGGTTGCTGGCAATGTGGAATTTGTGTATTAATAGAAAAAGCATTGCTGAAGTTTTCTGTGGGAGCCGGGTGAAATAACCTATTTTCTATTTGTTTCAAGATAGTATTTTATTTTTCCTTTAGGGGGCAGGATAACGTTATGGGAGTTAAATACTGCTTTAGAAAAAATGATCATGTAGTTATCGTTATGCCATATCTGGAACATGAATCCTTTTTGGTGAGTCCCAGCCTTCTTTTTTATATAAGCAGTAAAATACTTAATTATAAAGAGTTGCAAAATTACAATATTCAAATCTTACAGGACGTTTTGAACTCTCTCTCTTTTGAAGAAGTACGAGAATATATGTTTAATCTGTTTAAAGCATTGAGGCGCATTCATCACTTTGGTATTGTTCACCGTGATGTCAAGCCCAGTAACTTCCTGTACAACAGGCGGCTGAAAGAGTAAGTCTACGCAGATGACTTTTATTATGATCTCATTTGGGAATGTGTGCCTTGGTAGAACATAGTAAATTAAGTTTGGGGGGTTTTCCCTTCCAACTATACAATATGGGCTTAAACAGTAGAAATACATTTAAAAATAAATAATTTTATTTAGAGTTTAGGGACTTGGTCAGGGTGGGAAAGAAAAAACAATATAGTAAGCGTGAAAAATTTGGATCACAGAACGGCAAATACTTTTTAAAAAATTAACAATTTTTAAACTCAGTGAGTAAAACTAGTAAAATTGTTGCATGTTCAATAAGATTAAACCAAATAAAATCACTGTCCATTATTTACTTTAATATAGTTAATACTGACCATTATTTGTATACCGCATACAAATGTATGTGTGTGTCTTGCAGCACACCAAATGTACATAGCAAGAAAACTGATGTTTTGGAGTTGCTTTTTATTGTCTTGCACTATGTAGCTTTTCTACAATTAGCTATTCCTAAAACTAGGTCAGGTTGTATTAATTATCTTATCAGCAAGTAACTAAATTAAGGTAGCTAGGTGATATTGTCCACCTTTTGCAAGGAGTTCAGAGTTGCCTTCCTGTTAGTGAGTAGCTATATCCTTATGGCTTGGTAAATATTTCACTGCAGTCCATACAAGAGTAAGGTAAAACTTTATAGGGAAAACTGTCTTGCATCAATCTACGCATCTAGAAATTCTGTGGAAGTAATTTTCTTAACTCTCAGAAGATGAATTTCTCCCATATTGCTTGTTTACTCTGCTAGAATCATTTTAGAAAAGCATTCTATTGTTTCTGAAGTGCTTTTTATGAGATCTGATGTTGAGTCAAGTGTTGCATTCATGAAACAAAATAGTGACTCAGAATGACTTTCCCATGGCAAGTAGTAAGCATTTTACGTGTGTATGTGCCACCAGCTTTTGTGGAACCAAAGTCTTCAATTTAAAAAAGTTGTTGTTCTCAATGTAATGGGGTCAACACCCAAGTCTCATGAGCGCCCCTCTGGTTGGGGGTGTCCATGATCTTTAAACCAGTCCAGCCCTGGTATGGGGCCATATCCCCGGGGCCCCCTCCCTGGAGACACTGTCTTCCTGCAATTGCCCCAGGCTCAGTCCCTGCAGCCAGCCAAGAGCGCCTTCATTGCTCCCCTGGTCCCTGCTAGTAGACTGTCTTTGGCTCAGTCCTACCAGCCAGCCAGGAGCCTCTTGCTCCCCCAGTCCATGCCCCTATTTAGCTGTCTGTTGTGCTGCAGTTCCCTCAGTCAGCCAAGCATGCCGTCCTTTCTTCTCCAGCTCCAAGCAGCAACTACCCTGTCTTTGGCTCTGTAGGTCCTTTTTATAGGGCCCTCCTGGGCCTTCACTGACTGCTTCCCCCCTTGCAGTCACTCTAGCCTGCTTAGAGGACCTTTCCATTGCTCCTTTCCTGGGATAAGTGTGGCAGGACCCTGAGGCCTCCATCAGGGGGCCTTTGGGCATAGTCTACTCCATCAGACTCATCATTGCAAAGAAACTTTCAGATGTGAATCGAGTGTAAACTAATACAGTCATATCTTCTGAAGTCTGCAGCCAGCTCCAGTGGTGTTGCTGAAATCTGCAACAATTTCAGCATTGTGAAAACCAATAGGTCTTGTCTGTTTTCACTGTTACTGTTGGACAGCAGTGAAATTGATAAGAATCAAGTCAGATTCACTCAGCTGTTGTTGTCTGAGGTAGTTGTGAACAATAGTGGAGGCGGGCACTGGAGTTATTGACTAGGGGAATGGAAGCTAAAGGTGAGACTGATGAGAGGGGTTGTAAAGCCCTCTTTGGTAGCAGCCAGAAAGCTGAAAGAAGGATAAAGTAGCAAAGACATTCCACTCAGATCTTCCTGAAGCCTGGGGAAAGATTAAAGTAGCAGAGACCCACCCAGTCTCATAGTAGCCAGTGAGATGTGGGGAATAGAAATTTCCAGCATCATCCCATTTTTTTAGTAGCTTGGTGGGGATACAAGGTGGGTATTGACTTCTTGCTTGGACATTTGCCCCTTGCCAGTAATGTCCACTATCTTTCATAAGTCTGAAACTATTAGGTTTAATCTTCTGTCTATTAAATGCTTAGTAAAATTTTCAAGCCCAGTGTGTGTGGGTGTGTATAAAATTTGAGGGAAATTGACAAAATATAGGGATTAGGTAAAGGTAAGATAAGGGATGCAGGGGGAAGGATTTTGACACTGGAAATAACACATAAGAAAAGAACAGAAAATGGAAGAAGAGAAAATAAGTAACAAAATAATAGTAAGCAGGGCTTATTAATTAGTATTCAGTGATTACTGACTGTTTGTCAAACTGTATTGGATAATTTTTTTTATATTTCACCACCCTAAGAATGAGACTTTTTTAAAAACATTCATTTGATGATCAATTTTCTATTATGGTTACAGCATAACTGTTCTTTAAATTGCAGTGAATATAGTGGAACAATTATATTTCACCTGGTTAATATGTTTAAAGCATCTGGGTAAGAGGAGTCAGCTAAATTTTCAAACTCTGCCTCTTGTGTGGGATAAATGCCAATGTATACCTTAGCTTCTGTTCTAAGGAACTGGGTTTTTTGAATAGTATAATTTTCTTAAATTGTCTTTTTAAATTTGTGTCTTCTAGGTATGCCCTAGTAGATTTTGGTTTGGCACAAGGAACCCCTGATACGAAAATAGAACTACTCAGAGTTGCCCAGTCTGAAAGCCAACAGGAAAGTTGCTCACAAAATAAGCCTCACCTAACTTTGGGAAACAGGGTTTCTGTCAATGTTACAGCATCTAGACAGATAGCTCAACAGTCAGCCTCAAAAACACCTGATAAATGGTGCTGCTCGCTTTCACAAATGCAGATTAAACAAGGAAAAGGAGGAAAGGTTCTGAGTCTTTTTAACTAATATTGCCACATGAGTTTATTTAATGTATTATTTCATCCAACAGGGGGAGATGTAATACTAAAACAATTTGTCAGGCTCCAATTCCAAATCTTACTGTGTGTGCACTTATGCAACATGTTAGAAACGTTTTGTAAGAGTTAAACTGTTTGTAAAAATGGAACTAGTTTCTGAATAACTATATAGGCTTTGAACATTACTTCAGTGTCTACTATATCTAACAATAAAAATAGTGGATTCTTATGTAATGCTGCATGCTGTGTAAAATGCAGTAATGTTTAGTGAGCCCCTGAATCTCCTTATATAAAAGTAGTTAACATTTTAGCAATACATACCATGGCTTCCCTCCCCACAAAGTTTCTCATCTCAAGTTTAGTTGCACATCAAAGTACAACTGCTGTACGTGTAAATTTCAGGGTGTCTTGGCATATTTCTGAAGGGATGTGTTTTGTAAGCATGTTTATGGTTTTGTCTAGACTATGTTGTCTTCATCCACAGTAAGCTGGTGCCTGGAAATGACTTGCATGCAGCTGTTTTTGCCTTATGTCACATCATACTTTTAAATACTGTTAGATTACAGCTGACAGCGTTACAGATAATTCTTATTGTCCTTTTTTCATTGTTGTAGGATGGGTCTGCGCACCATTCTGTCCAGCGCTCTGTCTTTGGAGAGAGAAATTTTAATATCCATAGCTCCACATACCAGGACAGCCCCACAATAAAAGTAAGCAATACTGCTCACCAGGAACACAATCAATTATACACTTCAATAGTTGTGGAACTTAACTGTGCTTTAGTACTAGATATCCCTGACTACTATTAGTGACTTGTTGTGGCACTAACAATTATTGAACAGAATTGGCATTTTAGCAAAGTCTTACATTTACTAAAGACTTAAGTGATTTTTTTTCAAGCTATTGGAGTGACAGTAGTTACTGTTATGGTCTAGCTGTTGCCCCACATGATTTTGTTTATATAGTAATTAATCTTTTTCTATCTGTGTATCTATGTAGCTTAGAAATTACTCCAAAAGCTTGCTTTTGTGTTCTGCAGTTGATAAGGCTACAGAGAAAACAGACAAAGTTTGTAATAAACATTTTTACTATACTGTTTATAATCAGGGCATGATGTCTAGTGAAAAACTAGACATTAGCAAGAAAAGCCATAACTATGAACAAAGACAGAGGGTTTGGCCAACAGTGATATTTTAACTTGGCAGTTTTGGCTTTGAAATAATATAGCCAAATACTAGCATCTATCTCACTTCTTAGTGTTTTTCCATTCCCATTTTTGCACAGAGTGTTTTAATTAAAAACAAAAGAGACAAAACCCTAGCCAATAACTAAACATTATACTGGTAAACATTACTGTAATTTCAAAGTACTTATGAATATATTGTGGATATTAATTAGTAGTAGTCACTGAAAGTCTAATTTCCCAAGAAAATCACCACTAACTTTACGAATCTTAAATCCCTTGCTACTCTTATTAGCCTTTGCGTTATCAGTAAATAAGACTGGTGCTTTCCTCTTAAAACTGGTAACATATGTTAGTGCTTTCTACACTAATGGAAGGGGAAGCGGAATAATGAAGCAAAATGGAAATAGCATTTAAATTTCTAATATTTAGAACATAACATCTATATTACAGCTCATAAAGCAATCAAAAGTGATGGATGTTGCATCTAGAAAATTAGCAACAAAGAAGAAGATTTCTACAAAAGCAGTGAACAATGGTGTAGCCAGGAAAGCTGCCAACAGTTACCCAGCTATCTTGACCTGTGACTGTTATGCAACAGATAGAGTTTGCAGTGTTTGCCTTTCAAGGTAATTTGCTTTTGATGATTCTGTAAAATCAACTTCTGTGCTGTCAAGCAAGGTTAGAAACTTAGATTTATTGGACAGTTGATTTAGTAAATGAAAGATAGCATTAGACCTATGCAAGTTACATGTATTAAAACACAGTGTATTCTAACCTGACAAAGGTCATGGATTTTATATGGTTCTCACTTCCAGTGCTAACTTTCTCATTGCAGATAAATGCAATTTATTTGTAGTTAAAACAGTTTGACATTGAAAGAGTTTTCTCCATTGGATGTTAGTGTATATAGAGACTGTTCCTTTAAGGTGTGGGGGACTTTTAATTTCAATAAGATAATAGCTTAACAATTCTCTGCAATAAAATTCTGAAATGGGTTTGTAACAGGTCTTATTTACACCTAGATGGGTTTTCCTATATATTCTCTCTCTCTCACTCACTCACACACACACCCCTCTCCTATAGCAGTTACCCTTCTCAATGCAGAAACAGTGTGTAATAGTGTAGGTCCACTATTGCAGGAAAGGAAAGCTAGTAACAGATGCCATCAAGAAGGCTGAAGTGTTCAATGCCTATTTTGTTTCAGTCTTTGCTAAAAAGGGTTAAAAAAAAAAAGAGTACCCAGGGAATTAGAGCACTCAGGCTAACTTGGATACCTGGAAAGATACTGGAACAAATGATTCAATCAATTTATAAGCACCTAGAACAGGCCTGCACAACTCATAAAGCAGCGAGGGCCACATTACTCCAAAGAAAACAGCCCCATGGAAACATCCTCCCCCCCCCCGGACCTCCCAGCCCACGGAAACACCCCGCCCCAGCACTGCCCAGCCCTGCAGAAACAAACCCTCCTTCCCCAGCGCACCCCACCAAAACAGCTGTAGGTCAAAAAGGAAGGTTGGGGGTGGGGAGGTGATACTTGATTTTAAATCAATCAGGGGCTCCCAGCTGAAGAGGTGGCTGGGAGCTGTCAGGGGCAAATTAAAGGGCCTGGGGCTCTGGTGGCTGGGGGAAACTGGAGCTTTGCGGGGCTGGGGCAAGGATTTAAAGGGCCTAGAGCTCCTACCGCTGAGGGGAGCCCAAGCCCTTTAAATCCCAGCCCCAGCCCATCCACCGGAGCCATCAAAGGGCTCTAGACTGCCTGGAGCTGCCAGGGAGCCCTGAGCCCTTTAAATCTCAGCCACAGCTGGGAATCTGTGCAGGCAGCCCAGAGCCCTTTGATTCCCAGCTGTGGCTGGGATTTAAAGGGCTCTGGGCTCCCCGCTGCTGCGGGGAGCCCAGAGTCCTTTGATTCCCCGTCGCGGGCCGCACAGTGAGCGTCCGGCCATATGTTGTGCAGGCATGACCTAGAGGATAACAGAGTTATAAGGATTAGCCAAGATGGATTTGTCAAGAACATGTCAAACCAACCTAATTTATTTCTCTGAGTGGGTTACTGGCCTAGTGGATTGGAGCGGGGGAGGGGGACAATAAATGTGATACCTTGATTTTTAGTAAGGCATTTGATCCCACATGACATTCTCACAAGCAAGCTAGGGAAATGTGGTCTAGGAGAAAACTTGCAAAACTGGTTATCGGAATAGTTATTGATAGCTTAGCATCATACTGGGAGAGTGTATCTAGTGGGATCAGTCCTGGGTCTGGTAGTAGTCAATATTTCCATTGACGACTTTGATAGTGGAGTGGAGAGTCCACTTATAAAATTTGTGGATGACACCAAACTTGGAGGTATTGCAAGCACTTGGGAGGACAGGATTAGATGCAAAACAACCTTGATAAATTAGAGAATTAGTCTGAAATCAATAAGATGACATTCAGTAGAGGCAAGTGCAAAGTACTTCACGTAGGATGGAAAAATCAAATGCACAACTACAAAATAGGGAATAATTGGCTAGATGGTGCTGCTGCTTAAAAGGATCTGGGGTTTATAGTAGATCAAAAATTGAATGAGCCAACAATGAGCCATTTTGAAAAAAGGCTAATATTATGGGATGTATTAGGAAGAGTGTTGTTTGTGAGACATGGGATGTAATTGTCCACTCTACTTTATACCCCAGCTGGAGAACTGTGTCCAATTCTGGGTGCTACATTTTAAGAAACATGTGGATGAACTGGAGAGAGTCCAGAGGAGAGGAACAAAAATGATAAGATTTGGAAAATCTGACCTATGAGGAAAGGCTAAAAGGTTTTGAGGAAAAAACTGAGTTGGGGATCTGATAAGTCCTCAGATATGGTAATATCTGTAAGGCCCGTGACAAGTTGTTCTTCATGTCCATCAATGCAGGACAAGAAGGAAGTAATGGGCTTAATCAGAAGAAATTTAGGTTAGATATTTGAAAACCCTTTCTAACTCTTCAGGGTATAAAGGTCTGGAATAGGCTTCCAAGGGAGGTTATGTAATCCCCATAATTGGAGGTTTTCAAAAACAGGTTGGACAAACACCTGTCAGGAATAGTCTGAGTTTACTTGGTCCTGCCTTAGTACTTGATGACTTCTTCTTGAGGGCCCTTCCAGCTCTACAGCTTTATAATTCTATGATTAAACCAGCAAAACAGTTATTTTGGCAGCATAGCTTAAACTAGTTCCCCAAACAGAATAAGCTAAACGAGGAAGAGGGTTTTTTTTTTCTTTCATGCAATAACTACATCTGCACTAAGACTTTGCTGGAATAGCTATGTCTGTTAGGGATGTGAAATGTCACAGAGCTAACAGACATAGCTATGTCAGCAAAATTTAAGTGTAGGCCAAACCACATTTAAAAATGAACTGAAATGCTGTTCAACCCCCCCCAAAACCTGAAAATGTAAAATTATTTTACTTTATTAATTTATGAAAACTTTACATCTTAAAACCCTACATTTGACAAATGTAGGCACTACTTAGCTAAGCAGTCAAGACCTGAATTCAGGGTTCCATATTTCTCTTGCAAGGGTCAGTCATGTCTTCCTTTTATTGTAGATATTTCTAGGCACCTACAAGAACACTCAGCAGCCTTTAAGTGCTGTGCAAGGGAAATATAGAACCATGAACTCAGGTCTTGGCAAGTAAATAAGAGGAAACATATTTGTTAAACAAATTTAACTTTTATCTCGAAACTTACACTGTGTGAACTGTTCCAAAAAATAGTAATAACACATCTGAAATTGTCTTTTTTCATATGAAATTTCAACAAACGTTGAAATACATACATTCTAGTATTTATAAGGCATTTTGGTTGCCCTTTAACATACTGTTTTCTGCACATTTGGTTGTTCATCGCTAAAAGGAAAACTGTTAATTTTGTCTTGTAGCCTAAGACAGGGAGGGAAGTTAGGTTTTTTTTCTCTAGACATGTAAATTGTAAGTAAGTAAATTGTAAAGGACATTTATCATGTACACGCCTTAATAGTCAGACTGGCCAAACAATTTGGCATTTAATTCAAATCCATCCCATATGTGGAGTTAGCTTCCATTCATATGAGCCATTCCTCCATCAGGGATGTGGGTTATTCCAACAATTCTTTGCATTAATGAGAAAGTTCTGTTTACTGGGTGTGGTTTCCAAAATACTATGTGTTCCCTTACTTCCTGGTCTGATGTGACTGTATTTTGACAATCATTTAATCTTGTTAGTCAAACATGCCATTTTTCCTGAGCATGAGGGGGTTCAAGTTACTAATTCAGAAAACAAACCTGACCCCTGCAAGCCAGACAGGTAGGGCTACATGGGGGACACTCAGAATTTTAAGATGAATTAACTAAATGTTTGTATGTGCTTTAACTTCATCACACCTGTGCGGATGCTCATATTCAAAAGTAAAGTGGCCTTAAGCTATGTGCTTTAACTAAAAGTGTGAAGTTAATTCATCTTATCTTTTCTGAATCTCCCCATGTAAGCCAGCCCTTAATAGAAATCATACCGCAGCTGAATGGAACTGAAAACATAATCATGATAGAAGCATGCAACTTATTTGTATACTGTTCTCACTCTAAATATTGTCTGTATTCAACATATCTACTATTGCCTGTTTAAAATGTTAATACGTGAACATACCACAATGTTGACATGTCTCATGGAAGCATATGTTAGAAATGGTTTTAATGGTTTTAAAAGTCTTCTGTTGTAACTAGAAACATTATGAATTCTGTTTCCTATTACACTCTTAAATGTGCTCTTCTTTTTTATTACAAGACATCAGCAAGTTGCTCCTAGGGCAGGTACACCAGGATTCAGAGCACCAGAGGTGTTAACTAAGTGCCCTACTCAGACTACAGGTAGTATGCCTCAGACTGAATTTAGTGACTCTTCTACACTTGGGTTTTCCCCATTTGTGCATATTACTTTCTCTGAGTCTAAGAACTCCTTTTCTGTTTACATATGGAATTCATTTTATTGTCCTTTCTAACATTATTCAAGCATTTCCTGGTTGTTGTGGTGTTTTGTTTTTTTAATTAGAGTGTTCATTACTCAGAATGAAGAACAAGTTAATGTTTTTTAAAATAAATCTTTCATTCATTTAAGGTAAAGAGCCACATGCAGCAGTTCAGTAGAGTTTCTTTTTAAAAAGACAAAACTTTCAGCTTTTGTCCAACATTTTGGCTTTGTGTCAATTTAAATGTTCTGAAGTGCCCTTCTCTCCTCCCCCTCCCCCACCCTGTTTATACTTTTAGATGCTTTTAAAGAGAGTCTATCAAACAATGTGCTTTCAGAGCAAGTATAATTAACATAGTATGTCTGCAAACATTCTTAAAAGTCTACAGGAAAAGCTGATGTAGACTATTTGATCTGTGCAGGCATCCAGAAATCAATGGATGTGAGATGAACAGCCTTAATAAAATTAATATCTTGAGTAATCAAGATTGCTTCTGAACGGGTTCCTCTGATCCCCAAAACTCTTCCTCCTGGATAGAAAAGTCAGGGTTCAGACTGCATAAAGCTTTCCTTTTTTCTTATTGAGATGTGCACTTGTATTAGGTTGCCAGTTAAAACACACACTCCTTTTTTGAGTTCAAAAAATCTAAAGATAAAGACTTCTGTAGCCTAGTAGTTCAAAGTGGAAAAGATGGTTAGTCTGTCAGCCACATAGCTGATGTAAATACTGTGGAAAGGAGAACGTTTGTGAAAAGTGAGACTAATAAAAGGCAATAGTTAGTGGAGTAGTTAAGTTATGATACATGAGAAATAAGAAATGCAAACACTCAAATCATGGATTAAATCATTGAGAGCAATGAATTTTAGGGTTTAAAGCATAAGGTTGAGAGATGTGTCCTAATCCTAGTTCTCCCAGACTTATTTTTGTGGCTTACGTCACTTCAGGCAGGATCCACAAAGATATTGTGTTACATGCTCAATGTTGCAACTCCTAACCCCTACATGCCCTGCTACCTAGTGGACTCCTCAGCTCCATGTTAGGCACCCAAGCTGCAGAGAGTTAGGCAGTCAAGGGAGGCAATGTCAGAAGCCAACAAACTGAGTGAGGAGCCACCTAAGCTAACCCAGAGTAAAAAGCAGAGGTCAGGGGTGGGTCTTAGACCCAGATCTTCAGTGGTATTTAGGCACCTAACTCACATTGATCTGGGCCTTAAGTGCCTGACTGACAGGCCTAGAGGTAGGCACCTCCCTCAACCATGAACCTTCTAGAGTTAAGTGCCTGAACCAGGTGAGCTACTTAGGTATCCAGTACCCTAGCAGCTGAAACCCAGGCCTTTCATGTTCTCTCCACCCAAAAAAAGAGACATTCTGGAATACCCAATGTCCTGGAGGTTAAGACACTCATTTGGGTTGTGGGTTCAAGTTCCTGCTTCAAGTCAGGCAGTGCAGGGACTTGAACCAACATCCCACGTGAGTGACCTAAGCAAACAGACACACATGCCAATCTAACCTGTTGGAACGGTTCCACTTTGTATTAAATAATCATTGGGACAGGGATTTGACCCCAGATCTCCCACATCCAATGTGAATGCCCTAACCATTTGGTTATAGTCAGTATTGCTCTCTGAATATTTATACAAAGAGCAACAGTTTCAACAGGAGAGATTCCCACACCTATATACCCAGTTGTCTGGTGGCTAGGACAGTCACCTGAGATGTGGGAGAGCTGGGTTCAAGTCAGGTCCCTCACACCCAAGGTTAGTATTCTAAGCAAATAGACACACGTGCCAATCTGCAGGAGAATGCCTAAATTGAGAATGCTGTTTCATGGCTTGGTTTGAGGTAGGGCTTGGATTAGTTTAATTTAGTGGTGGCATCAGCACTTAACTCTGCAAATGCTGACCTGTGCAAATTTAGTCATCTACAGGATTAGGCAACAGGTGAGTGGCAGTTTTGAGAATGTCAGAGGCACCTAAATCATGGATATAAATGCCTAAAGAGGCAGTTAGGCACTTAAATACCTCTGTAGATCTAACCTGTAATGTCTAGGACTCTGCTTCCCCATCCATAAAGTGAGGCTAATATTTAACTACCCCCCAAGGGTCTAATGCTAACTTCATCAATTATTATAATTTTGAGATCCTCCTGCAGAAGTGCAAATACCACTTTGCAGCTGTGTGCCCATAACTCCATCTGTTTAGCTATTTCTTCATTAAAGAGTATAACTACTAGTTTGACAATTTCAGGTAACTTAGCACTTTACATATTCAGAGCTCTGAGTCTTTGTAAATGAAATAATTAAATTCAGATCTGTATAATTTGAATTCCCTTGGCCTTTTTTTAAAAAAAAGACAAAAGCTGTTATTTTTCTCTCGAACACAGAGAACTGTTCAACCCCTCTTTTCCTTTCCCCACCATTCCTCAAAAAATGATGGCAGACAGATATTCTCATGTATCAGAGGGGTAGCCATGCTAGTTACAGATATTCTCATAACTAGTGCTGAAAGTTTCCATCATGTTTGGGCAACTTTCTCCATTACAGTTGTACTCTTCATAAAACTTTGAAAACAATTAACAACTCCTAAGTGCTACATTTCTTATGGTGGTTACTTTATCAGGTGATTTCAGGTTAGAGGTAAAGTCTTCAGTATGATAAATCCATTTGGAATTGCCAAATAATCATCCACTGTTACAGGAAAAAATTAATTACTTCAGATATTTAATTATTTGGAATTAGTGCTGGCTGTATATTTTAACCTTCCTTTTCTCTAGGCAAATTTTTAGATAATCTCTAGAGCATGTATTTTTACTAAAACACTAAGTTAATGGTTATTGGCAAACATTGTAATCCACCAGCCTAATATTTTTTCCCCTACCTAAAAGACTTAGTACTGGCTAGAGCTATATCTGCATACTGTGACTGTGTGCTTAAAACTAGCATCAGATTAAGGCCTTGATCCTGCAAATACTGAAGTAAATTCTAACTCTACTTAGAGTGGTTCCATAAAAGTCATAGGACTATTCATATGGGTCAAGCTATGCATGTGCTTACAGGACTGGGAACTAAGGGCTTGTTTTCACTACCATTAGGGTTAGTCAACCTAAGTTATGCTACTTCAGCTATGTAAGGGGTTCTCAAACTGGGGGTCACAAGGTTATTATGGGGGGCGGGGGGAGTGGCCGCAAGCTGTCAGCCTCCACCTCAAACCCCATTTTTGCCTCTACCATTTATAATGGTATAAATATTAAAATATATTTAAGTTTGTTTCTTTTTAAAAGGGGGGGAGTGACACTCAGAGGCTTCCTATATGAAAGAGGTCACGAGTACAAAAGTTTGAGAACCACTGAGCTATGTGAATAACATAGTTGGAGTCAACATAGCTTAGGTCAATTTACCCCAGAGTCTTCACTGCTCTGTGTTGACAGGAGACACTCTCCAGTCAACTTCCCTTACTTTTCCCAGAGGTGGATCGGAGTTGACCAGAGAGCACTCTGCTGTCGATTTAGTGGGTCTTCACCAGACCCACTAAATTGACCACTGCTGCCTTAAGACAGCCCTAAAACTGTACTAATCTACAACTTTAACCATGTAGTTTACATTTCAACAAAATGAATAAGTAATTCATCACATTATTTCTTTTGAAACTTTGCTGGTCATCAGGGTTTTTTTTTGTTTTTTTTTTTAAGAGTCTAGGTGATAAAGTTGTGGGTTCTTTTTTACTAAAAGCTTGCTTTCAATTGCAGCAATTGATATGTGGTCTGCAGGAATCATATTCCTTTCTTTGCTCAGTGGACGGTATCCATTTTACAAAGCAAGTGATGATTTAACTGCTTTGGCACAAATCATGACTATTCGTGGATCCAGAGAAACTATTCAGGCTGCGAAAACGTTTGGTATGCAAGTTTAATCACAGAAAATATGTTTAATGTTTATAATTTGCATTTATATAGTGCTGTTCATCCTAAAGAATTCTCAAACTCCTTACCAACTATATATTGCCCTTCAATGAAATGCAGCAATTTTGGGAATGGCATATAGCAACTATGTAATGATTCCTACAGGAATTTGGTT